>NC_141687.1:687898427-688305927 GCF_964263255.1 Lissotriton vulgaris | reverse complement strand
TTGAGCTCTCCTTGACTCAGAAATATACAAAGAATACACAAAGAGAAGTTCTTTAATATTCATTGAACCAAAGTGATTCTTGTATAGAAATGTGCTGCAATGATCAATAGATAGAAGCAGACAAAAGTTATAATATGTATCAATACGTGACTAAAATGGAGAGTTCCACCACCTTGTTGAGGCATCTTATATATGCATTTATATGCATTATTATAGCAGTCTAGCTTATTCCCATGATACAAACCCTAACCTATGTACCTACGGTGTATTTGTATGGTCTGACAAACTTTTTCTGGATCATCTACCCCCATTACCTGGTAGATAAGAGTGTAGGACCAGTCTTGGTCACAAACTAGACATCCCTCACGAGATGTAAGTCAGTCAGCTGCTGGGGGGCATCCTCAGCATAAAGGGACCTCTCGAAGTCAGCAGAAGTGTCTCCTCTGATTCTATTTGGGAAACAAAAGCTTATATATAGAAAAAAAGGCATCCTGTCCTTGGGTCGAGATTGTGATCATGATGCCGTTGTTTGTATTTCACAGATAGCAGTGTCGCCACCTGGACGTAATAAATCTCATTTGTATAACGCGTGTGAGGGCCTTGCACACAATGCCAAGTCATAGTGTTCTTACAGCGTTCTCCGTGTTAGCAAGGACGATGTTTCCGAGAAACGAACCCAAGTGTCACAGATGCAGATGTGTGTCAAAAGTCGATGTGACAGAGGAGGAGCCTGGCGACGAACGAAGATGGCCGCATAAGCTCTCGGCTCCGTCGACCTCCTCCTGCTGCTTGAATATCCTGCTACAAATCCTGCTTTTTCGCCTCGCCCCCGTGTGGGTGACCCGTTGCTGATACTGGCGGTGTGGTCCTGGGAAACTTACGACCCGGATTGCCGGAGTTGCATCGAGTGGAAGTTCTTGGCCTAATGCTGACCGAGAGCCGGGACTTCGAGTACTGACCCTGCCGGGTTGCAGTGCAAAAACGGCCGCCGGGGGACCCAGACACGGTCCGGTCGATAGAAGTGGAGAGCAACCGGCCCCTGGACTGGTGACGAGCCTGCGGTTCTACCCGCATTGAGGAGGTGTAATGATCCTGTGAGTGGCTGAGTGGCCGGGGTCCCCTTCTCGGCGTTCCCTTCCCGCCGGGGTGGGGCCCCCGTCCGAGAGGCCCTATCGCTGCTGGACTGTGTGCCTCCTGCCCCCGCCTGCCCTCATCGCATTTCGGTCCCTGGGGGAATCGGGTGACCCGAAGGGCGCTCTGATGTCTGGAGTCGATCAGTTCGCGGCAGTGCGGGGTGAAGAAGAGCCATCATTGCGAACCGTGATGGCCGCCATTCAGGGTCTGTGCTCCTACATGGTTGCTCTTTCACATAAGTCGATCGCGGATGCCACCGAAACTGCCCGATCGCACAATGACTCTGATCTGTCTGGTCCCCCTAAGCGAGCCGTTTCCCCGACTTTGATCCTGGAATCTACGACTCGAGGCCCATCTAGTGTCAAAGCATGGATAGCAATGTCTGTACCGCAGTGTGCGGCTGAATCCGCCGCCATGGTGTATCGCCCACCCACGTTGAAGAGTCCGCCTGTGGTCGTGTTCATGAGCTCGTCCCCCAATGACTTTATTGAAACTGTGACCCGACGGAAACAGCGACCATCTATCGATCGTGTGAGCTGTGCAGTGTGGTGGAGTATGGGACGGTCGGGATCTGGTCGTACCATGGCGAGTGTCATGGCGGCTGAGGATTGTGGTGGACTGTGGATATCCGTTGGACTCGCCGCACAGATTCTTTGGACTGGCTGGACTTTTGCTTTATCCTGTGAATAGGCGGATGCGGTGTGCGGAACTCATGGTGTACACTCGTAGAGGTCAAGGGTGAGACTGGTGTTCGACTCGGATGCTGGGGTTTGTGAGGGACCCGGGATCTGCCATTTTCTTGTATTGGGGGCGAGGCGGTAGGACGTCTTTCCTGGGTTCTACCGAATCTACTTTGCTTTGTTGCTTATTGTTTGATGACCAGGACTGTACGTCGCAGGAGGGGGGCAGTGTGACCGGGAATGTGTGATTCTCCTCTTCCCTTAATTTTTCTTTTCTTTCTTTCTCTGTGTTTCCTTCCTTTATAAATCTCTTTTCTACTATATTTCGGGTTTTTGGTCGCTGGGTGATAGGCACGCTGCTAGGGGGGTAGGCCGTAGCCATGTGCAGGGTGGGGTATTTTTGTTTTTCCGTTCCTTGTTTCTATGGCCTTTTTCTCTTTTTTAGTTTGACTGGACTTTCCTTTTTCCTCTCTTCCTGGGTTGGGGGTCAGTGTATCGGGTTACTGTTTGGACTTTTTGGGCGGGGCTGGGACTGTGGCCGCTCAGCCTCTCCTGTCATTGGATTCATCGGGTGAGGCGTTAGTCGGTAGTCTTCAGAAATGTATGCTTGCTTATATTGTTCGCTTCAAAATGTGGGTGTCTCTGCAGTTGGACATGCTTCCCTGCCCACCCGGTGATTGTATCTACTTTAGATCCCGTAGCCGGCCCCCTCCTGTTTTCTTTTCTCTCTCTTCTTTTCGTTAACATATGGAACTGTATTAAGTATTTACCGTGTATATCCTGTTTTAATTTAAAAAAAATTGACCTCTTATCCTGAGCAGCTCTCCTGGGTGTGCCAAAACAGTTTGATGCTCTAATTTTGCTGCCATGCCTCCGGGATGTTTGGCTGAATAGCTGTGTGCACCCTTTTCTAAATAAAGGTCTTCCAAAAATTTAAAAAAAAATAAAAAAGTTGATGTGACAAAGTAAAGGCAACTTAAGGAAAGAACAGTGTACATGTAAAAACAGCACTATTTCCTGTCAGGCCGAACTCTGGCACATGACAGTCTGGCGTTGACAGTCCGCCTATCTGCTTTGTCAATGACTTTAAAAAAAATGTTTTTGTAAAGCTTTTTATAGCAGCATTAAAAACAGGAGCCCATGTGCTCAAAAACATGCACATATACTGGTTGTGTTTTTTACAAAGACATTAAATGATGGCCATCCGTGCACGTGCGTGCGCTCATGCAGGCCAACATCTTTGAATGTTTTTGTCATAAATCTAAACAAAAACATTCTGAGATGGCCACATTTACATGCGCATTCGGGTGACCATTTTGAAATAAGTTGAAAGTCCATTCAAAGATGGCTACTGTTGCTGTGTACATTCAGGGACAATCATTTTAGGAATGGATACAAAGCCAGTTTCAAAACGTGCCCACAGCAAAAACTGCATATGGTATGTGAAACGCAGCATGCATGCAATAGCCTTGTAGCAGTGCCTGGTGAGCAGATGATCCTCAAAACTTAAATGTATATATCCACAAGCCCCTTGTGCTGAAACAAAATACCTTTCTTTGTGGGTGACGACGTTGTTTAGGCTGAACAGCATCGTTCATTTAGAAAGAAAACAGTTGCTCATGTGTGTGCAACCATTGGCAATGTTGTAAGCTATGTTAGACGTAAGCAAATGTGAATGCCAATTGAACAATCTGATGCATGAGGAGGACTTGCTGAAAGCCCCTTTTAGTCTATTTGTATTCATTTTTTAAAAGAAAAGATGCTACAAACAAAAAATAGGTAGTCTTGGCAAACACTATACCCCACAAAATCTTCTAGTCTGAGATTTTATATTGTGGGCCGTTCAGTGCCCTAGAAAATGTGTCGGGTGAATCTTCTCCCCACCACCCTTCCACCCCCTCATATCCCCACCCTTCCACCCTACTCCTCTCATATCTCCCCTCCCCCCCCCAAAAAAAAACAATGATCTGAGAATACTGAATTTGTGACCGAATGAACTGTTATTTTTCTAATATATGTTTATGGAGCGATGATGTCGAAATATTAAGAATGTTCCTGCTTCATAGTGCATGTTATCTCGTTTGTTATGGGTTCCTCGGAAAGTCTTCCAGCCCCGGGGCATGTCGAGCGCCCCTAATAGTCTGAACTACTGATTTAAGGCGGCTTACTATTTTCTTTCTAGACCAGATGAGGTAGGTTTCTTTGTTAATGTTGTTATTCCTGCTTCACATAAAGGATGATGAAGACAATAACCCGACTCCACAGAGCTATGATGTTGTTAGAGTACTTCACAAGCAACTCGTGGGTGTGGAACAACGAGAATACCAATATGCTAATGAGCCAGCTGAGCGCGGAAGACAAAAAGGCAAGTATAACTTTGTTAAAACATTAAATTGGCTAAATAAAAGACCTTTGTAAAATAGATTAAAATGGCAGCAGATTTATGCTGCAATATGAGGGTGCACTCGTAAATCGTTATTTTTTAGGTCCTAAATGAAATGTGGCAATCATTGTTTCAATGTCTTCTGTGTCACAGGTTCCTTAATATAATTATCGTGCGTCGCTTTCAGTTCTAAGGAAAAGCGTTCATTAAGAGCATGTAAAGTTACTCCTTGTTTTTACCTACTAAAGTGAAGGATGACAAATCTTGTAATTGGTATTTTTTGTAATTAGTGAGCTCATATGTCTGGTGCTGTGGCTGTGGCTAACTCTCACTGTGCACATCTGAAGGCAGAGTATCGGTACCTGTGGCTACTGTAAAAAGTGATGTCATTAGTGATATCTGTAAGGCCATAAGCAGTGCTTCAGAGGGAAACCTTTTATGGTTACTTTACCTAATCATAACTGGCAAATGTCAGTGTTTTTTATTTCTTGCTTTATCACCATAACTCCACTTCAAAGTTATTTTTTTTCTGAGACTTTCTAAAGCTTTTTTAAATGTATGTTCATTTTTTACAACCAGAGTGAACCATAACATCACTTTAATCTTCGTTTTTCCCCCCGTTGAATGTGTTTTTTGCTCTACTGCGTCAATGTGTTCCCAACCACCTAGTCTGATAGATTCTTCTAACTGCATTTCTCCCCTTTTGAATATTCCCCAGGTATTGGACTTGACACAGAAAATCCTCACCAATACCCCTGTACGTAGGTAGGTGGTGTCATGCGGTTCCTTGCTTACGTTGTTTCGCTCCGAATATGGCGTGCAGAACCGTATACAAGCCCCACGTATGCTCACGGTCCATTCCTTTCTGTCCACGACTCCAGATGCAGATCTAGAGCCATCCCATGTCTCTTTGAGACCACTTTCTATAAATTTAACTTTACATACCAGTATGTAAAAGGACATATCACCCCCTAAAACCACAGGGTTCAAACCTTTTTGGGGCTGTGGCAAACTTATGTCCTTGACAGAGCCCCACCAGATTTGTCTTTGATGTTTTGGTTCAGACCATGGACTCAAGACCTGTAGTGACTGTGCTTTTATGAATTTGAAAGCCATACCGGACCTCAAAGCAAATCTTTTTAACGCAAACACCGTAACTCTCCACACTATCACGAGTTGAGGTTGAAGGAAAGGTCAGTTTCCAGCAACCAAAGTCTTTACGCAGCAGACAGTCATCATGATCAAAGCTCCCATGCAAGTCAAAAAAGAATCATAAGAAGCCCCCTTTCTGCCACTCTCAAACTCTTAAGGCATTAGGGCATAAACATGCCTCTTGCTCTTGCTCTCAAACTTGATCTCTTACAGAGCCGATTCAGACTCTTGTGACTGAGTGTCCCAAGTTTCTAGGTCACTCCGCGGCACCGCAGTAAATCAGAGTTTCGAGGAATTATGCTGCCTCTCTTTGACCTGCTATCTGCTCCCTCTGATGTGCCTCAAGGCCCCAAGGAACCGCAAGGACCTCCAACTGAAACTCCGAAGGCATATCCGACCTCTGCACCATCTGAAACCTCTGGACCAGTTACGAGCCTTTACTGGCCTCAGTGCCAACATCGGTCTTGGAACAACAAACCAGACCCTGAAGTATCAATGCCAATGCTGAATGACACAATAGATGATGCTTTCTGACTCCTCGCTGCCTCGATTTTGACCACAGCTGCACCCTGATCCCACTGGGCTGCATCCTTCCAGCAACCTGTCGGACTCTGATGGTTAGGACTTGCCTCAAGGAAAGACCCAGATCATCCACAATCTTTTAGGCACACACTCAGATAATGACTGATTATGGGAATGGCTTTACTCAACCATATAGTGAGGACAGGTGATATGACTAGGTACAAGATGCCAAGGTACTGGATACTTTTCCAGACATTGATTCAGTTTCTCCACCTGGGCCATTGAATGAAGAAGGCTTCTCCTCAGTGGTGATGCGAAGGGTTCCTGAGGTATTTGACCTCCAATTGCCTACTACAAAGGTGAAAAACAATGTTTTTACCAAAGCCATCCAATCCAGACAAACTACCGCTGAGCTTCTGCTGCCTTTCAGTGACGCCCTCAGGCATACCCTGCTTGGGACATGGGCAAAGCCATGTTCCAGACCAGTAGAAGTTGAGACAAATGTGTTGATTGGTGGGTTACTTAGCCGATCTATCACTTTAGGCCAAATGTTCTGAAGAGTTTCTTTTTTTGTTATCTGTAGCCAAACAAGGATTTGCATTGAGCATAGTGAAAGGTTACTTTTCGGCTTTTTTGTGGTTCCCGGATCAACCCTCTTTGTTTATATCACCTGCTGTGATGCATTTTTGAAGGGTTTGCATCAGAAGTTTCTGCTCACTCCCTTCATTATGCCTCAGTAGGACCTACATGTTTTGCTCACATTTCTCATGCTTGCCCTTTGAACCTTTAATGCAATTATCTATTGAAGCTTCTCACACTCAAGACTCTTCCTCATCGCCGTAACATTGGCGTGACTTATGAGCGAGCTACAAGCCATTTCTATCAATCCTTCTTCCCAGGCAAGTTGGTCTTGAGGACTCGAGCCTCCTTTTTCCCGAGAGTTGCAACTCCGTTTCTTGTTGGGCAAAGCATCCCTTTTTTCTGCGTGCTTTGCTTTACCTCATCCATCTGTGGAGATGTTCAATCAGTTACTTCCTAAATGAGCTCTGTTCGTACATTGATCGTAGCAAACTCTATCGGTTGGACATTCAGTTCTTTGTTGGATTCACTGTTGTGAAAAAAGCCACAACTATGCAGAAGAGAATCATCACACTTTGAATCATGCTCTGTATAAAAATATATTATGCTTTGGCCAAGGAGCAGCCTCCACAAGGCTTACAAGCTCATTCCACCAGAGCTAAGGCTTCTACCACTAAGGGTGCACGCAAATTGCTTTTTTCTGGATATTTGCTAGGCTGCTATGCAGGTGTCCCTACATTCGTTCACAAAGCTCTACTCCCCGGCAGACCGGTCTTTAAGAACCTTTTTCTCTGAGCCAGTTTACAGACCCACTACCAGGAGGGCGTTGCTTTATCTGTTAAACAGGTGAGGAATCTCTGGTTCGAAGTATACATACGAAAAAACAAGTCTGTAATGCTCTTTGTTAGGTACGCTATATAACCACCGATTACTCACTGACTCTCTGTTCTGTAAAGTTGGCTTTTTTTTCTCCATCTAAAGCAGTCTAGACATCTGTAAACAGGTTACAGCCAATCTGGTAAAATGCTCTGTGCCAGTGGGCGCAGGCAGCCTAGAAAGCATTGCGCGTTGGCGTGCACGGGTGGCGTTTCAATGTGGCTCCACACATCACTTCTGTAGCGGAATGCTGACTGAGCTTATGATTTTCCAGATCCAGACCTAAGGAATATTTGAAAGCTGAGGAATTTGAGGTTAGATTAGGGTATGCACCAGAAAGAGCATTACTGAAGGTAAGTAACTTTTCACGTGTTTGCTGATCATCCAGTTAGGTTCATATCGGCAGAAACATCAGAGCACGTCTTCCACTCGCAGAATCGTACAGACTGGTTAGTTTATGTATGTGGAAACGTCTTGGCTGTGATCATTGCCCAAAGTCTCTATTGTGTACAATATAATTAAGAAATCTCATGAGATCCAAATTCCATTTCTTGTGAAAATTGAGATTTATTTTCATCTTCTATGACGGAACAGAAATAAGCGCCAATGTAATTTGAGTGAAAGCTTTTCTTTAAAGTTAATGAGTTCATAAATTAATTTCTGTACCATATGATTTTTATATTTGTCAATATGGAATGTATTTGGATTTTTTTAATCATAAGTGGATTTTTAGGGTTTCACATTTCAAGGATAGTGCAGCAGGGCCATTAGTACTGACTTAAAATTCAATTTATTTATTTTTGGTAGGCGTGCACACGATTTCATTTTATGTAGTAAAGTAGTCGATTGCTGGAAGGAGACACTTTTGAACCTACTTGATTACTTACAGAATTATTAAGGCCACATACACATTTCCTGTATTTTATCTACTCTACATAGGCAGAGCATGTTAAAACAATAAAATTCAAGCCTAAGAAACATATTTCGTCTTTCTTTACATTGTGAATACCTTTATCATACCTTAACCGTACCATTACAATGGTATCCGGCGTTTGTTGCATTTCGGAAGAAAAGAATGTGGATGCAACCGGATTGAGGAACAAGTGGGACATAACGTTTTTTTATCTGCATCTGAACATTCCTCTGTATGTGGTTTCAGCATTACTGTAAGTAAATTATTCTGTAATAGGAATTCTTTCACATAGAATTAATTTTGCATAGTTACCATTGGTTGCTGGTATAGGTGGGGATGGGTCTCAGACCGCAACACGAGATGCTTTCTTGGACCGCCTTCTATCATCGAAACACGGGGAAAAGTTTCCATCACTCTGCCATGTTTTAGAATCAATGGTTCGCTGTGTATTCCAGTGAAAGCAGGTTACAGGAAACGCACATCCCCTACAACTAGTAACCCATAAGGTCGTTACCAACACCGACGAACGACTCTTTCTAAACGAACTACTTGAAGGACAGACGTTCAGCACCACCTAAACCAGCGACTCGTGTTGCCTTAATAAAGCCTTAATATTGCGCCAGGCCAGAGTCCGGACAGTCGTCAAGGGGCACAACAAAGTGACGGTGCACCTGCAGATGTTCTCACTGTGGAAATAGATGCAGTCTAAACCACCAATCGGTGGGAAATGTATCTGTTCAAATCATTTAGGTAGTGATTTCAAGTAGAACATAAATGCAGAAATGTAATTCACGGTAAAAACATTCCCATTCATAGACCAGGTTAAATAGTAGAGTCCACTCACTTCCGTGAATACACCCTTTCACCACGATATTACTTGCTCTCAGTAGTGAAATGTTCCTTACTAGTGACACCAAGTTTGCGGGTCCTTAATAGTGCGATTTGCATTGTTGTGAATATTTCTGAAATACAGCTTGCTAAAAAAGCTGTCTTTAAAAAAAAAAAAAAAAACCTCTAAAATCGAAAGTAAGTCTTTTGGATGCATAGATCCATTCAGCGAATGCAAAGAATGTTTTGGCAAATAATTTTTGTAAAAGACTCATTTAATTTGAACCATCTCGAAGATATTACAAACGTGCCAACTGTTTGGCGCAGCAGTGTTCCTTTTGGGAACATATTGATACAATCTATGTCGCATTGGGTAATTTTAACCAGCATTTAGTTTATTCGGAAAGATAGTGAACCCCTTTCATTTTTTTGTATTTTTTCGGTTACTTTAGTTATCTGGTTAGATGTATACATATCACTTCATGCAGGCTTCGAGTGAAGCGGTGGGCGAACAGGCTTTATCGCCGACATTGAACAAACGAGCCACCCCGAGACGAACCCACGGACCCTTCAGCTGCCACGCCTGCAAGTTCACCTGCATCCGGACCTGTCCCGCACCAACACCCGCCAAGCCGAACACCAGCAGCAACCACCTGAAGTGCATCCTCCTCAACACCGCTCCGTCCACAGACTCGCCATCGAACTCTGGAACCTTCTCGACACCACAGATCCTGACGTCGCACTTCTCACGGAAACCTGGATGAACGACTCCTCAGCGCCCGCCATCGCCATCCCAGAGGGCTACAAGATCACCCGAAGAGACCGCGACAACTAGACTGGAGGAGGCATCGGTCATCATCTACAGGGACACCATCCGCATCAAGACCAACACCGACGACACCCCGACAACCGCCGAACACCTGCACTTCCAGATCCACACGGACCCCAAAACCACCCTCAGAGGCACCCTGATCTACCGACCCCCAGGACCACGCACACAATTCAGCGAGGACATCGCCGACTTCATCAGCCCGCATGCCCTCCCCTCCGCTGACTACATCCTCCTGGGGGACATCAACTTCCACCTGGAGAACAACAACGACCGCAACACCATCACCCTGCTCGACAACCTCGCCAACCTCGGTCTCAAGCAGCTGGTGTCCACCCCCACCCACCTCGCCGGACACACACTCGACGCCGTCTTCTCTTCCAGCAAAGACATCGCCTTCAGCCACGCCACCGGACTCCACTGGACGGACCACAGCTGCGTCCACTTCACCTTCAAAAGAACGACGATCCACCACCACCAGCAACAGGTTGCTCGAAGAAGCTGGAACAAGATCACAGCCGACCAGCTCGCCGCTTCCCTGAGCCAGCACCCTCCCGCCAGCTCAGCGAACCCCAGCCAGGCCGCCGACAACCTCACGAAGTGGATCAGCAACTGTGCGGACGAACTCGCCCCACTGAGGACCCCGCCCAGCAGACCCGGCAGCAAGAAGGCCCCATGGTTCACCGACTAACTCATGAGCTCCAAGAAGAACTGCCGAGCCCTCGAGAAAGCCTGGAGAAGGGAACCAACACCGGACAACATGACCACCCTCAAGCTTGCCACCCGGAAGCACCAACAACTGATCCGCGCCACCAAGAAAACTGCATTCAAGGACCGGCTGGACAACAACGCACACAACTGCAAGGAACTCTTCAACATCGTGAAAGAGCTCTCCAACCCCAACGCCGGAAACATCACCCCATCGCAAGACCTCTGCAACTCCCTCGCCTCCTACTTCCACAACAAGATCGCGGACATACACAACAGTTTCAGCACTCAACCGACGCACGCCACGACCGAACCACCACCCTTTGCGCCGAAGACACCGTTCGCATGATGAACTCCATCCACTCCGGATCTCCAACCGACCCCTGCCCTCACCACGTCTTCAACAAGGCCGACGCTGTCATCGCACCCCACCTGCAGGACATCATCAACACCTCCTTCGACACCGCCACCTTCCCGGAGAGCTGGAAGCACGCCGAACTCAGCGCCCTACTCAAGAAACCTACAGCGGACCCCACCGAACTCAAGAATTACCGCCCCATCTCGCTCCTCCCGTTTCCTGCCAAAGTCATCGAGAAGACCATCAACAAACAGCTGGCCGCCTTCCTCGAGACGAATGGATCCTTCGACCCCTCACAGTCTGGCTTCCGAGCCAACCACAGCACCGAGACCGCCCTCATCGCTGCCACCGATGACATCCGAGCCCTGATGGACAACGGAGAAACAGCGGCCCTCATCCTCCTAGACCTCTCCGCGGCATTCGACACTGTCTGCCACGCACCCTAGTGCAGCGCCTCAGCAACGTCGGAATCGAGGAGAAGGCACTGGAATGGATCATCTCCTTCCTCGACGGAAGAACACAGAGAGTCCGTCTACCACCGTACAAGTCAGAGGCCACCGAAGTCATCTGCGGCGTCCCTCAAGGATCTTCGCTGAGCCCCACCCTCTTCAACGTCTACATGAGCCCCCTCGCGGCCATCGCACGCCAACACAACCTCAACATCATCTCCTACGCTGACGACACCCAGCTGATCCTCTCCCTGACCAACGACCCCGCCGCCGCCAGAGCCGACCTTCATGAAGGGATGAAAGACATAGCCGAGTGGATGACGACCAGCCGCCTGAAACTGAACTCAGACAAGACGGAAGTCCTCATCCTGGGGTCCTCGCCCTCCGCCTGGGACGACTCCTGGTGGCCCCCCGCCCTGGGCACCGCACCCAAACCGACAGACCACGCACGCAACCTGGGATTCATCCTGGACTCCTCCCTCTCCATGACCAGACAAGTCAACGCCGTCTCCTCGTCGTGCTTCAACATCCTGCGCATGCTACGGAAGATCTTCCGGTGGATCCCCACCGAGACCAGGAAGAGGGTCACCCAGGCCCTCGTCACCAGCCGACTGGACTACGGCAACGCCCTCTACGCCCGAACCACCGCCAAGCTCCAGAAGAGACTCCAGCGGATCCAGAACACCTCAGCCAGACTCATCCTCGACATCCCACGACACAGCCACATCTCCGGACATCTGAGAGACCTGCATTGGCTCCCCGTCAACAAAAGAATCACCTTCCGTCTACTCACCCACGCACACAAAGCCCTACACGATCAAGGCCCGAGCTACCTCAACAACCGCATCAACTGCTACACTCCCAAACGCCATCTCCGATCAGCCAGTCACGCCCTCGCCGCCGTCCCCCGCATCCGAAGAACGACAACAGGAGGAAGGTCCTTCTCCTACCTGGCCGCCAAGACCTGGAACTCCCTCCCGACCGACCTGCGCCTGACCCAAGACCACCTCTCCTTCAGGAAGAAGCTCAAGACCTGGCTGTTCGAGCAGTAGCAGCCCCCCCCCCCCCTCCCACCCCCCAAGCGCCTTGAGACCCTCCGGGTAAGTAGTGCGCTCTACAAATGTCTTTGATTGATTGATTGACTATAAAATTCAGCAGTACTCTTGGGCATTTGGCTCTGGTGGTAAATTTCTATTGATTCATATTACCACAGACCGGACCGCACCTACCAACTCCCAGAACCCTCTAAGATCCTATCCTTACAACCAAGCTTCCCAAGCTTCTTCGTGTCGTATATACAATGGAGGTAATTGAATTATCTGAGTTTCTGACTAGTTGAGATAGTGGTGTTCCCAGGAGCCACCAAAATTGCCTGAGCATCTCGGTATTCCTAGTATTTTTGCTCTGACCTGTGCCCTCGGATCTGCACTTTCTGCCATTGAAAACTGCTACATTTGAACCAACACTAAAAACACTTGGTGGATTTATAAGTTTACCCAAAATATTCCAGGACTGTAGTTGGAATACTAGGTAAGCCGCCTGTAATATTTTGAGAACGTTGCCTCTTTTCCCTGATATTCTAGGACTAGTGTTAGAATAGTAAATTTGACATTCCATTACCCGCCACGCCCACTACGGCCCTGAGGGCACAGTTTAGGACCAGAAACACGAAAGAGCGCTAATCTCTAGGGTCAAGGTCTGCCTCCTATGCCTCTTTGGAAGCAGTGAAACATGTGTATCAATAGGTTTTTATAAATGCGTGTATCCTTTTTTTCAGGTAATTCAGACTCTGCTTCCAGCAAGTTGAATTCACGGACGTCAATTTAGGTGGTCAAGTAGGGTGTTAGTGAATGATGAAGCTGTAGTTATCTACAGAACTTGAATGTTACTGAACAGGGTTTTCAAATGTTTTCATCTAGTTATATGTAAATATATTGCTAGGTTTTGAGATCTTGTACATCACAGCCTTCGAAGCCCTTCAAGGGCATGACCTGAGGCACAAATGAACTTTCCAGAATGGAGTTTCCTTTGTTGTTTTTTTTTTTTGTCCAACCAATCATGTAGGGCAGTGGTTCTCAAACCTTTAACTCCTGAGGACCCCCACTGAATCACTACTGGAAGCCGGGGACCCCAAAACAATTTGGACGATTTACATTTCTTTTTAAAAACGCCTTTTGAAGCCGAGGCAATTTCAAGAGGGAGACAGCCTGAATTGGGTCTTTTGGCATGGACACGTATGCATACAGCAGTGTATTATTTAGTGGTACAAGACTCCTGCTCTCAGCCATAGCAGCACCTCTACATTCACATTCCAGAGCCTTGGAGTGGTGACCCTTCCTTTCAGCAACAGGTTGAATGATTGTGAATTATTAGCATTTTTACCTATTCACTTTTTAAAAGGTCTAAAATATTATACAATTATGAAGCATTTTCTAATAAAGACATGCCCCAAGGAGCAACGAATATTGTGAAAATACTAACAAGATAGTGCACAAAGCGATGAGTCCAGTGTACAGAGCAAATTCAAGGTCTATGTTAGGAGTTCATCATGAAAGTGCAAGAGATGGCAGGAAGGTATCTGCACAGGAGGCATATTGTTTCAGCGAGATCATCGAACAATGCTATGCCAATTACCTTAAACCCCTGTTAGACATAATCTTTAGCCACAGACAGCAGAACAACATTTTGCCACCAAGAGGTGAGCAATGCAGTTCAGGCATATTTCAGAGAGGCCTCGCATGGCACCTGACCTGACCCTCTCCTGTTAGGATGCCCACTGCCCTGTCCCTTGCCAACAACAGACTGCAAAGGCTGCACAGAATAAGAGCTTGATATGTCTGAATATGAAAGCTTGACAGCACACAATTCACCCAAGGGCTTGTGGAAAGTGAGCAATCGGATAGCAGCATGAAAATCCTACTTCTGATCCTGGCTGCATCGGTTTTTACCTGCCAAGTAACGGTAACCTATACACATGTGCCTTTAAACGCTTTATTGCTTTTATTGTATTTCCTGTATTTTCATTGTGTCTGTCACTGCTGTCTGTCTTACCCCGCTGCCTGTACATGGTCCGTGCCCCTTTTACTTCCCTCTGTTCCACTCGCTGTCCCCGTGCTCTTGCTGCCTGGTCTTTCCTTCAGTACCTCTCTCTGCCCGGGTTTCTCTTCTGTTCCCCTCGCTGCCCCCGTGCCTCTCTGCCAGTTCTGCCCTCTGTTCTTTGCTGCCCCAGATTTCTGTATTCTGCCTCAGTGCCACTCGTTTTTTGTGCCTGTCTGCCCTCTGTTTTTTATAGGTACAAGAAAAAATAAATATAGACACACTAGAACTATATTGAGGTGAAGTAGTGTGGCTCACCGGTTAGAGGCGGCAGACCCGAGAGCAGAGGACGGCCCGGGACCAGGGTTCGATTCCCGGCGCGGCAGGTTTCTAGACCAGGGTCAGCGGACTTGATAATTCTCTCGCCTCGGTGCCCACTCTGATCAGCGATCACACTCGGCAACTCTGGGCATTAGCTTGCCTCATCTTCACTAACGGCCCCACCAGACCGCCGGGGATGCCTGGTCTCACCCTGGAGATACCCATTAAGGGACCATCTCTCAGGGAAGCTAGGAAGGGTTTCGCAGCGGTCGAAGCGCCTTGGGACCCTACGGGTAAGTAGTGCGCTATATAAATGCCTATACATTTTACATACATTTTACATTGAGTAACGTGATTTGTCCAGCCGGACAGGGATCACTAATTTTTACTTCAATTCAATTCATAAAGCTTTATTTGGAACATAAAAAACATGTCCATAAAAGCACACACAATTACAAATTCAAACATTTCATAGGTTAAAAGGAAAAACATAATACATTAATTATCCAGAGGGGGGTGGAATAAATAATTAAAAAACACATACTCTTCCTGGCACCAATTGCCTTAAGCAGGATAGTAGCCGTGAAAAAGCAAATGTCCGGATGATGCAGATTAAAAAGCAGTTTCATAGTCAGTAATTGTTCTTACTCCAAATCTTTTCAAAATTGGCTTTAAAAAGGTTTTCCTTAGTTCACCGTACAACTGGCATGATAAAAGAAAGTGCGTAGTGCTCTGTTCTGCCTTGTTATCACAAGCACAGGGTCCAGTAGGGCGCACTTTTATATTAGGACACGCAACCAGTAAATGTACAGTTCCCATCCTCATTTTGGTTAGTACAAACTGGTGCGAAACTCTGGTCACCTGTGTCGGGTATGGGTGAAACCCAATAAAATCATTCATGCTATTGTACAGCTTACATGTGGACAGTTTAGATTCCTCTAAAGCACGTTTCTTTAAACAATAATTCAAAAAAGTAATTTTCAAATTTGACTTGGAGATAACAGACACAGTATCGATCATTGATCACATTGAAACCGAAAACCTTTTGAAAACAATCAATACTATATTTAATCCAGGGGATCCTTAGGTGCTGGTCCAAAGAGAGGCAATCCTCGATAATGGCTCTATTCAATGAGGTGCCTTCATTCAGCCAAACAGAGCGCCATAGCAATAGGGGTCTTAACATAATCAAGTCGTTCAGGAATTGAGTCCCTATTTCCTTATGGGTCAAGTTATTTGAGGTAGATTTGGGTAGACACAGGAGCCTTTTCAGGAAATTATTCTCCTCCACCTGTAGACTCCCGGCTGATGACACACCCCATACCCCAGCCCCATAAAGGGCCGCAGAAAGGCATCTAGATTGGAAATGTTTTAACATATTCTTAATGAGTCTATTCCCCAACTTCTTGGCAAATACAAAAACCCCATTAGCACTCCTAATCATCTTTGTTTTGACCGCTTTATGTTCAATATCTCAGCTACCATCTTTTGAAAAAGTGATCCCCAAGTAGCAGAAATTTTCAACTTTTTGGACCGGTTCACCTTCTATAAAATGAGAGTTGACTTTTGTTTTAGCTCGTCCGGGCCTGCACTCCATCACATAGGTTTTCGACCTATTAATCACCAGTTTCCTGTCTTTGATGAACGGCACAAATCTGTCCATCAAGCGGTGAAGACCCAGGGGGGTCCTGGACAGCAGCACTGCGTCGTCCGCATAGAGTAACACAGGGATGTTAAGATTGTTCACTCTAGGGACGTCGGCCGTAACTGTCTGCAGAGCAGAATCCACCTCATTTATGAAGAGTGTAAAAAGTAGGGGTGCTAAAACACACCCCTGCCTAATTCCCCTCCCGATCCTAAACTTACTCGTACACTCCCCATTAGGTCCATACCGTACACTGGTGCTAAGTTTTTCGTACAGGCGGGCCAAAAAGTAAACTATACCTTCGGGAGCTCCCATTTCGATCAGTTTGGCCCATAATATAGCGTGGTCTACCATATCAAAAGCGCTGCTTAGGTCAGCAAAGCATAAATAAAGTGACCCATTTTTGGCCTGGGTATATTTCCCTACCAAAAGTTCTAAATTCAAGCACTGCTCAATGGTGCCACGGCCTTTTCTGAACCCAAACTGACAATTGGTTAAAATCTCATTTGTCTCTACCCATTCCTCTAATCTGACTAGAAGGACCCGACTCATGACTTTGACAGATGAGTCCAGTAGGGATATTGGTCGATAATTTTTGGCATCGCCCCGGTCACCTTTCTTATAGATGGGGACAATTATAGATTCTACCCATGTAGATGGTATTTTGCAGCAAACAGCTGCATTGAAGGTCTTGACCAGCAATGGGCCCCAGATCTCCGGAACGGTCTTATACACATCTATGGGTACCCCATCAGGTCCCTGGGCCTTCCCTCCTTTACTGGCTTTTATACTAACCATAACCTCATCTAAGGTGATATTTAAGGCTACGATGGGCCAGCCTTCTCCATATGAGGATGGTCTATTACCAGAGTCAAAAATAATGGAAAAATGTTGAATCCATGATTCCATGCTCACATTAGATGTGAGCTCTGGGACCTTCTCATCCTTAAGGAATGGGCTGTTCACCGTGGTCCAGAACAAGGTACAATTCTTCAATTCTGCCGCTTGGCAAAGATTGTCCACGCTTCCTGTTGTAATTCAGCTTTTCTACATTTAAGGGTCCAATTATAATCCTGCCTAAGTTGAGTCACCAGACTCTTATCTCTCGGTTTAGCTGCTAGGGCTTTTTTAAGATCGCTCCGGGCAGTAGAACAAGCATGATCGAACCACCCCCTTTTATGTCTACTCTTGTGCCCAATTTCCTTAGTAAACATCTTATTGATGGTTGAATTAATTCTATTAAAGTGATCAATACTGATAGCCACAGTTTCTTCCTGTTCAAGGATTGCCGTAATTTCCATCAAACAAATATTGATGATGGAATCAGATGTTATGTCGGCTCTTTCTCCTTTCCACCTCATCCTAAAACCATTTGGTCTGTGGGGTTCAATATTAGCAATAATACCCTGATCGAGTGTGGGGATAGTTTTCCAAATCATGGCTTCAGTAGTTAGGCAGTTGTGATCACTTAACATAACATCAACCACCTTGGGCTCTGAGCACAGGGGGATTAGGTTAGAGGACATGCACATAAAATCAATGACAGTATTTGCCCCCCTCCCTTTAAAGGTTGGTATATTTTCTCCCTGGTCATTCTTTGAGTTTTCCATAATTTCCATATCATAATCTATCAAGAAGTTATTCAGTGTTTCTCCATACAAATGATGGGGGAAATGAGCATCAGCATCCCCTAAGCGATTGTAAACACCACAACTTCTGAGATAAGGGGCAAACTGAAACATTAAAATCCCCCACAAAAATAAAATCGTAAACACCATTAAAAATTTTCACAAAATTAATCAGAGCATTATCTAATTCATTAATTGCATTGTGTCTGGTGCCATCAAATACATTGTTATAGAAATTAATCAAAAATATATTTCTGCCCGCTTCTTGTGCTAGCCACTGAATTTGTGAGTGGGCCCCCACTTTTACATACTTTTTCACTGAAATAGGTAACTTGACTGAAATCAAAACCAGCAACCCTCCTTTAGCTCTCCCATGGGTTGAGGCCAAGGCAGGGAGTTCATAGGATACAAAGCCATCACTGCCCTTAAAATTTTTACACCAGGTTTCCTGTAGGCAAATGATGTCAAATAAACTAATGAAATCTTTCCATCCTAGCATATCCTCCTTTGCCATCAGGCCTGCAATATTCCAGCTGGCAATATAACAAGTTACCCTTTCTCTATCATGGCTGACAATAGGCGTTCCATTACTAAGTACGGACATGTTGTCATCTGCATTAAAAAGCTCTATGTTACACATTGAACTCCCAACTTCTCCCCCAACAGGCATAAAATCTACAATCATATTATTAACCAGTTCATTTTCAGGTATAATTGCTTCTCCTAGATTATTACTATTTGCATCTCCCCCAAGAACCACGTCGGTCTCATGTCAATCATTTTGGTCCAAAAAACTCAACGACTGGTACCTATTCTGAATTGGAACTTGATAAACCCATCCCATTAACAGGTAAGAATGTGCTATCACAAGTTGATAATGGGTTGGGTGTGTGTGTTATAAATCTGTTCCCGCCAGGGGCAGAGTTCAGCATGTGCATTGGCGGGTTATATGTACCATCATGAAAACCAGGGCAAAAATTAGGTAGCACAGGTCTATTTACAATAGATGGATAATTGAAATAGTTCTTAACCCCCTCCCTACAATTAGCAGAAGGCAGTTTGTTAAGATGGTTATAAAAATAGCCCAGTGGTCTTGCAACAACATCTGTCTCCGACTGCGTGATCGAGGCTGCTCTAAGCAGGACCGTCGCAACGTGTTGCGGATGTTTAAAATTTATGATCACGCAGTCGCCCCCACAAGTCTTCCTGGTATTACCAATCCAATTGACTCTTCTGATAGAAATAATTTGATCAGAGTAGCCAACTGGATAACCGCAGTGGCGGTTTAACCATGAAGTTGTTTTATTTTTTAGGGATTCCGCCGTCTCCTGGGTATTGGAGGCCTGATTTAGAGTCGGGACATTAGTTAAGACCACAACATAGGGTACACATTCAGGGTGGAGATCAACTGGGCACCTACATATCCTTACGGGTACACCATTAGTCCCCCCTATGGTAGCAGGTATTGCCGGCACTGCTGGCACCAAAGCAGCTTTTCCTCTGTTGGAAGCTGATGATGGACTTGCATCAGTGTGTGAACTGCCTGACGCTATACTTGTTGGCCCAGCTGCCGGTACCTGTGGGGGTCGGCCCACTTCCTTGGCTAATGGGCGTGTTGATACAGATGACCCATTAGATAATTGTTTCCCAGTATTAGCAATAGGGGGGGCACTATTTGAGAGGCGTTGTTGTACCCTGTCCTGAATAGGTGCTGTGTTTAAGCCCGCTGTATCTTTAATACTTGATATGGTTTTATCCAAACTAACTGCATGCTGATCCACCACAGCCCTTAGTCTCAGTACTTCTGCCCATAAATCGTCAATTTTAGCTAGTAAGGGCGCTACGACCATTTTAAATTTATTATCAATAGTGCTCACTAACAAGTCAATTTGGACAGGCTTAATAGAAACACAGTCATCTTTATGTAATGCCCCGGATTCCTCGTTGTCATCCTTGTGCATAGTGTATTTTCTGTTTTTTCTGACAGAATGATTTCCCCGTTTAGGAGCTGTTTTCCTGCATGCTCTCATAAATTTAGTAGCCCTATTGGACTGCTGATAGGTACCTTCAGGGGTCTCACATAGGTTATCTTCCTCCACAGTCAAGTTATCAGGGACCTCAATAGATTCGACGTCAATACTGGTATTATCAGTCTCAGCTACTGTGACAATGCCATTGGTGGTATTCATGTCGACATTATCAGGACCCGGGGGCGAAACCAATGGGAGATCAGGCAATGTACTTTTACCTAGCGATTTCCTTCTATCGCTATTAATTCTGGTAACTACTTTCAATAAATAGTTATCTGGTAAGGTAGATTGAATAGACATTTTTGGGGTAAATCAGAAGTCACGACCAACTATAAAAACAAATACAAAGTCACAATCACGGGTTACCACTTGCTCGTACTCACGAGTGATGCCAAGGGGGGTGGCCCGTCCCGTCCCTGGTCGTCCCCGGACGGCCACAGACGGCCCGCCCTTGTCCCGGGCTTCTCCCAGTCGCGACTCGCGTGGCGAGAGGGGTGTCAGCCTTTTTCAAGCGCCTCCTGGCGCATCACAGGCGCGCTGCCCCAGAGGCTGCTGGTTAGTGTGGTCCGGTGTGCCGTCTGCCTCCCGGCGTCTCCGTGTGCAAAGCCGTTCCCCTCACGGCACCGCCCGATGGCGTCGCGGTAGGTTGTACAGACTCCTGGTGGTCTCCCTGGGCTCACGGGGGTCAGCCTTTTTCAAGCGCCTCCTGGCGCGTCACGGGCGCTCTGCCCCAGAGGCTGCTGGGGAGTGTGGTCCGGTGTGCCGGTCTGCCTCCCGGCGTCTCCGTGTGCAAAGCCGTTCCCCTCACGGCACCGCCCGATGGCGTCGCGGTAGGTTGTACAGGCTCCTGGTGTTTTACTTATAAAAGGATTAAACAAGGTATTACCTTACATTCAAGAGAGTGAGACACAAGCCTGTGTCCACACGTTTACAAATTGGCAAAGTGAAGGAATAGAAAAGGCAGAAGGGAGAGAATTTTTAGGCAGAGAGCCCTCTGTGCCACTCGTTTTTGTGCCCCTTTTGCCTTCTGTTCCACTGGTTTTCCCTTCGGTTTTTGTGCCTTTCTGCCATCTGTTCCCCTCGTTTTTTGTGCTTTTGTGCCTTCTGTTCCACTAGTTTTTCCCTCATTTTTTGTACCTTTCTAACCTCTGTTCCACTCGTTTTTCCCTCGTTTTTTGGTGCCTTTCTGCCCTCTGTTCCACTCGTTTTTCCAACTTACCCCAGTATTGGAACTTTCATAGATTCCCATTCTTTGTATCATTCCCCGTCGTCTGAATGGGAGTCTCGGTAACAAAAATACCATAGCTGTAGGTACAATAGACAATGGAAAAAGGCCTAGGCCTCATTCCCTTTTGTAGCATATCACCCTCTTTGTGTAAAAGAGACCAAATTTTGGCATCAGCCAATCAGAAGTGCCTCACCACTTAGAACCTTCCTGAAGGAACCTCAGAGCCTCAGATTTTCTACCGCACGTTGTGCTTAGGGAGTCTCCTTTGAGCTCTGCTCAACTTCTACTCTTATAAAGGTTTTACTTCAGAATTTTCTTCAGAATCTTTCAAATTCACTTCAGGATTGTTGCTGTCTTCCAGGATGTCGGATATTGTGAAGAAAAAAGCCCTTTTCAAGCCTTGTTCCTCCTGTGGCAAGAAGAGGCTTTTTGTGGAGGATAGGCATAAGGACTGCATATATTGCCTCTATCCTGACCACCAGGCTGCTGACTGTAAGATCTGTCGCACCTTTTCAGCCAAACCCCTCCGGGACCGTGAGGGTAGGCTCTTGACATGGCTTCAAAAGCTAAAATCCAGGAAGGATACTGTCTCAAGTAACAGTGAGGCAGCAGCGTCGATGGCTTCTACGACCAGGTCAGTGAAGAGGAGTAGGGGGTCCCCTTCATCTTCTTTGGAAAGATCTTCAAAGGCCTCAAAAAAGACCCCCAGTGAGTCTGAGAGCCAAGGTCCCAGCAAATCTCCTCACAAGAGTGTAAAGGAGAGGGAAGGACCAACTAAGTCTACAGGTGAGAAGACTTCCACAGCCTTCAAAACACCTTCATCACAGTCTTCTGAGAGGAGTTCAAAGTCCTCGACGACGAAGACGTCGACGGCGGAGGTTCCGTCGACGAAAACACCTAAATCAGGTTTGTCGTCTAAAACGCCGTCGACAGGAAAGCCACCGCCGACGGCCGAGTCCTCACCGTCGACGGAGAAGCTGAAGACGCTGACGACGAAGGGGCCGTCGACGAAGGAGTCGACGTCAAAGGTGCCGTCGACAGCGAAGGTCCCGTCGACGACGGATGTCCCGTCGACGACGAAGGTTCCGTCGACGACAAACTACTATGGTATTGACGATGATGGTGCCGACGTCCATCATGACGACTATGTCGACGACTACGGTCTCGTCGACGAGGGCGTCGACAACTTCTACTGTGACTATGACAACAGCTGGTGTGTCGACAGTTTCATCGTCGACGTCGACGACGCCAATCTCGACGACGCGAATACAACCGTCGACGACGTAACCAACAATATTATCCACAGAAAAAAGGATCACTATTTCTGTGACTAGGATCACGCCAGAAATGACGTCGCCAAGGAGTGTATCTCCTCTGTTGCCGACCATGCTCCTTCAGGAGGGAGAGTCAGAGGAGGATGAACAGGATGCTTTCAGCTATGCCAATAGTCCCTCCCAGCTTTTTGTCAAATGCCAGGAAACTGATTCAGAGGGCGAATACGCCCACGAGGAGGTAGGTCATCTTCAGATGCAGCAGCAGCAATCTTAACAAGGAATGGTGACAGTTCCAGCATCTTTCCTTCAGGATCTGCAGAAGATGCTGCAAGAGTATAAATCTAAGGCGAATAAGCCTTTTCCAGTATCGTCAACGCCTACTACGCCCGCAAGAGCTCTGGCTTCATTTGAGAGGCCTACTTCTCCGGCTCCAGCTTCCCCTCATACTCAAACGTCCTTTCAGCAGGATTCCTCGGGACGACAAGAGGGCCAGGATGATGATGATGATGATGATTCCTCGGACGAGGACCAGCAGACTGATCAAATCTCTAATCCTGATACGGAATATGATGAATATGTCATTGACAATCCCTCATCTCCAGTTCCAGACCCGGCGGACTCCCCGCCAGCGGACATTGGGGGTTTCCATCAGCTGATGGAGAGAGCTGCTGCACGATTTAAATTGGCCATGCCCAAAGTCACTACAGATTGTTTATTATGACTTTAAGGAACCCTTTCGGAAAACTACTTGGTCAATTCCTATTGTGGATCACTTATGGAAAGAAGGCATAAAGGCTATGAAACACCCAGCGACTGTGTTCCCGGTGCTACCGCGTCTAGATAAAAAATACAAGGCGACCGATGATGCTCCTGCGGCCTTAACAGGTCACCCAAGGCCAGACTCTGTGATCTCGCAGGCGGCGCAGAGAAAATCACGCAACCCTTCTGCCCCACTGACAACTCCTCCGGACAAAGAAGGGCGGAGGTTGGATAACGTGGGAAAGAGATTCTCATCTATGGCAAGTTTGCTGGTGAGAGCGGCTAATGCCCTAGCGATCCTGGGTAGGTACGACCGCCAGCTCTGGTGCGATGTGGCCCCGTACCTTGACCACCTGCCTCCGGAATCTACATCAGAGGCAAAGAAAATTTTACAGGAGTGTTAGACGGACCGGGAGGGTCGGCCGAGATTACGGGGAGAGGACTCCGGGGAGAGCCGTCTCCAACGACTGTACAGACAAGTAACTTCCCCCCCACAGACGGACACCACACAAGATTGAAGGTTCACGAGACTTTATATGCAATTCTTAGGTTACGATGATAGGATACAAGGAGGTCTGGACTCAGGGGTCCCCTCGGTTCTAGTCTCTGGCTTAGGAAAGGGGTAGCGGGACAGTCTTTGTTACCAATGAGTGAAAAAGAGCTCTCAATCCTCGAGCTCGGCGTTCTAGATGATCGGGCCGCGGCGGAGCCAGGCAGGTCCCGAGATGGACGAAGGAAAGGCGACGGTCCGCGGCGGAGCCTGCAGGTCCCGGTGAAGATGACGGTTACAACGGTCCGCGGCCACGCCAGCAGGTCCCGACGACGATGATGGATTTGAAGGTTGCGAAGGCTGTGGCAGCGCCAACAGGCAGGACGATGGTGCACAAGACAGAGCTACGGCAGCGCCAGTAGTCCGTCAAGGATGAGTTCCTCTTTACGTCTCTCGACTCCAAGATACAACTGCCTTCCTGCTCTGGAGCTGCCCCAGTTATAGGGCTGGCGTGCTTTGATGTCCGGACCCTCGCACTTGGAGGTCGGGAGGTCCGGGATGAGGGAGTCCAGACACCCAGCAGGGGGGTGGAGCCGGCGCCCGGGGAGGCGATGGGCGAGCGGCACTTGGCGGGGGAGAGCCATCGGCACCTCTTTCTCCTATTGACTTGCCAAGTAGCCCGCTCACCTCCTGGGTGGAGGGTGGTGCCGGAATGTCTGAGGCCGGGCCAGGCCCAGGGTTGAGGTCGATCGGGGGCCAGGCGGCCTCGTGGTGGAGTGTCCAAGATGGCGCCCCAGGCTGGGCGCGTGGGCCGGCAGTGGTTCGGACCCACAAGGTCAACATGCTCGAGGGCAGGGGTCCCTGAGGGGACGGAGGACGTGCAATAGTGGTGTGTGGTACTTGCGTGACTGGACTCAGGCCTGGTTGAGCCGGGGGAGAGCGGCCCTTCATGTGGCCTGTCCAACATGCGTCCCCCCCAGCTGAAGGCGGGGAGAGTTACCCATCCTCTTGGGAACTCTCCTCGTCGAGGCGGAAAAACCGGGACAGGCCATCCGCGTTGGCGTGATCTGGCCCAGGCCGGTGTTCGACTGTGAAGTCCATACCTTGCAAGGAGATGGACCAGCGTAGCAACTTTGGGTTTTCCCCCCGCATATGCATCAGCCACTGCAGGGGTCGGTGGTCGGTCTGCACCCGAAAGTGGGTGCCAAAAAGGTAGGGCCGGAGCTTCTTGAGGGCCCATACCACAGCGAAGGCTTCCCTCTCTATGGTGCTCCAGCGTTGCTCCCGTGGTAGGAGTCTCCGGCTGATGAAGGCCACCGGTTGATCAAGGCCTTCGGTGTTCACTTGAGACAGGACTGCCCCAATGCCCTGGTCGGAGGCGTCCGTCTGGACGACGAACTCCCGGCTGTAGTCTGGGGCCTGGAGCACAGGAGCGGAACACATGGCGGCCTTCAATTGTTCAAATGCAGTTTGACACTCTGGGGTCCAGTTGACTTTCTTGGGCTGATTCTTTGACGTGAGTTCTGTGAGGGGCCCCACTATGGTACCATAGTCTCTCACGAACCTTCGGTAATAGCCCGTGAGGCCCAGGAAGGCTCGTACCTCGGTTTGGGTGATGGGGGGCTGCCAGTCCTGGATGGCGGCAATTTTCAGCTGTAGAGGGGCCACTAGGCCGCTTCCCACCTGGTGTCCGAGGTAGGTTACAGACCCTTGCCCAATTTGACACTTGCTGGCCTTGATCGTGAGGCCAGCTCGCTGAAGGGCTTGCAGCACTGCTCGGAGGTGGTGGAGGTGCTCGGTCCAATGGTGGCTGTATACAGCGATGTCGTCTAGGTAGGCGGCGCTGAATCCTTCGAGCCCCGCCAGGACCTGATTGACGAGCCGTTGGAATGTTGCTGGGGCATTCTTCATGCCGAAGGGCATGACCGTGAAATGGTAATGGCCATCGGGGGTGGAGAAGGCAGAGCGTTCTTGCGCTCGGGGTGTGAGGCCGATCTGCCAATAGCCTGCTGTCAGGTCGAAGATGCTGAGGTAGCGGGCAGCTCCCATTCGGTCGACTAGTTCATCCGCCCGGGGGATGGGATGTGCGTCTGTTCTGGTGACCGCGTTCAAGCCCCGGTAGTCGACGCAGAACCGGAGTTCTGGTGTGGTGCCGGGGGCAGCTGCTTTGGGGACCAGTACGACAGGGCTGGCCCAGGGACTGTCTGATGGCTCGATGACCCCGAGCGTGAGCATCTTGGCTACTTCTTCCTGGATGCAGGCCCGTACCCGATCTGGCACGCGGTAGGCCCGGTGGCGGATAGGGGGGCTGTCCCCGGTGTCCACATCGTGCACACACCAGGAAGTGACACCTGGGGTGAGGGAGAACAGGCTGGCGAACTGTGACAGGAGGGCTTGACACTCTTGGCGTTGTTCTCTGGTGAGGGTCTCCGAGAGCCGGACCCCATCCACGGAGCCGTCTTGCTCCTGAGTCCGTAGGAGGTCAGGGAGGGGCTCGGAGTCTTCTTCAACCCCATTGTCTGTGGCCATCAGGAGGCTGAGCTCTGTTCGCACAAAGTGGGGCTTTAGTCTGTTAGCGTGGAGGACCCGGAGAGGGTTCCGGGAGGATTCCATGTCGATGAGATAGGTGGCAGGACCCTTGCGCTCGATTACTTTGAAGGGCCCCGTCCATTTGTCTTGTAGGGCGCATGGCTCAGTGGGGGACATCACCCATACCTGTTGGCCAGGTTCGAATTCAATGGATGAGGCATTCTGGTCATACCATTTTTTCATGTCCTCTTGACTGGCCTCTAGGTTGGCTTTCGCTAGTTCTCTGAACCGCCGGGTCTGGTTGCGGAGGGTGAGGAGGTACCGGAAGACATCTGGAGGGTTCTTTAACGGAGGCATCTCCCAGCCCTCTTTGACTAGGCTGAGCGGCCCCCGCACTGGGTGTCCATATAGCAGTTCAAATGGGCTGAAGCCTAGGGATTTCTGAGGGACCTCTCGGTAGGCGAAGAGGAGGCACGGTAGCAGCACATCCCACTGGCGACGGAGGGGCTCTTCCAACCCCCCGATCATCCCCTTTAGCGTGCGGTTGAACCGCTCAACAAGTCCGTTCCCTTGGGGGTGATAGGGGGTCGTGAATCGGTAGGTGACCCCGCACTGTTGCCAGAGGGATTTCATGTATTTAGAGATAAAGTTCGTGCCTCTGTCGCTGACGACTTCTCGGGGGAAGCCCACACGGGAGAAGATCCCCATCAGAGCCCGGCCGACTACTGGGGCTGTCACAGTCCGCAGAGGAACAGCCTCAGGGTAGCGGGTGGCGTGGTCCACTAGCACCAAGATGAATCGATGGCCTTGTTTTGTGCGCGGGTCCAGGGGCCCCACAATGTCTATTCCGACCCTCTCAAATGGGGTAGTGACCACAGGGAAAGGTTGCAGGGGGGCCTTTAGTTTGCGGCCGCTCTTTCCACTGGCTTGGCACGTGGGGCAAGATCGGCAATGCTGGTGCACATCGTTCCTCATTTTGGGCCAGAAGAAGTGGGTCACTAGGCGACTGTAGGTTTTATCCTGTCCCAGGTGCCCTGCCAGGGGGACATCGTGGGCCAGGTTTAGCAGAAAGTCTCTAAAACGGAGGGGCACCACTAATACTCTGTTGGCCCCCAGCTCGGCGATTCTTTGCTCGCTGTACAGCAGATCATTGTCCCAGTAGACCCAATGAGTTCCGGAGGTATCCCCTGCGCTTTGGGCGAGCGCTTGCTGGCGGAGTCCCTCGAGGGAGGGACAGGTCTTCTGTTCTTGGCGAAATTGTTCTTGCGTGGGCCCTCCCTCTTGAGGCCACTGGTCGAGGTTAGCGAGGTCGGAGGGTTGAGCTGGTTCAGGAGGGATGTCATGGTCGGTGGTTTCGGCTGGGGCGACCGGAGGCGGTGGCGCCGGCCATTCGGGTTCTTCTGGGCGGTGGTTGGCACGGGCGGCCATGGACCGGGTGGTGACGCACGCCCAGTCTGGGACGCCTAACATCCCCAGGTGTTCTCTTCGCTCCACGGCTGCCCACGGAGAGCTTTCAAGGTCATTTCCAAGGAGGCAGTCTACGGGGGCGTCGTCTCGGACCGTTACTTTCAACATGCCGGAGACCCCTCCCCATTCGAAAGGGACGCAGGCCATCCGACACAAACTTTCCGAGTTATCGGCTGATCGTACAGGGCAGAGAATGTTCGGTAGATACTGTTCTGGGGCCACCAGGTGACAGCGGACGGCTGTTACACTGGCCCCGGTGTCACGAAGGGCTTCGGCCCGGCGTCCATTGATGCTCACCCATTGGCTGTACTTCTGGGTGTTAGCGGGTAGGGGGACCCGCGGGACCATGTCTTTCCCCCCTAAGCAGGCTAGAGCCATGGCGGCTGGCTCCCATTCTTGATGTTCCTGTTCATATTCCTCTTGTTCCTCTGAGATCTGTTCCTCCCCCAGAGCAGCAGCGGCTACTTGGCGGGGTCTTGGGCTCTGGTACTGGGGGCAGTTTGGGTCGTTTGCATAGTGGCCGACTCGTTGGCATCGATGGCACGTAACATTGGCTCTGTACCCCGGTCGCGCCGGGGTGCTGCCCCGGTTGGCCGGGGGGGGTGGTGCTGGTTGCGGGGGCGACCGGGGCGTTGTCTCTTCCTCGTCCTTGGCCCCCTCCTCCTCCTCTGGGTCGGTGCTGACCATTGTTGTTCCGGTTCTGTTCGTAGAACCCATTCCGGCCCACTCTGGTGATCTCCCACCGGTCAGCTTCCGCTGCGAGCTGCCGGGGATCTGTTAACTTGCTGTCGAGGAGGTGCTGGCGGAGGTCAATGAAGCAATTGTTCGACAGATGCTCCCATACCATCAGATTGAACAGTTGTTCGTAGGTCGTGACGTTGCTTCCTCTGATCCAGCCCTCGAAGGCTCGGCTAAAGTAGGTTACGTAGTCCACCCAAGTCGTCCCCGGGATGCGGGTGCAGTCTCGGAACCTCTGACGGTACATCTCGGGTGTGAGGCCATAGCGGGTGAGGAGGGCCGCTTTCATATGGTCATAGGAGGTCATCTGGTGGTCCGGGAGTTGTAGCAGGGTATCGCGGCCCTCATTGAGGAATCTCCCCCATAGACCGGCTCCCCAATCGCTTCTATCGATCCGGTGTGCAGTCATAGCGATTTCATAGGCCTTAAACCATTGCTGGATGTCGTCCTCTCGGAAATATTCTCGGACAACATCCTTGGGGATGTGTACCTTTTTCTCTGTGGCCCCTGAGGTGTGGGGTCGCTCGGGCACCCCTGCTTCTTTATTCTGCTTGCGCAGGTTGATCTCGGCTAGGTTCCGTTCGTGTTCGTACGCCAGTTTCTTTTCCTCGAGCTCCCTTTGTCTCTGTTTCTCCTCTCTTTCTTCTCGGAGACGCAGGTGCTCTAAGTTGATTTTTTGTTCGGCCAGCTTGAGTTCAATGTCCATCTTGAGTCGGGCCATTTCCAGCTCGTGTAGTCGGGTTCTTTCTCTTTCCTGGATCTCGTCTTGCGAGAGACCCGTTCTTTGCCCTTCAGGGGCCGTGGTGGTTTTTTCTGCGGTGCTTTGATCGGGGGTTCCGGCAGCCCCGGTCTCTGCCCAAGATTCTAGGGCATGCTTGAAATCGTCTTTGGTGCTTAGTCCGGTGGTAGCGATACCCAGTTCGATGCAGAATTGTTTTAGTTCACGATGGCTGTACTCCTCTAGTTTCTCCATTTGGAACTTCTCGGTTGATCCGCTTTCTTTAGTTGTCATTGTGATTTCGTCGTGGGGTGAGCTACTCTCTGTACGTTATGCGGTGATTCGAATCGCGCCGCTGGCCACCAATGTTAGACGGACCGGGAGGGTCGGCCGAGATTACGGGGAGAGGACTCCGGGGAGAGCCGTCTCCAACGACTGTACAGACAAGTAACTTCCCCCCCACAGACGGACACCACACAAGATTGAAGGTTCACGAGACTTTATATGCAATTCTTAGGTTACGATGATAGGATACAAGGAGGTCTGGACTCAGGGGTCCCCTCGGTTCTAGTCTCTGGCTTAGGAAAGGGGTAGCGGGACAGTCTTTGTTACCAATGAGTGAAAAAGAGCTCTCAATCCTCGAGCTCGGCGTTCTAGATGATCGGGCCGCGGCGGAGCCAGGCAGGTCCCGAGATGGACGAAGGAAAGGCGACGGTCCGCGGCGGAGCCTGCAGGTCCCGGTGAAGATGACGGTTACAACGGTCCGCGGCCACGCCAGCAGGTCCCGACGACGATGATGGATTTGAAGGTTGCGAAGGCTGTGGCAGCGCCAACAGGCAGGACGATGGTGCACAAGACAGAGCTACGGCAGCGCCAGTAGTCCGTCAAGGATGAGTTCCTCTTTACGTCTCTCGACTCCAAGATACAACTGCCTTCCTGCTCTGGAGCTGCCCCAGTTATAGGGCTGGCGTGCTTTGATGTCCGGACCCTCGCACTTGGAGGTCGGGAGGTCCGGGATGAGGGAGTCCAGACACCCAGCAGGGGGGTGGAGCCGGCGCCCGGGGAGGCGATGGGCGAGCGGCACTTGGCGGGGGAGAGCCATCGGCACCTCTTTCTCCTATTGACTTGCCAAGTAGCCCGCTCACCTCCTGGGTGGAGGGTGGTGCCGGAATGTCTGAGGCCGGGCCAGGCCCAGGGTTGAGGTCGATCGGGGGCCAGGCGGCCTCGTGGTGGAGTGTCCAAGATGGCGCCCCAGGCTGGGCGCGTGGGCCGGCAGTGGTTCGGACCCACGAGGTCAACATGCTCGAGGGCAGGGGTCCCTGAGGGGACGGAGGACGTGCAATAGTGGTGTGTGGTACTTGCGTGACTGGACTCAGGCCTGGTTGAGCCGGGGGAGAGCGGCCCTTCATGTGGCCTGTCCAACAAGGAGGGAGAGGCGACGTCGATAGAAATTATCGACTGTGCAATGGATATTGCCACAACGGCATTCCGTTCATTGGCTGGAGCGGCAGTACTTCGTCGCCAAGGATGGCTTAAGGCTACCTGGTTTCGGCCTGAAATCCAGAACAAGGTCTTGGATCTCCCCTTTGATGGAGAAGCTTTGTTCGGCAAACTCATTAACGAGACCCTGCAGGACATAAAAAAGGTCACAGACTTCCAGGTCCTTGGGGAACCTTCAATTCAGAAAGTCTCCTTTCAAGGGATCCAGAGGCAGGGGTGGTAATTACAGAGGATCCTTCCAACAGCAACGTTATTCCACCACGGGCTCAGGTTCCCAACAATACCGCCAGCCTTGTCAACAGCGGCAGGGCCAGTCTACCAACTACTCCAGGCCTTACAATAAAGGAAAGCAAGCTGGACGAGGACGGGACTCGTCCAAGCGCCAATAGCGGCCTCCTGGCTCTTCCTACTGGACCCTCCTTCAGGAAATCATCAGTTGGAGACAGGGTCAACCAATACCTTCACAACTGGTCCAGGATAACATCGGACCGTTGGGTGCTCAACATCATTCGGAAAGGGCATACCTTGGAATTCGCACAAGTCCCTCCACCCAAAGCCCCGGCAGCCACTCCATCGAAACACCAGCGTCTCCTTCGGCTCGAAGTTCAACAGATGCTCCGGAAGGGAGCGATGGAGCCGGTTCCCTCAAACCAAAGGGGTCAAGGATTCTATTCCAGGTTCTTCCTGGTGAGGAAAACGCTACAGAAGTGGCACCCCATTTTAGATCTCAGGGAGCTAAACACCTATCTCATCTCCCTGTCCTTCCGAATGGTGTCTCTCCAGGACATCTTGAAGCTTATCAGCCTGGGGGATTTCATGGCCACGCTCTATCTCGAGGATGCCTATTTCCACGTTCCAGTTCACCCAGCGCACAGAAGGTTTCTGCGATTCACAGTAGCCAAGAGCCATTACCAGTTCAGGGTTTTACCCTTTGGACTCCGCTCAGCCCCAAGGATTTTCACAAAGGTGTTGGCGCCAGTGGCAGCTTTACTGCGAAAAAATCATTTTCAGATCTTCCCCTATCTGGACGACTGGTTACTGAAAGCTCTGTCCAGAGAAGCAGCGCTAAAGGCTGTTCAGGCTTGTACCAATTTATTTCAGAACTTGGGACTCAATCTGAACAACGAAAAAAGTCTGTCCTGGTCCCGTCCACAATAGCTCGTTTCCTAGGGGCGATCTTGGATTCGAAGCTCTCAAGAGCCTTCCCTACTCCGGAAAGGAGGCAGAAATTACAAACCATGGCCCAAGACTTACAAACAAAAAAATGTCTTTCAGTACGCCGCTACAAGTCTCTGCTGGGAGTAATCTCGTTGTGCATCCCACTAATTCCTCATTGCCGACTAAGGATGCGTGCTTTGCAGGAGCAACTAGACAATCGGTGGCAACAGGTCCACGGTTCATTCGAGGACAGAGTGACGATCACTCCAGAGATGAAGGAAGCGGCCTTATGGTGGACAGATCAAAACAACTTGTCCCAAGGTCTATCCTTCGCAAACGACCCGTCTCCACAAGTGGTAACAACGGACACGTCATTGGAGGGTTGGGGAGCGGTGATGCAGGACCTACATGTCAGCGGTCACTGGTCACCCCAGGAGAAACACCTCCACATCAATCTGTTGGAACTCAGGGCGATACGATTGGCTCTACAAGCTTTTCTTTCTCACCTGGAAGGTTCGCAAGTGCTGATCAGGACGGACAACACCACGGCTATGCACTATGTGAACAAGACGAGAGGAACCAGATCGCGCCCATTGTCGCAAGAAGCTCAGCAGATCTGGGAATGGGCAATCCTTCACAGGATGTCACTGAAAGCAGAACACTTGCCGGGCGTCCTAAACGAAAACGCCGACAGACTGAGCAGGTCATCCTCGATCAGCCACGAATGGGAGTTGAATCAGAGAGTCTTAGAGCAGGTCTTCAGCCTGTGGGGCAAGCCGGACATCGATCTTTTTGCCACTCCGACCAACAAAAAATGCCGGTCTTACGCAAGCAGGCTTCCCCATCAACATTCACTGGGAAATGCGCTTTCGATAGCTTGGTCAAAGACATTTGTCTACGCTTTTCCTCCCATTCCTCTGATACCACGACTGATCAGGAAAATCAAGGTGGAGCGCTGCAGGATGATCCTGATAGCCCCGGCTTGGCAGAGGCAGTTCTGGTACACGGAGCTCCATCTGTTGTCGATAGCTCCTCCCTTACCTTTGAGGATTTTGCCAGATCTTTTCACGATATCAGACGGACAAATTTGGCACCCAGATCCACAGTTGTTACACCTGACTGCATGGCTCCTGAGCAGCAAGAGTTTATGAACCTGCCCTTGTCAAAGGAGATTAAGGAAGTTCTGTCTCAAGCAAGGGCTCCTTCAACGAACAGGACTTACCGCCTTAAGTGGAAAAGATTCTGTTGTTGGTGTAAGACACAAATCATTGATCCTTTCAATTCCAAACCTCATCAGATCCTACCTTACTTGCTGTCCTTGGTCAAATCGGGACTAACTCATTCATCAATTAAGGTCCATTTGGCTGCTTTGTCACGGTTCAGAAGGACAGGAACCGGTCCTTCCTTGTGGTCTTCCAGGATAATCAAGCAATTTCTTAAGGGCTTGTTCAGGGTCTATCCACCGGTGAGACCGCCCCCTCCTACATGGCATTTGAATTTGGTCCTTTCAAAACTCATGAAGGGTCCATTTGAACCAGTCCATCGTTCTGACATAAAATATCTTTCTTGGAAACTGGCACTCCTTCTTGCTCCCACGTCGGCTCGGCGTGTTGGAGAACTACAGGCTTTGTTTTTTTGTGCTTTTCTGCCCTCTGTTCCACTCGTTTTTCACTCGTTTTCTGTGCCCTTCTGTCCTCTCTTCTCTGTTCCACTCGTTTTTTGTGCCTTTCTGCCCTCTATTCCACTTGTTTTTTGTGCCATTCTGCCTCCTGTGACACTCTCTTTTTCCTTGTTTTTGTGCACCTTTTGCCTTGTTTTTGTGCCCCTTGTGCCTTCTGTGACACTTTTATCCCCCACTGCTGTGCCCCCTGCAGCCCCGCCCCCCTGACTGCCCACTCGCTGCACCCGCCTCCCGATTGTATTGTTGTGGTCTCGCCGCCCCTGCACCAACATTCACAGCTCTTGTGTGCTGTGAGGACGCATGGGTGTTTCATTTTTCACTACGGCTACAGGCACTCTAGTCCTGCGGACCCCCTGGGAATGTCTTACGGACCGCGGACCATAGTTTGGGAAACGCTGATGTAGGGAATCCCTCCATGCACCCAGTAGAGTTGTGGTGGCGCTTTGGGTTCCTGCCGGTAACCACCCGACCCCCGTAAAGGAACTGTAACAGTGTGTCGACCCATTGCCCACTGTTCACTATTACAAACCGTGTCTATTCCAGCACTGAAATTCTGGTAATTGTTGACTGCTAGGTGGAATGCATGGCGGGTTTATAGCCTTAAACCATACCCAATGTGGAGGTCCGATTGTTTCATAGGTAGGACCTGATCACGGAGGTTAGGCACCTAAAGAGGTGTGACAGTATTTTGTTGGGAATATTCTGCACTATATGTAGCACCCTTGGGGTACCACTTGCCTCATAAGGGATGACCGCATCAGTGTCCAGTGTAGAAGATAACTTATAAGTGTCTCTATCTGAGGAGATGTTTGCCTGTCTACTCTTGTGGTTGAGTATTTGTTACAATTATCCCAAGGTATGTCATACCATGCACCACAACTTTCAGCTGCGAGCTACTCTGTGACACCTCCTACCCCTGTTATGGCGCATAAACAAGACATGGTCCAGATAATCCACCCTGATCCCCTCCAATTCATTTAGGATGCACTTTGTGGGTCAGGACAGGAGGTTTGTCAGTTTATTTTCTCTTTCAGCCCCTATGGCGCACCTTCGGTTTGCACAAAAATGATGGCAGTGGTCATGCTCCATCTTCGAAGTTCAGCCATATCAGTATTGCTGTATCTTAACAACTGGTTTGATGATGGCCTTTCTACTGACAGTTGTGGACCACCTACAGACTACTCTTATCTCTTGATATCTTTGGGGTCCATGTCCCTCCTATCACATTTGTAGAGGCTTACATTCATTGAGGGCAATTTAGGATACTGGAATTCAGGGCCCTTTTCCCCGCTTCAATGTCCAGGACATTCGGGCTAGGATCCCAATGTTTTAAGCTAGATTCAGGTTTATGAGGAGTTTATCTCTGAGCCTTCTTGGCCTGTCAGCGTCTTGCGTCCTCCTGGTCATCTATGCCAGATTGCATATGCGGGCTCTCCAGTGAAATTCGAAGTTTCAATGGGCCAGAATCAAGCCAGTCAGACTGATGCCACCCAGGTCTCTTAGATGGCTCGAGATTAGCAGTGGCGGCTGCTCTAACTTTATTTGTCCAGTGGCAGGCCCATCTCCCCTTCCAACCCCCAGCAGATGTCGACGGTCGCCCCCATGATGGACTGGGAAGGTGATCTGGGGGAGGTGGAAGTCAGAGGGTTTTGGTGTCCCACAGAAGCTCGACTCCACAGAAGTTGAGTTGTGGGCCATTTTCTGGCTGTTAAGGCCTTCCTGCTGTCCATTAAGGGGAGGCTGGTGGAAGATCTCACAGACCGCACCCCTGCCAAGTGTTGTAACTAACAGGGCAGAATGGAATCCTGTGTCAGGAGTCTCTGCACCTCTGGTAATAGTTTAAAGGCCAGGGCATTACCGTGATCATGAACCACCTGACCGGGTCTCTGAAACCCAATGTGGGCAAATTGATCAGGCGCCGTCCAGTAAGTCACACGTGGTTTCTACAGAAATGGTGAATGTCATCCTTGCTGCCTGATGTCCTTCCACAAAATACATTTGTGCCCAGGCATGGGTAGTTCTTGTATAAGTTGCGGTGTGAATTCAACCTGGAGCAGTATGGAACCGCCTACCTGGGCACAGGAACATTGCTATGGAGAAAACTTTTGTGGATCTAGGCTGGTGCCTGAAGTCTTTTAAAATGAGGAATCCCTGGCTTAATACACTTGAGGAAAAAGTGTTACTAAAAATGGATAACTCTCCTGTCTAGATACAGTCAATTCCATCTGCTTATTGTACCACTTCCGCTGAGGACACTACAGGCCCCAGCTGCTCCCAACCAGCTCCCCAACTTATCGGTGAATACCTGTGCATCTGAGTTTGAGCAGGTGGTGTGACTCCATGTGTTCACTGGTCTTCTCTCTCTACATTGGTTGGGCTTCCGTAAAGGCTTTACACCATTTTCGTGTAGTATATTCCCAGTGGGCCTGCTTTTGTCTCCTATTCCAATGCATCAGGGAAAAGAGTGAGGTGAGGGACTTTATAACCCTGACTTGCCATCTTGGTCCTGCGCCGTTGGATCTCAGCTGGCTTGTTTTTACCTTCACTCTTTACTGTGACCACACTACATGCTTGCCACCTGTGGCTTCCCTCTGCCTCTTTGCCTTGGTGGGCTCTTACATGGCTTCAGGGTCACTGTGGGGGTGTTGGTAAATGCAGGATGTATGGGCCCACGCCTGGAGCCTCAATGGGATGCATCAGCCATGTTTTTTGGTGAGGACATGACCCAGTGTGCGGTCTGACACCTAAAACAGTCATTTACTAACCCATGTGATGTTTAAGGTAAGTCCACAGTACAAATTTAGATACACACAAGTGGCATAAGTCATCTTGTATCCCTTATTAGTTACATTGTGGCTTTGCATGATGACATTCTTAAAAAATAGAATCAAAACATTAACTGCACCCTGTAGCTCTGTAGTACAAATGCTACAGTTATGTTAGCACATTAGAATTAAAAGCCTACTTTAAGTGTTAGTTAAAGAAATGTATTGTCTTTATTGGTTGATTCAAATCCTAATCTTTTATTCAACACACAGATCTTTATTGGTGTCAGAATTCTTTTGCTGAGGTTCATGACTAGGTTGTGTCTTTGCTCATGCCCAGTTGTAGTGTGGTCTTGGTCATGCTCTGTGTGTCATAGTGATAGAGGAGAGTTCCAGTGTACAAGTGGTGTAGGTTTACCCCAGGGTGTAGCCACAGGGGGCCACCATTGTTGGGGTTAATAACGTTCTTTCCTTATGCTCCCTGTATTAAATTAAGTCATTTTTGTAACGAGGCCCGTAGTGATCTAGATTTCGATCCACATGTAAACTGAACTATCTGGTGACAGACCGATAGCAAATCAACGTGAAGACTACCTTTCCCATGAGGCCTGGCACTTCTGTAGTCTTTCGTCCTATTGGACACAGGAAACTGGCAAGGATGAAGTTGGCTACTTTAAAAATGGAAAACGCGCGACAGTCGGTTTCTTCGGACTCTGCATGCATCACTGCCCACGAGCAGTTACCACTGGTGAGTCTTCCTAGTAATTTTTAATCTAAAATGACGGTTTATCTGAGTGACGTCCAATTGAACTCCCACAGATGTAGGCGCAGTAATTTGATATCGGGCTCAGCGGAGCTATCATTAATTAACACTTTATCTGATTTGCTAGTGCACCGAGACAGGCTCTTCCTGAGCTTTAAGAATAGACAGGTATTCTTAACATTTGATAAGTGGATACTGATCATTATCTGTTTGGGTTAATATAATTGAAATTATTTTGCAATATAAAAGTGCAACACATATAATGGAGCTCCTTGAGACCTAATACACTGATATGACCTCAATGACTGGCTCTATGTCGGTCATTTGACACTGGTTTTTAACACATTTGAAGTCCTGATGTCCGGGCCTGAGCTGAGGCCTTAATCCCAACGCTAGTGGGTAAACCTTAACCAAACCCCTTGCTATGTTCACCTGTCCCCATGGTTGGGCATGAGGGCAGTTTATGTTGCATGGGTGATTTATATACAAAATGTGTATACATTACAATCATTACCTAATTGGTTGTGGAATAGTTGATTGAGAATTGGGGGCTATCCTATTTCTTTACATGTGGTATATATTGTTAATCCTATGTACAATATCTTTTGCAGGAGATGACCATTGGGTCCCTGGCTTGGACATAAGATCGGACCACTGGGAGTGGGGGGGCGCTAGTGAGCCCGAAGCAAATGGCCGCAAATTAGTGCAGCTCCACCAGCTAGGGGATTAATATCCGCCTAAAATCCGCCCATCCAGTGCCCTCATATACAAAAAGAGCTTGCTGCAGTGCACTGAGGCGATATATTAATCCTGCGCTCGTGAAAGGCTGGAGCATTGCTGTCCACTGTAGGCGATCGGGCCCACAGCGACTGCCGAGTGGGCCGTGCTGAACTGGGCCTCTATCTAGGACATCGCCCATGGAGCTGCTGGGACGGCAGCACAACTGCATGTCGTCTGGAGTATAAGACCTGAGGGGCTCTACTCGTGGTGTGTGCTTGGCAGTGGAGACGCCGCAGGCTCGTGGTGAGCTCTGCTGCTGGTGTGGGCTGTGGTGCGGGCCGTGCCGCCTGGAGGCTGGATTGACGACGTCTGGCACCGCTGCTGGGAGGGACAAGAGCCGTCTGCCTTCTCATCTACTGCTGCCCCACTCATGCGTGGCATCAGGACTGCTGTGGCCGGGTGCTGAGGCCTGACCAGAGACGCGGGTGCACAGCCTGTGTTCTATGGAGGCTGCTTGTGCGAGCAGGCGCCTTATTGCCGCTGTGAGGTGAGGGCCCCATATTGCCACTGTGAGGTGAGGGCCCCGATCTGGTGAGTGAAGAACGGCAGCGGGGCCACATAAGACTGTCCGCCGAGCTCTGGGCTGGGGGCTTGCCCATGCAACTCGCTGGTGCCATATAAACTACCCGGTCTGGCACATCCTCCGCCCCTTCTCCCTCCTGACAGGACTTTTGTATATGGCCTATGCCCACATGGACATTTGTGATAAGTGTGGCTAAGGTGGGCTGCGAACGGCGGCTGCGTCTTTAAAAGTGCAGGCCCCAGAGGCAGAATTAACCATAGAGGCAGTCAGTGCAGCTGTGGACTGTGTGTATGCCAAATTCGTAGGCCTTTCTCTTGCTGCGGTCCCCCGGCTCCCTTTCTACGAAGCGCACAGCTGCCATGGACAGTCCTCGACTACTCCTCAGACGGCGTTACAAATTACACCAGCACGGCTCACTTATCCGCAATGGGCAAACCTGAGAAGGGACAACCACGCCTCACCTTTTAATCCAAGAAAACGTTGAGATCTGTGCAGGAGGACCAGCGGGACTCCGAATCTGAGCCTGACCCCATGGGCTCGTCGCAACTTGCGGCGACACTGCAGGCCTTGCAGTAGAGCCTCCACTTTATTGACACTAAAATAGCTTATTGACACAATGTTGGCTAAATTAGATAAACAAGCCTCCAGACTCTCCGAAGCTGAGCAGCGTATTTACATGGCGGAGGACGACATCCAAGCCACATCTAGTAAGTGCTCAGAGATGGAAAAACTCCTCTGCATTTTCCAAGCCAAAAGGAAGACTTGGAAGCGCCTTCACGGCGCAGCAACGTGCGAATAATGGGCATCCCAGAAACTACAAATACCGCCAGGATGGAGATATATGTGGAACAGATGCTCACGGAACTCTTCGGCCGGGGGAACCTCTCCTCTCTCCTGGTGGTGGACATTGCCCACAGGTCATTAATGACTAGTCCACCTCTGATTGCACCACCGCGTCAGGTCATTGCTAAATTGTTAAATTATCGCGACTGAGATGCGATCCTCCGCACGGCCCGCGAGAAACCAGAGCTCAACTACCAAGGCTGTCAAGTTGCTTTCCACCCTGATTTCACAGCAATGGTACAGGCTGATAGGAGGGAATACGTCGCAGTGAAGAACCAGCTGCAAAAGGCAAACATCACCTATGCCGTTTTATATCCGCCCAGACTACGGATCGACTGACTGCCGCAAGGAAATCTACAACACCCCAAAAGCTGTGCAGGAATTTCTCAAAAGAATCTCAAAGGCTAAGCACGTACAGCAGTCACAGGATGCAGAGGACTCAGATTAGCTAGCTGTGTGGAAACTATGCTAATGTGGCAGCAATAGCGTACTTGTGCTGCATGGGAACTGTGCGGACCTATCACCAGCATGATTGCGCAGGAAAAATGGGACACTCGTGTTTGTTTTGGCTGGCCACCTCCGCCAGGAGAATTTCCGGGCTCCTGACAACCCCGACGGGAGATTCCCATCTTCCTTGATGAGTACTGTTCACTGTTTGGGGTCATGGGGTTTTGGGATATTTGTCCTCAGCATGGTTGGGATGCTGTTGTGGGTGGGAAGGGATGGGCATTTGGGAATGTTGCATATGGTTTTATGATGCGCACGATGCTCTTTTTCGACTGTTACCCGATTCCTCCTCAGGATGTTGTACTGGGATGTTTAGTTAGGTCAAATGGAAGGGTGTCATAACTTGAAGCTCTAATTCTTGACCTGGAATGCCGAACTCGCCAAAGAAAATCAGACCGGTAATCGCTCACCTAGATAGTCATGTTACAGTGGCAATGCTCTAAAGAAACTCACCTGACGCAACATGATTGGGCTCCCACTGGACGGGGTTCAGACTTGCATCCTCCTACTCCTCATACGCAAGAGGGGTACTCATATTATTAAAGAAAGGTGTCCCGTTCACGGTGATTAAATCCATTGTAGATGAGAACGGTCAGTACTCCATGGTCCTTAGTAAATTGCATGGGACACTCGTCACATTAGTTAAAGTATACTGTCCAAGTACGGTCGAGCCTAGGTTCTTTGCAGGCGCAATCAAGGTGCTGAGAGATTGGTCGGAATCAGAAATGTTATTGTGCGGCAACCTCAAAACACATCTGGACCCTGGTAAGTACAAATCCATTCAAAAGGAAGGACACCCACCCCCCAGGTGGCACATGCCATTAAGGGTGGGATGTTCGAATTTGACCTTCCTGATGCATGGAGGGTGCACAATACGGATGGACTATAAGGCACACAAACATCCACTGCGCACGGAAGCTGGTCGCAATTAGATTACTGGTTACTAGGCAGGGGGGGCGAACTCCTAGGTGACTGGTATTGGTAGACTTCCTAGAACCTTAACAGATCATAACCCAGTGAAGCTTACACTACAAATACCGGGTAGTATCCCTTGTCAGTTCACCTGGCGTTCACCTGGAGATTCAGGTGAGAGGCCCTCCTGGACTCGGTCTACAAAGATAGTTGGGGAAGCTATCTTGCAATACTTTATATTAATAAAGGCTTGGTCAGCGAAGCGGCCTTGCTGTGGGAGGCCTTTAAGGCCACCATCAGAGGAACATGCATTAGCACAGCATTGGGCATCCTGAAAGACATTAGGGGGCAGATTGCAAAGGTGGATTGGCACTGAAACAACTTGAACAGGAAGTGAACCCGCAAGCAGGTTCTCTAGCGAGAATGAAGGAATTGTTGCTGGAACACACAGAGCTTACTGCAAGGGAAGTGCGCTACTTGTCAAAAAGGCATGATGCCTGGGCATATGGTGAAGGTGGGAGACCAAGTCACAACCTAGCTGCAAAAGTTAAGGGCAAAAATTACCAACATTCCATACAAAAAATTACAGAATATGCAGGGGTAGATCGTTGCTCACCGCGAGAATTAGCCACACAATTCCAGAAACTTTATGTAGATCTGTATGCCTCAAGGGGCGAGACAGAGCCCAGAGAGCTCGAAGAATACCTAGATGACATCGCGATTGCCTGGTTGTCGAACGGGCAGCGCAAGTACTTGTGCCAACCAATTGCAGCAGTTGATATACGTGAAACAATTTGCGCCCTCCCAAATAGAAAAGCCCTGCGGCCAGATGGGCTCAGGTGTGAATTTTACAAAGAGTACACAGATGAGCTTATACCATACCTACTAGATATGTACGAGGAGCCTTATGAGAAAAGAAGACCACCCCCCACGCTTAGGGAAGCCCTAATAATTACCCTTTGCAAAAAGGACCAGCCGCTGTCGTACTGCGAGTCTTATCAACCGCTTTCCCTCATAAATATCGACGTCAAAATATTGGCCAAGATATTGGCTACAAGACTCCAGCCCTTTCTGACCAATATGGCCCTCCCAGACCATTCTGGGTTTATGCAAGATATGTCCACATTGCATAACTTGCGCTCGATATTTGCCATGTATCATTTCTTGAATCCCGACCTCCAAGCGGTTGCAGTCATGCTAGAGCTTCCAAAGCATTCGATTCCATAGAGTGGGGCTATATGTTCAGTTTATTACAGAGAATGGGGCTATCCGAGTTCTACAGCAGATGGGTTCGGCTACTGTGTACAGACTAAACAGCGAGACTACGGGTGGACAGTCTGACACTGGAGCCCATACGGATCTGCACAGGAACGAGACAGAGGTCCCCTCTCCTCCTTATTGTTTTCCCTGATACTCTAGCCACAGGCCTGCATTATTAGGCAGCGCCACAAAGTCTGCACTGCGCTTCACATTGCGACCCATAGGAATCTCCTTGTATGCCAACGATATGGTGCTGTTAGTCAGAAAACCTCAGTGTCACCTGGCACTGCTAATTCCCGAGTATACCAGGTTTGGGCTTTTTTCCGGGGCTAACAATAAATTGGGATAAATCTCTCATAATATCCCTAACTGAGTGCATGACCCCATACGACCTGGAATACCCATTCACCTGGGCCACAGACCCTGTAAAGTACCTAGGGATATGTATTCACAGGGACCCAGATTTGGCAGTGAAAGTAAACTATGGAAAGGCATACACGAAATTGGAACAATTGGTATCCAGCTGAATAAAACTGCCGCTCTAACTCGCTGATGAATTACTCTGACTAAATTGATTGTATTTTATACTTCTGCAATATACTCCTAATTCTGTCCAGCCAGTTCTTTAAAGACATCCGCTCTCAACTGCTGAGACTGGTTTGGGGGGGTAGGCAACCCAGAGTAGCATGGGATACACTCACTCTGGACTATAAGGAGGGAGGTTTTAGTGTGCCAGATCTGCACATATATTATCTCTTTGCTCTAGTGCAAAACAAGCATTTATCCCGCATATAGCTGTAGAAGACGATGGTGCGCACCCAATACACAGCATCCTGACTCAATCTAGACGGGGGACACCCAGAGACGAAATAAACACTATAGACTGCACGATCATCGCCTGGCAGACCATAGGGCGCAAGGGCCCTCTATATGCCTGATGCTCCCACTAGTGCATCATGCAGCCTTATCTGTCCTGCAAGAAACTGGAGCCATGTCCACTCTAAAGCACGTAGGCATCAGAAAAATGCATGACCTATATCCTAATGGTAAATTCATAACTACAGAAGACGTACAATATATACAACCCAAAACCCCACTGTTTATGTTAACATACCATAGGCTTCGGATGCTATTCAGGCCTTGTACTGCACCTATCCAGAAGAACCGCCAACACTGCAAACACTACAACTGCTCTTAACTAGTCCCACCTGGCATAAACTAATCACTAAAATATATAGTGCGGCCGAGATGAAACCATTATAGACACTATTAAAAGTCGCGCCCGCTGAAATGAAACAATCAAGCCTCACCTTACTGAAGTAGAGTGGGAACACTGCTGCAGTAACGGAAGCTCTGACTTCGAACTGCAATCTGCGCATCATCCATTTTAAATACTTACACTAAGTTTACCACACACCCGCTCGGTTGCACAAATATGGAATTGGAGACAATGACTCATGCAAAAGATGCAGGGCACTGGGGGAAGACTTCATACATCTAGCGTGGGACTGCCCACCTATTTACAAGTTCCTGATAGCAGTAATAAAACACTTACAGACAATGGCTTCTGTCACCATACAGTACACCCCTCACGTTTTGTCTCCTGGGTCTGACTCCCCATCTAAAAGGCAAAGTGGGTAAATTTGTAGTAATGCTGGTGTTGATGGTGAAAAGGAAGGTAGGACGTCTCCGCTGCTGGAACAGTGGATAAAGGACCTTGTGTATTGCAAAGAGAATTTGGTAACTTGCTGAAGAACTATGGACATATGGACACCGCTTATGTACTCCCTAAGAAAAAGGGACATATGGACACCGCTTATGTACTCCCTAAGAAAAAGGGACCGATCAAATATGGATGGTGGTTCGGAGTAAATTCCTGCCCACACAATACCATCACAGTGTAAAGTCAAAACGGTTATCTGCGAGGGGATGAAGGGAGGTAAATGTGCACGACCAGCCACACTGTTTGTTTTTGTTACCTTTAAAAAAAAAATTTTTTTTAACTATTGGACCACTGGTGTTGCGTGTGTATATATATGTATGTATGTATGTATGTATGTGTGTATGTATATGTATGTATATATATGTATGTATATGTGTATATATATATATATATATGTATGTATATGTATGTATATATATATGTATGTATATGTATATGTATGTGTGTATATATATGTATTTGTCAATTTCTGCTGGAATGGTTATGACCACAGAAAATCACGGACCACCACACGGCTCTTCGAGTGTTACAGCAGAGGTTTATTATCCATAACAGGTTAAGATAGGCACGATGCGTTTCGGGCAAAGACTGCCCTTGATCACTATATATATATATATATATATATATATATATATATATATATATATATATATATATATATATATATATATATATATATATATATATATATATATATATATTATAAAAATGTTGTTAAATCACTTTGAGCACTTGAGCAGGAGCATTTGCTATATTATAATATTATATAAGCCCTGATGAATGCCGCAAGGAGTCGTAGGCAGAAACATGTCTACTTACTTTTAAAAAAGAATTCAGAGGACGTGAATGCAGCTGGCGTGCCTACGTCCCGCTTTTCCCTCATTACAACGTGCTTATCATACCTCTAAAAACATCCTGAGCCCCTCCCTCTAGTAAGAGTATTTTAGCCCGTACTGTGACTAGGCATCAGTGTGAGGAGGTGCCCTATGATAAAGCATGCCACCTCTGGTGGGTGAGGGAATTTGTCCTTGGAAAAGAAATACTCCACATGTTTTACGTACACCAATTATTGCCTTCCTCTTTATTGTTCTCTCTCCATTCAACCTAGGCTTTTTTTGTGGGTAACTCTTGGAGGCATACACTTGGGTACATTTGCCCCACTAATACAAGATTTCTTTCTTTCTTTTTGTTGTCTGGTGTGGTATTCCCCAGACTTAATAGCAATATTGATTGTCTAGCAGGAGGAACATGCATTAACATTCATAATACCTGCTCCACCAATTTAGCCTAGCAGTACTCCCATCTCTTATTTACAATATAGTGTTTCAAAGGGTATGTAATCGTTTTCCCTTGGTTTATACCTTGTGTGACATTTACCCTGCAGTCTTTATCACACAGATAATTAATACACAGGTGGGGGTGGAGCTTGCGGGCAACTATGGCGGACGCTTGAAGTGAGAGCTCCGCGCCGTCACTTCTAATTATCCTGAATTAATCCTTATTTAGCTGAGCCCCAAGGAATGTGACGCTGTCTCCCTACCCCTGGGGGAGCCTGACTGCAGCTGCGAAGCCGCGGGGAGAATCTGAGCCTCCGTGGCGGAGAACGAACTCGGGCAGACATCGCGGCGGACTATGCCGCTAAGCCGGGCGCTTGCCTAGAACTCACCCCGGAGTGCGTCACCCGACGTGCGGCCAACGGAACGGCTTAAGACGCGGAGGGCTCGGACCGCACAATTGGACCGAGTACTGGGAGCGACACACAGCAGCGGCTACTGACCCTACTACCCCAACCCCCAATGTGAGTGGTGGGTACTACAGACGATAGCTTGCCCCTGAAGTGCTCTACCAACTTTTGGGGAGAGGCGACTGGTAACGGTGTGGCGCCAATACACTTGAGAGATACTGCACCGAGGGCGCTGACTACCTGGATGGACGCGGCGACAGACCCAAAGGGCGAACGAAGAGCGAGCTCCAAATAGCCCAACTGTGCGGCTCTTGGCCTTCACAGCGCAGGAGAGAGCGGTGTTGCGCCCAATTCTCGGATGGGGCCTGGTGCGGCCCGGGCGAGCCGGCGCTAGACACGCACGTGCCCGGCGGTGTGTTGTACACTCTAGGGGCCTGATCCTGACAGTTGGGGTGGCTGAGCCATAACTGCGAGCAACCCTTGAGCTTTGGACGATTGAGAGACCCGCAGCGCTAGACCAGAGCTGGCCAAAGCAACTGGAAAGCCCACGGAGAAAACCCCACCCGGTGATTACTGAAGGGGACAATATGGGCAAAGGAGATAAGACGCAGTCCAAGCTGGCGTTTGAACCGCGCAGAGCGCGGCCTCCGGAAACACAGGAATCCTCGCCTACGCAGCAGAGCAAAGGCCCGGAGAGCTCGTTTTACGCGGACATCAAGGGGCTCCTAGTCACCATGGAGAGGAGACTCCAGCATGACCGCGATAGGTACGAAAATAGACGCTCTTATCGCATGGACCGAATGTCAGAGAGAGTGGACAAACAGGCAGAGAGACTGGATATGTCCGAAAGGCGCCTGACTGAAGTGGAAGAGGCCCAAACGGACCTGGATAAAGACCGCAAACAGATGGGGAAGCTTCTACAGGTCATACAGGATCAATCGGAAGATTTAGAGGCTCACTCTCGGCGCTCAAATATACGAATTACGGGCGTAGCGGAAACGACGCAAGTGGGGAAAATGGAAATGTTAGTGGAGAAACTGCTCATCACGCTGCTAGGAGACAATGTACTTTCACCCATGTTTATAGTGGAAAGGGCGCACCGCTCGTTGGGCCCATGCCCGCGCTTGGCCCCCCCCACCCCCACCCCCCAGACCAATTATTGCAAAGCTCCTCTACTACAGGGACACTGCTCTGCGACTGGCCAGAGAAAAAGGTAAACTGCAATACGAGGGGTCATCGATCTCATTGTACCCGGACTTCACTGCGAGGGTACAGGAGGAACGCCTTCACTTTGCCCCATACAAACAGGTACGCGATCTAGGGTTGGACTACGCCATGTTGTACCCAGCAAAGCTGCGCATCAATCGACAGGGGCATTCTCATTTCTTCACTGACCCAAAGGAGCTGCAGAAAACTTTGAAAACGTGGTCCAAGGACCGAAGGAACAGTCCTAGGGACCAGGACGGAGAACAAGACCTTGCCAGCGGCTTGGAAGACCAGGAGTAGAACGCTAGAGCTGCTGCTACTTCACTTACTCCTGCATTTCGGAGGGAGTAAGCCCTTGAGAAATGGCAGTATGATGCTGGATTGGGGCCCCTTGGCATGCTGAGCTTCGGACGGGGCCTACTACCTGCAGGACTGACAGGGCGGAGCCCTGGTGAGATCATTCCAAGGTACACTATTGTTGGCTCTACTGTATATATATTCTGATCTGGTTGGCCTCGGTGACTGCTTGAGACCTATGGTTACGAGCGGCCAGACTACATTGAACCGATGGCGGGCGGGGGGGGAGCCGCCTGGATGTTGTTGGGTTTCCCCTGGGCGATGGGAGATGGCGCGCGATTTGGTGCGCGAGAGCTAGGACACTGAAGGAGTGACGGTGCCAAGAGGCTCTCAATGCCGAGATGGACTATGCAAATGCACCCTGAACTGATCTCGGCAACCTCTGCCCTCGTGCTGTTCGCACATCTGAACCTCACTTGGGATTCTTTGGGACATGGGGAAGGGAGGAGGGGGGACTTTTCTATCATGCTAGGCCATGTTGGGGTTGGTCTGCTGTGGGAGGGGGGAGGGGGATTCATGGGACAGGGGGAAAGTTACTGTTTAGATGTTTTTCACAATGTACCTTTCCTGAGGGGGCACAAAGTGCTTGATATGGCCTACTGCATGTTCATGACACCGCTAACCTTCGCACACCTGACTTCACTCTCAGAATTCACGACACGCCCCAATGACTGATGTAACAAGTGCACAGACGGACGCACGGCCCCCCTCGCTAAGTGCCCTCACATGGAATGTCAGGGGGCTGAACGACTACAGAAAACTAAAAAAGGTGTTAAGCTACCTCAAACGCCATAATATTAATATAGCACTTTTACAGGAAACGCACTTACCACTCACGAGTAGAATGCTGCACACCAGAGGCCTAGTAGGGCATATAGCAGCAGCTGGGTTCACCACACATGCGAGGGGAGTTATCACATGGGTAAACCCAAAAACAAACATCCAAATACAGACGCTGGGTGCGGACACTGAGGGCAGGTATGTTATAGCGTCCTGTAAGGGTCTGGGGCTGGATTTACTAGTTGTCAATACTTATTGCCCCAACTAAGATTCCCCTGAATTCTTTGACACACTGACTAGTGAGATAGGTAGACACGGCAACCCACATTTACTATGGGGTGGGGACTTTATTTAACGCTTAACCCGGACATAGATAGGTCATTGGCCCCCCATCCCCCCTGCCCCCCCACCCCCCCCTCGTAGACCCTCGGCAGCTGCACAATCGTTCACAGCAAAGTTAATAATGTTAGATATGGATGGCGTATGGAGGAGTAGAAATTCTGGGCGTGCGGCTTCACACATTATTCTGCATTTCACGAAATACACACGAGAATTGACTACTGGTTTGCCACTGCGGGGATCAATTGATCTGTCAGGCAGTGCAAGGTGCTTCCGCGCACACTCTCGGACCACTCACCGGTACTGATAGCCATAGAAATCCCTGCGAAAAGGTTTGCCCCATTCACATGGCGCTTCCTGCCCTTTTCCCCTCCTAGACCTGCTTTTCCGCGGGGAGCTAGCAGAGGCGATTGACGTGTTCTTTGAGAGGAATGTGGGCTCAGTAGAGGACTTCCAGACGACCTGGGAAGCGTTTAAGGTCTATATTCGTGGCGTAACGATGTCTAAGCACTCTAGTGTTATGAAGGCTACAAGGACCAAACTGGCTGAGCTGGAACAACAGCTGCAACCACTTGAGGAACAAAGACGATCTAGACCAGACGAAGCAGTTGAGGGGTAGATTAAGCGCCTTCTGGCGGAATACCACGATGCAGCAGACAGGGAGGTCCAGCACCTGGGCAAATATGCCACGGCCCGAACATACGGTGAGGGGGAGCGGCCAGGCTCAGTTTTGGCAAATATCATCAAGGGCCGAAGAGGGAAGGTGCTAATCTCAGAACTAAGAAACGCAGAAGGAGACAGAGTGACGGATGAGGCGGAAATTGCCACGGTCTTCAGAGACTACTATTCGGAGCTGTACTCCTCCAAGAGTGGCGACATGTCGGCTGAAATACTAGACTATCTGGAGCACATAAAGGTCCCGTTCCTCCCAAATTCCGAAAGGGAATTCCTCATGTGCCCTATACATTTAGACAAAATCAGAGATGCCCTGGCCACTATGAGATCAGGCAGCGCGCCAGGTATAGACGGACTCAGTCGACTTTTATAAAAACCTTTCAAGAACAACTACTGCCGCACATACATACACTTCTGGAAGACATCTGTGTCCAGGGCAGCATGCCTAGCTCTATGAGGGAGACTATGATTGTCACTATTCTAAAGCCAGGTAAGCCACATGACGACTGTGGTTCATACCGCCCACTATCGTTGCTAAACATTGACACCAAATTGTACGCTAAAGTCCTGGCAACTAGGCTGGTGTTGCTGGCCCCTGACTTAGTGGCCCCAGAACAAACGGGGTTCATAACATCCAGAAATCTGACTTACAATATCAGGACAGTGTTAGGAACCATCCAACATGTCAAGCAGGATGTACCTGCGGTGGTGCTTTTCCTAGATATGGAGAAGGCGTTCGACTCCATGGAATGGCCGTTCCTCCTTCAGGTGCTGCGACGTATGGGACTTGGCGAACCTTTCATACAAATGGTGGGCGCTCTTTATGACTGTCCTTCGGAAAGGGTGCGTGTGGGCAACACGATCTCCCACCCCCTTTACATAGGCAGGGGTACCCGTCAGGGATGCCCATTATCCCCCTTGCTATACGCACTAGCAGCAGAGCCTCTGGCTTGTGCGCTAAGAGAATATCACAGCCACGAAGGTATACGCTTCCCCACGTACAAAATAGTTGTGTCCATGTACGCGGATGATACGCTATTATACGCACATGACCCTGCTACCACACTTCCCCCACTTCTGAGAGAGGTGGTTCGTTTTGGAGCGCTATCAGGACTCAAGGTTAATTGGGCAAAATCGGTGGTGCTGCCCCTGACTCCGGTGACCAAACAAGTGGAGACCGAGTTGCCTGTCCAGTGGACTGAAGACCCGATCAGGTACCTGGGGATTCAGATCCACACAGATCCGGACCTGCTAATCAGCCAGAACTACGGGAGAGCGGTCAATAAGCTGGAGGACGATGTAGAGATCTGGAGTAAACTGCCTCTCACACTAATGGGCCGTATAGCCATTATGAAGATGGTAGTACTACTGAGGTTCTTGTTCCTTTTTAACGCTCTGCCAATAGTGCTCTCCAGGGCCTTCTTTCAACGCCTGACGAGCCTCATGATAAACCTGGCGTGGGCGGGGAAACAGCCGAGAGTCAAATGTACAATGCTCACCCTGCCGTACAGCATAGGGGGCTTAGCAGCTCCGGACCTTGAACTGTACTACAGGGCGGCCCAAGCATCCCACCTCCACACCTGGATTCATGGCGACAGACAGATTCCACATGTCCGAATAGAGCGCCTATTTGCGCATCCACTGCCACTCCCGGCAACGGTCTGAGAGCCGCAGGATCGTCAAACGGGAATATTGGATTCCATCTCCTCCACCAACCACGCTTGGCATTCTCTCCTGCTTCGCCAGGGAGGGGCGACTCTATACTCGCCAGAGATGCCGATAGAATGGATGCTTTGGCTCCCGCCCATGACTGAAAGGGCGGTCATAAAGGAACTAGCGAAACTGGGATCAAGTAAAGCGGGCGACCTATTCCACGACGGCGTAGTCAAATCCTGGGAACAAATAGGAGGAGATGGAAGTGAACCTCCGCTGCTCCAACGCTTCCACTTTCATAGAACCCTGAGTGCCCTCATGGAGATTCTGGGCCCAGACATTGCGGAGCCTCCGGATATCCCTGAATTGTCATATGTAATTAAACGCAAGGAGCCTAAGAAGCTCCTAACAAACATTTACAGTATAGCCAGGTCACATGGTGAGCACCAACTCGTGAAAGCCAGGTTATCCTGGCAAAGAGACCTAGAAGTCACGCTGGACGATGTGACATGGCGCTATTGCTGTGAGAACACGAAGCGTATCTCCCTCAATGGCAAGCATCGGCTCATAGACTAAAAGTTCCTACAAATGGTGTACTACACCCCGGAGAGGCTCCACAGATATGGTCTACGGCCAGAGACTAACTGCGAACGTTGTCATGCGGCGGACGCCGACTTCCTGCATTTAGCGTGGGTCTGCCCGGGCATACAAGCATTCTGGCGCGCAGTGTTTGCGGAAATGAGCAAAATACTAGATGTGGAATTGGACATGGACCCGGACATAGCACTCATTGGCAACTCCAGGGGGCTCCCGGTTGCGATACGCAGGCTCACGGACATGGGGATGCTAATGACCAGGAAAGCAGTGGCCCAGTGTTGGATGAGAGGTCCTTTACCAACTAAGACTAGATTGGCATGGGATATGCTGTACTGTAGCACACAGACGGAGACGTACAGCGAATTACTACCCCCAAAAAGCCGCCCGATAAACTTCTGGGCCCTATACCAGACTTACTTGCAGGGACATCAAAATGAGAACGTAAGCACCACAGATAATGATTCCCAGGGATAGGAGACGGGGGGCAAAATCGACATTATACTGTGTTCCTGAGACGGGGTGGTGGGATGGGAGTGGATGTGGGAGTGCTACCAGTGGGGAGGACAGTGGGGGGGGAACGAACAGAGTGAGGGACGAATTAGCGGGACGACACCATTGGGAATATACTACACACACAGCCAGGTTGTGATTCCATTTCAGGCAAGATAGGCTGAACGCGAAAGGGGTACGTTCCCTAGGGATTACATGTGAGGACGCAAAAGTGATCAGGAGATAGGTTAGGCTACCACACTATTGGACACATCGGAGTAGCACAAGAGGTCCTTCTGAGGCAAGGGTTGGGAGGGGGGGCGGGATGTTGACTGCACTAATGGGCTGACATCGGTTTGTTTTGACACAAGCCTACAGGCATTGCTGCTAGTCTGATATGATGAACAGCGGGGGAGTAATGGAAAATACAGAGGGTGAAAAGCTAGAAAATGCACATGAAAAATGCAACCGGCAATGCTGGAAATTACAACTGATTATTTATCAACCGTCATTTGGTAAACGCCGCCGGACCCCCGGGTCGTCGGCCGACGGGCTGTGTAACATAAGATCTAGATATGCCTGATATGCTGGTCATGCGGCCGGCCCGAGAGGTTGTAGGTCTGAAGCTGTGTCATTTGAGTTTGTGCAATAAAAAAAATAATAATAATTAATACGCAGGTAAGTGATGCTATGGGTTTTTGTCTTCTACCCCACATTTTCCTCGTAGTACTTAACACCGTAAGCAAGTATTCTATTTATTTATTTTTAAATTAAATTTTAATATAATAAAGAAAGGGTTACACGTGTGGGTTAGAGTGAGTAAGGATGTTTGTAAGGATATGGGTGGGTAAAGGAAGGACAGACTACCTTGAGGGTTTAGGAGTAGGCATAGTTAGGTAAGCCTGAGGGTAGTTTTAGGGTTAAGAGGTGGGCAGAGGTAAAGAGGAAAGGGATTGTTAGAGTTCAGGTAGAGGTAAATAAAGGTGTAAGGTTTTGATATCTTCAGGTGGAAGAAATTTTCAAATATAATTGTGTCATCCACGTACATGTGTTATTGTATGAAAAACATCTACCCTGTAGCAAACCCAAGCAATTACTGGCTGGAGCAAATATTTCAAACTCAGCCACACTTTTAAAAGCAGTAGCTGTAAAGTGCACATGCTCATTTAGTTTGTTGTGCAGTACATCGATCTGGTTCCAGTGTAGAAGCACGTATGCCCTTTTCATATCTAGGAATAAATAGTCTATCCATGACACTGTTCCCTGGACCGCTGAGAAACAAACAAGCCACAGCTTCTAAACCAGTAGATTACTTTTTACTGAATAAGGGCATCTTTATTATGTATTTCAAGTACATATCGCTGAATTTTCTGTGTTTTTCACCCACACACCCTGCTTGCAGTAGATGCGCAATTCCCTTCAATTACTGTTGCTATTGGCAACTTCAGAGTATGTCCCGAGACTGCATTGTAACCAAAATGTAAAATAATATATTTTTGTCTGCCCCTTTTCATGATTAGATAACTTTTTATGCCCATTTAAATTCCCCTATCTTGATACCATGGCTTTCCTACCCATTCTTTTGTTTGTCTCGTCCATAGAGCATTTACCTTTAACTGTCCCTCAAGCTGGCACTCTTTTCCTGTGCAACCTCTCGGTTTCCTCCTACCCCATCATCACCTGTCCTCCCCCACCATCTGTCCCCTCCCCCACCATCTGTCCCCTCCCCCACCATCTGTCCCCTCCCCCACCATCTGTCCCCTCCCCCTTAATCTGTCCCCTCCCCCTAATCTGTCCCCTCCCCTTAATCTGTCCCCCTCCCCTTAATCTGTCCCCCTCCCCTTAATCTGTCCCCCTCCCCTTAATCTGTCCCCCTCCCCTTAATCTGTCCCCCTCCCCTTAATCTGTCCCCTCGCCTCATCATCTGTCCCCTCGCCTCATCATCTGTCCCCTCGCCTCATCATCTGTCCCCTCCCCTCATCTGTCCCCTCCCCTCATCTGTCCCCTCCCCTCATCATCTGTCCCCTCCCCCATTATCTGTCCCCTCCCCCCATTATCTGTCCCCTCCCCCCATTATCTGTCCCCTCCCCACATTATCTGTCCCCTCCCCACATTATCTGTCCCCTCCCCCCATTATCTGTCCCCTCCCCCCATTATCTGACCCCTTCTTTACCAGTGTTCCTGTTTTCCTAATACACCAAATACTGCTGTGGCTGGGTGCCTCTCCTCCGTCTTTTCTCTGATTGTAGTGGTGGTTGGCCGTACTTGTAATTGTATTTATTAGGTTTCCAACATGACTACCATAATGCTGTCACTGCAACAGGAGAGCCATCTTGGAAGTATGGAAAATAAAGCTTCGCTATCTTGAAATGTTGTTTTTATATTTCCGAGATGGTCACCGCATTGTGTATACTCAGTTTGGCTGCCATCTTGGATCTGTATTTTCTGTACTTCCAAGATGGCTGCCGCATTAAAAGTACACACAATTTTAAAGGGTTGATGGTTACATTTACTCACTTCCAGGAACACTATGAGCTGGCGTCCTCTGAGAAATGTAGATGCATGCAGATCAGACACGCACTCATGATGGTAATACCACCTGACATCACACTTCCTGAGGCCTCCACCCTGGAGGATAGGTTGCTGACTGAATACATGGATGAGAAGGCTACCTCTCTCACTTACCGCAAGCTGGTAAACAGTCTGCCTGACGAAACTAAGTAACTGTTTCTTTTCCTTTTAGGTTGCTCTGACAATCTAATCAATGTGGCCCCAGCAGGAACCACATGTATCTTTGGATGTAGTGTATGTAGTTGAATGACTGAGGGGCTGGGTCATATGGCGTAGACAAATAATTGTGATTGCTTGACCATTGCAACTGTTGGGGGAATACAATATTGGGGAATGTCGTGTAGGGTGAATACCTCTGATTTGGGCATATATGTTCATGTTCTGCTGCTAATAGGAAAGTTTGACAATTGTATACAACTGTAAAATGTATCTACAATGTGTATCTGGTTTTGATTTCAGTGTGTCTGTGTGGAATACAAAGACCAGTGTTTTAGACATGTAGTGTGGAGTCTTTTTATGGTGTATGCAGTGTGTTGCGAGGGTGGTGGTGTGCCAAACATTACACTCTGACCCAGAGGATAAGCCTGACTGCTCGGTGCCACGCTCCCCAAGGGTGAGCACAGGATATTGGAAACGTGTACAGTACTCATCCTATCTAAAACTGTGGATTCTAACTGGCTTTGATGCATCCCAGCTGGCCGGTAACCACTGGATCTAACACAGTGGATACAATCACTATGCACAGGCTTTATGCAGTAACTCAAACTGAAGGGAGCCAGTGGGTAAAGTGGGCTGACCCACTGTCCATGCTAACTGTTTTAGTGGGCGGAAGTGAAATCTGAATGACCATTTCAAAGACTAATGGATAAAGGCCTCTGACAAAAAGCACCTTAATGTATGTATATTATGTATGCTCTTTTTAAATTTACAGGTTTTTGTAAAATATAGAAAGTAATGGTTTTAGACATGTACAGCTTGAAATTTTACATTGACACAATGAAAAGCCTTTCATTGCAATGCTTTGGAAAATGATGAATGTGTGCTGGTAATTTCTGCATACTAATGTGGCCTGACCCGGGAGAAAAAAGGGATTAATCTAGCTATCTTGTAGCAAAAATCTGCAAGTAGGTATAATAAAACAGTGTGTGGCTGAAGATGTGGCACTGGTTTAAAACCTCTCATTACTTGAATATATTTTGAAGAATCATTGCATCTTTATCTGTTGGTGTCATGATTTATGAATAGAGTGCCAGAGATGGCTGTTTATGTATGTAGATCTTTATGTACTTGTGTAGAAAATGTTAAAATTATCAACTCATTGGTTTCTCAGACATTCAATTTTGATGTGCGGCAGCTCCACTGGGCAGAGTATATGGAAAACTACTGTATGGGAACTAAGAAATACGTACTGAACGAGGAGATGTCTGGGCTCCCTGCAGCGAGAAAGCACCTAAATAAGTAAGATTGTTTTTATTTCAACTCTTAGTATTGGTCTAAATCTACAATGTACATATAGCACTTATCTCAGTGCTTTATATTTAACCTATTGCAATGGCCATGGGCCATGTGCATTGTGGTTCATCAGATTAATTGTGTAACTTCCAGATCTTTCCTTTGCCTTCCCTTATTGTCAATACTGTAACAGTCACTATATAGCAAAACATTAAAGGCTAATGCATACAGAAAGAATAGAAATGCATTTATCTTTGAACGGGATTACCCCAGCAATATCTGAACCTAAAGAAACACAGCATTATGCTTTTCCTTTTGTCTTTCTAATTATTACTTGGTAGCACATGCAGAATATGTAGTGCATTGGATTTATCAAGGACTCTATCACAGCAGGTAGGAATAGAATTAGCAGAGGGTAACCATGACATAATGAAATACAAAGATAGACTTTTACGTTCTGAAATGATTCCAGATAGGGACCCAGGGAAGTGAATATGGTATACCATTAGCAATTGACCAGAGAATTTGATTGGAAAAAAACAAATGTATCTAAAATCTTTATTCTGAATGGTCTTGAGATTGTAGGGATGCGACACACAAAAAGAGAAATTCTAGCTGCCCAGCAAACTTCAAACACCCCCCACCAACTATTGTGAATTTGATTTACGACCAGCATCAAAAGCCCCACTGAAAGTAGAAGTACCTCTATTCAAGGCATGATTGTTGTGTTTCGCGAGTGAAAGGGAGATGACGCCCCAAAACCCAGCACTACCCGGAGAGTAGATTTGTACATTATCCTGTGAGCTATCTTTGTGTGTGTGTGTATGTATGTATACATGTGTGTGTATGTATGTGTGTCCAAGATACTCACCTGAGTCCGGGGCCGCATGGGGAAAAAGGAAGCAGCTGTATGCTGTTTAAAGAGGCTGGAGTTGTTATTGCCATCTTTATTTCCTGGGGAGAAGTGCTCTCTGAGGCCAGCAGAGGTTGGGACACCACCGGGTGTATGAAGGAGCTGTTTACTGAACCAGCATTCACCAACAGGGAGCGTTGAAAAGCTGGAATGGTTCCAAGCAGAACTGACATGGCTGGAAGTTGAGGAGGGCGGGTCAGAGTGTTTGTTCCAATGAGCAAACACCACCTGAGTCTTTAAAAACAAGCCCCAGTATGAAATAACAGTATATGTGAAGCGGGCACTGAGGAACGCCATCAGGCTGAAACGTGTCTGTCCAGCGTTTCACCTTATTTCACAGGACTTTGTCATCTTGGCCTGGAGAACAATTAAGTTCAACTGAAGACTCTAAGCATGTGTCAGACCCATCTTTGGTTATATATATATATATATATATATATATATATATATATATATATATATATATATACACTGAAAAAACATAGGTTTCACACCAGTTACAGTTTGCTGGAAATTTTACTGACATAAAACCATTGAAATTCCAACGTTATAGTTAATTGGACTCACTATAACAAGCGCGCCTGCAATGAACTGCTGATGACTTCCCATATTACATCACTCATGACATCGTCAGTGACATCACTCATGATGTCACTGATGACACCAGCCAGTGAATGTGTGCCTTTCTGAAAAATTAATATGTTTTATATTTGTATTTGTAAAGGTTGATGGAAGAATAAATGGTTAAATAAGTGTGTAAATGGATGTTTTAAAAAAAAAAGATTGGTTAACTGCCTAATTAAGTGTACTTTATTGAATACATATATTAGCGAGTAACTTTTAAATATTGAAATATATGTATCAGTGTTTCACTTTGTGGATAAGTAGCTGCATGGGTTGGTGACTGACTCACTGTTTGTATGTGTTTTGAAGACAGTATATGTGCAGGACTGTATGGCTGGATGAGTGTGTATATGTGTGTGTTAGTGAGTGAATGACTGTCTCACTATTGTCTTTATTAGTAACAACATATATTTCAATCTAGTGTATGTGAGTTTTGATGTATATAAGTGAGTATATGTGAGAGTAAGAGATTGTAAGAGTTCCTGTTTAAATAAGTATGTGTTTCTATAAGTGTTTGTTTAAGAGAGTAAGTATGTGTAAGTTTCCTTAGAAGTAAGGAGGTAGTGTGTGTATAGTTGTATATGCAAATAAATGGATGTTCAATAGTTTATTTGCATGTGTGAGTATGTGTGTGAGTAACTTTTGGATGACTGTCGGTGTATAACAGGATGTATAGATGTATCACTACATATGATGAGTGAGTATATGTATGAGTGACTATATAGAACTGTTGGTGAATGAGTGGATGTGTATATAGATGGTGGAATTACTGAATTGGTTGTTGTAACTGGTATGGGTATCTCCATTTTTTTGAAAATGTTAGTTTCTATTTTTGAATGTGTTTCAAGGGTTACATTACACTAAAAGGTGGTTTGTCACTCTGTCACAAGGATGGTGTCATACGTGATGTCACTGACTATGTCATGAGTGATGTAATATGTGACGTCATCAGCAGTGCATTGCAGACGCGCTTGTTATAGTGAATCCAACCAACTATAACGTTGGAATTTCAATGGTTTTATGTCAGTAAAATTTCCAGCTAACTATAACTGGTGTGAAACCTATGTTTTTTTCAGTGAATTTCATAGGTTTTTTAAATGCTAATTCCTAACTATATATAGGACCTCAAACCTATGAAATGTAATATTTTTTATAATGAATCCTATATTGTATATTTATATAATACTATTTGTTTTTTGTTTTTTTTTTTGCCCTGGAGCGCTTACGGTGCGAGCCCCGGTGAGCGCACCGGAAAGCGCAGTTTTCCGACACGGGGCGCGCACCAGTGAGCGTCCCGTTAGCGCTATTGCCGCGAACGAAAACATCATCGTGACGTATTGTGTAGCCGCGTCCGAGTGATACGCACCGCGTAAGCGCACCCGGAAGCACTCGAGCGAATACGATCGCGCAACGTAAGCATCCGACTAGCTTACGCGACGCGCCCCGGGCGCATAGCGTAAGCGCGTCGTGTCATGTGACCTGAAAAAACCACTTTTTATTGGTGCAGAACAGTTTTGGTTTCCAAATGATGAAAGCCTGGGTCATGTGACCTGAAAATAACACTTTTCATTGGTTCAGGACAGTTTTTTTTCCAAATGATGAAAGCCCCCACCTTTTTTCCTTATTCTGACTTTGTCCTTTGACTGAGAAAGACCTGTTTGGAGATCTGGGACTAATATTTTGTACTTTAAAATGGCTACAGTAGCAGCAGCAGCTGGAGCATGTGCACCACCACCACCACCAAGAGGACCACCACAACACCACAGTGGTGGAGATAAAGAAGGGGAGGAGGAGGAGAGGAGGAGCTGGCTGCCAGAAGATAACACCCCATATAGGCCAAAGCAGCACATTGTATGGGAGTTTTTTCCATCCCAGAGGCCAAGAAGAAAGTGAATGCGCCAAAGGTGACTTGCCAAATCTGTGGCATTGAACTTTCAAGGGGGAACCCTAATAAGAAATATTCATTTGGCAATAACACCATGATTCAGCACATGCAGCGCAAGCATCCCAACAACTATGCTGCGGCAGAGGTGAGAGAACTGGCCAGCAACCCTCCCCAATCTTCACCCAGCACCTCCAAACGAAAGCAGCCCACTCCATCGGGACCAGAGACAAGGGAGATGGTCCCAAACATTCAACCAAAGTTTGGGCAATACAAGATCACTTGTATTGTTTGTGATAAGGGAAAAAGGAAAAAAAGAATGACAGTTTTTAAAAAATGTAGCCTTTTTTTATAAATTGGAGGTGGTTCTAAAAAGAACTTTTTTTTCTTTTTGTCGTTTTATATTTTTTTTAATGTTTTTTTGAACATTTTGTACTTATTTTTGGCTTTTATGAACTATTTTATATTTTTTGTTATTTTTATGGGGGGAAACAAAAAACAGGGAATTGAAAACGGCTCAACTGGAGCAAAAAAAAAATCATGAAAAAATTATGGATTTTTGGGGCATTTGTAGTTGTCACCAGCACGGTTGATGAGCGTTATGCTTTGCTCACCATAGGTGATGGTCTTACCACAAAAAATACAAGAGATCTTGTATTGCCCAAACTTTTGTTGAATGTTTGGGACCATCTCCCTTGTCTCTGGTCCCGATGGAGTGGGTTGCTTTCGTTTGGAGGTGCTGGGTGAAGATTGGGGAGGGTTGCTGGCCAGTTCTCTCACCTCTGCCGCAGCATAGTTGTTGGGATGCTTGCACTGCATGGGTCGAATCATGGTTTTATTACCAAATGAATATTTCTTATTAGGGTTCCCCCTTGAAAGTTCAATGCCACAGATTTGGCAAGTCACCTTTGGCGCATTCACTTTCTTCTTTCCCTTTGGGATGGAAAAAAACTCCTATACAATGTGCTGCTTTGGCCTGTATGGGGTATTGTCTTCTGGCAGCCCCCTCCTCCTCCTCCTCCTCTTCTTGACCACCAATGTGATGTTGTGGTGGTCCTCTTGGTGGTGGTGGTGGTGGTGTAGATGCTCCAGCTGCTGCTGCTACTGTAGCCATTTTATAGTACAAAATATTACTCAAAGATCTCCAAACAGGTCTTCCTCAATCAAAGGACAAAGTCAGAATAAGGCAAAAAGGTGGGGGCTTTCATCATTTGGGAAAAAAAACTGTCCTAAACCAATGAAAAGTGTTATTTTCAGGTCACATGACCTGGGCTTTCATCATTTGGAAACGAAAATTGTTCTGCACCAATAAAAAGTGTTATTTTCAGGTCACATGACCCGACGCGCTTATGCGACGCGCGTCGCGTCGCGTATGCGCGTCGGATGCTTACGTTTCGCAATCGTATTCGCTAGAGTGCTTCCGGGTGCGCTTACGCCGTGCGTATCACGCGGACGCGGCTACGCGATACGTCACGATGATGTGTTCGTTCGCGGCAATAGTGCTAACGGGACGCTCACCGGTGCGCGCCCTGGGGTGCGCCGTAAAACTGCGCTTTCCGGTGCGCACACCGGGGCGCGCACCGGGAGCGCTACAGGGCAAAAAAATAAAAAATAGTATGATATAAATATACAATATAGGATTCATTATAAAAAATATTACTTTTCATAGGTTTGAGGCCCTATATATAGTTAGGAATTAGCATTTTAAAAAACCTATGAAATTCACAGAAAAAACCATAGGTTTCACACCAGTTATAGTTAGGAATTAGCATTTAAAAAACCTATTAAATTCACGGAAAAAACCATAGGTTTCACACCAGTTATAGTTAGCTGGAAATGTTACTGACATAAAACCATAGACATTCCAACGTTATAGTTAGTTGGACTCACTATAACTTGCACGCCTGCAATGCACTGCTGATGTCACATATTACATCACTCATGACATCGTCCAAGGTTTTTTAAATGCTAATTCCTAACTATACCTGGTGTGAAACCTATGGTTTTTTCTGTGAATTTCATAGGTTTTTTAAATGCGATCAAGGCTTTTGTAGCCGAAACGCGTCATGGCAGACTGCTGGTGTTGGGCGCAATAAAACTTTAACACCAAGATTTGGGTCTCGTCTAGTCTCTACGTCGAACTTACTACATGTGTTGTGGTGGAGTAAGCTGAGGACGAAATATACAGCATATATATATATATATATATATATATATATATATATATATATATATACACACACACACATACACACACATTGGTGTTTATATGTTTGACTTTAGAGCGGGTTCCTATATTGCAGAGCCATGAATAGGGTTATTAAAACAATTGTTCCTCTGAGCTGAATCAACAGGTCAAGCCAATGGCTGAAGTTTTAAGGTCAAAAATAGCCAATAGTTTAAAAGGGCGAATCGAAAGTCCTTTCTAGGTATATTGGGGACAGTTGGTCTGTTTGACAGCTGTACGTTTATTCTCCATCTTAAAAAATATATATATATTTTAAAGCCATTGCCTGTCTTACGGAGATGAAACCCAAGGGAAAACTTTATAGCTCGTAAACAAATTGTGTTGTTATGGGGGAGGATGTGTTCAAGAGGAAAGCGGCAAAATAATAGTATGACGTTATGTAAAAAATGTGAAATGGCTCCACGAATAACCAAAAAGATGAGTCTTTAATTAAGCCTTAAATAAACGTACTCTTTAACAGCGATTGTTAACATTTTGACTTCTATGGACCCATCTAAGTCATTACAGTAATGATTCAGATGGGTCCATGATTCAAGACTGTAATCCAGGGAACATAACTGCATCGTCATTGGAAACTGGCCGTAGCAGTTTCTATTAATAGTACTTCAAAACAATATACAAAAAAACTGTATACACAACCAATACTAAAATGTTGAATATTTCTTTTAATTAAAAATCTAATTTAGAAAATGTTCCTTTTGAATATTTTCTTATTTCTGTGTACTTTATTTATTTTAATGTTTTTTAATTTTGTAACCGTCCCAGACCTCCTGAGGAGGCCGCCAGGGTTCCTCAGACCACTGCGCTATAACTCCATCTTAACTTAAGACTTCGATCTTGTTAAGTCCCTTCCCTACTTCACATTTCCCCTCCCAACAATGTACTACACGCTAAAAAAAGAAAGCCCCTTATCGACGTCTATGAGGGAACTTTTTGTCATAAAGTCAAACTATTTTGATTGGATTTTTTTCAGATTTTAAAAAAAACTGTATATGCAGTATGCAATCTCAAATACTGTTCCAGGGTTAGCCATGAATGGCAGTTAATGTTCAGACAATGATGCATATGTAGTAACCCCTTGCTGCTTATATCAGGAAAGTTAGAGATGAAAGAAAAAGGGAGTATAGGACAGGCATATAGAGGTACATTCTCTTGGCGTCAGTTAAACAAACTGCATTACGTCTTTCAGAAAATCAGGGTTCTTGAGTCCGTTTGTGAGCCCACCCAGGCTCTGTATTGTGCTGCGCCTTTTGTCTGAGGGTCAGTGTCCTAGATGTGGGGGCCACTTGTGTATGAAGGTTCGTAAGTGTCTAGGAACGTGTCCAGTGTTTCCCACAACCCCCTAGAGGACGCTTTCCAGGGCGAATACTGCAGCGCCATGCGGTCCGCTCCTCTGAGGTTTGTGAACCCAGTTCATCCATCCTTTGTAGCTAGTTTTGCTTGTATCATTCCAATTGGTTAGTACCAATATCACAGCAGATGTCAGTAATAGGTCCATTATTGATTAAATCAAATACCATTCCCCAGAATACTTTGTGTCGTGCATTGAAAGATAAGGTGTGCTAGGTCCCCTTTGTTGCAATTCCAGCAGAGGGGGTCCTCTCTGAGACCTAGTATGTGTAGTCTGGTGTGGGTCCAGAAAGCTTTATGGAGTAGCCAGAATTTCGTTTGTGCTATGATTGGGGTGATCTTATTGCGCATGGCCGAGGCCCACTGAGTTTTCCACTCTTGTTCATTTAGCGGGGTGTCTATCTGTTTACCCAGTATGCTTTTTTTGGCATTTTGTGTGTTGGCTTTGGGACGTAGTAGCTTGTATAATTGTGAGTCTTGGTGTCCTAGTTTGTTGATTTTTGATACGTATCGGAAGATCGAGGGTTGGGCACTAGTTAGTTTCCTCTTTGTTAAGGCTGTTCTTATGTTGAGGAATCTGTATAGGTCTATGTCTTCTAGGTGGTGGCTTGATTTTAGGTCGGAGAAGGTAATGGGGTATTTCCCCAACCTTGAGTTTGTGTGGGTAGCATATCTCTTTCTATCCATGTGTCGAAGGTGAGACACTCCCCTTGTACTTAGGCTTGCTATTCGCCCACAGTGATTCTGACTTAGACCCTTTGATGCTGACTTCCATCTTCTTGCCAACTTTAAGGAGTACGATTTATGTGTTTTAAAGATAGGTTTGGATGTGACTTCAACTGGAAAAATGAAAATGGCTATATATAGGGGTTAGTTCTGCCGTTGGTCATTTCAAACGAGCAAAGGCAGTAAAATTAGCCTTCCCAAAAATCTTGAGACACTCACTGGGATGTTAAGAAGGCATTTTTGCAAGCATAATAATCAGTCTGAACTTGAAACAGAATAGAGGACATGTTGATAATAAGTAATGCAATCCTGATTGAACTGCTGTTTGTCATCCGACCTTCACAAGTCAATCAAATGTGAGGAGAGGAAAGGATTTTTTTCAATCTGTGTAATCCGGTTTTGCTTGTTGGCATGGAAAGATGATGGGAGAACCAGATAAACACTGAAAGAGAAAATCTAAATTGCTACAGCACAGCAGAAGAATCTTGTTAAGCAAAAGTGAGCTAACGTTCCCACCCACTTCTGTTTGTAATTAATAGTGTCCTGAATACTGAGGTGGGAGAAAGGAAAATAGATTTGCCAGGTAAGGTTGAACAGTTGCCAGACTCCCCAATACACCTGCTAGCCTCCTCACTCCGCTTCCCGGCTGTTATGGTGTGACAGTGACATCTTTACTGGCTTGGTCTAGGCGATAAAATACAGTCTAGGTACTGCTACCAAAATTGAAGCTTACTTGGTAGTTCTTGCTCTCACTCTGTAGTAGCCAAAAAAGTCACATTGTGGGAGTATTATGAGCACCTTTCGGTGCACCACTGCTACTGATGTGGTTTCATAGCATCTGTTTCACTTTTCTATTGCTTTAAATCTGTGAAACAAGATCTGGAACTGTCAGGAATAGCCATCTGGGGTATTTAGTGAGGAGGTTACCCAGACCAGACCTGCTGCTATTGCTAACGCTTCTATCTGTCTGAAAAGGACGACAACTTATTTACACAAACAATCCTTAAATTAAGGTTGAAACAACAAAGATGAGAAAGCTCTGATGTAATCCCCTTCTTTATCTGTGCTCATCTGTAGAGGAACAATTTTCCAGGAATCCTTCAGCAACTGTTCTCCATATCAGCATTCACTATAGAGAATGGAATCTTTCCCTCATCGTTCCATACTGCTCAACCAAGACCCAATACATCATTTAAGCAGAACCATGTTGAACTATTAAAGAAGTTATAGTCTGGAGTGATACCTTCAAACAAATATTACTCAGAACTGTACAATATAGTCATGAAAGTTAAGTGGAAGTTTCCAAACTAATTGAACTTAAGCATTACCCTCCACCAAACCATCCCTCCTTTTTTTTTTTTTTTGCATTGACCTGATTCTCTTCTCACCTAGATTCCGTAATAAGCTTACTGTCTTTGATGCATTACTGACAATTTCTCCTTATTCCGTCATCTGCCATTGTGATATTGTACAACTGCTTTTCAGACAATACTTAATTGAAACTGAAAATGTAGAGCTACCTTTGTGCAAAATGCCTGCTTACCTTACTCTTACTCAGTTGCCCACTTTAACTGGTTTTAGGCGCTTTCTTTTTCACTTCAGTGTACTTTTCTTGGGCTAAGGAACTCTTTCTACGAACATTCATTATTTTCTCAAACAGAAGTTGTAAATTACCAATCTGTGGTCTAACCAGTTTGGAGAAGGGGACATGTCCTCGCATCAGACATACTAGTGTGGCCACTGGGAGTGGAATGAATAGCCCTCATCTTTTCAACTCTTCCATATATCCAATTGACAACCTGTAGTCCAGGAACCCCTGGGGGGCTGGGACTTTGTTAAAAAATATATAGATATATATTAAAATTACTTCTTCAAAATTAAAACATTATATACAAATTAACAAAATAGAAAATATGAAAACCTTTTTCTATATTTGATTGCAAATGAAACAAAATATTTGAGCATGTGTTTGTTGTATACTTGATTTTGTATTTTTGTGTATTGTTTTGAAGTTCAAATCATAGAAATTACTAAGGCTGAGTATCTTCAGCATCCAATAATGAGCAAGTGTGGTCGTCGGATTTCAATAATGAGTCATTGGGGGCCCAAGTAGTGAAATGGTTAATAACCACTGCACTTAACCATTACTGCAGGGATGGTATAAAGAGGTCTTGGCATGTTTTATACCAGTAGCCATAATATAGGCTTCAAATATGTTCCATTATTCATTATGTTCTTGAACACCCTCCCTTCCAAATATATTCTCTACATAGCCTATAAAGCGTTTTGGGGTTAAACCGTTCACAAACTTAATTTCCAGCCTGCAGGAAAAATTATCCACTGCAACCACACCAAATGTGGATACATCCTTCCTCATATTGATGGGACCTATTTAATCCTACTCTCCTCCATGACTTGTCGGGAACTGGCACTGTTTAAATGGGCCTAAGACTGAGGTCTTGTGACTTGTCACTGCTGGCACCAGAGAAACCATCTTCACAAAGTGTTCTAGGGTTCTTTCAATTCCTACCAAATGTTTGCTCTGTTTGCTTTGCATTGCCTTCATACCCTTGTGTCCTTCATGTACTAACCAGATGACTCCACTACCAACTCCTTGGGCATTACCAAGAAATCCGCTTTAGATAACTATCATGAATTGAAAGTTCGTCAGCTGCTTGAACATGGTTTCATTTCTTCCTGTAGTTTCTGATTAGGCCAGCCTCTTCCCCCCCCCCCCCCCCCCCCCCCCAAAAAATAATAGTCCTACTTAACCCCTTCCATGCTCATGACGGAACGGTTCCGTCATGAGCGTAAGTTGGCCTGTGCTTATGACGGAACCGTTCCGTCATGGTTCCATAGGCCCAATGGAACGTTCAGCACTGGAGCAAAATTCGCGCAGCACAGAAGGGGTTAATAACTTGTCCTTGCTAATGTCTCCATCCTATCCATTCTTAGCTAAACCAGATGCTGTTAGCTTAATTATGGGGCACATAGCAACAGATTCTTGGTCTTCATCATCACTTACGATAGGAGAAACAGCACCAGGTAATAGTGGGAATCTGCTGAAAAACTCCTTGCACCAGGAATGTATTCAATTTTTTACACATTCTTGCAACCTGTAATGCAGTTTTCTATTCTTGTTGCCTTTCCTGCACTTTTGGTTGAGAATAAATCCGTAAGGGGTTTATGATTAACCCTGATAGTGAACTCTGCTGCATAAATAGTTTTTAAAGGAAGTGACGCCCCACAACAACCTAATGCCTCTTACTCATTTACTGAATATGTGTTTTCTGCACTCCTTTATCTTCTGGAAGCAGAGACTATAACTTAATCCATGTCATTTTTTTATGTTGCAAGAAAATAGCCACCAAGATCACGTTGTTTGGCATCAGTTAAAACAATGCAACAGTGACGCGTATCAGAACGATTTGATAGGAATTGCTGCTGCCAGTTCTCTTGACATTAGAAAACTCCTTTTTGCTTTCTTTACTTCACACAAAAATATCGTTTTCTTCAATAGCTTATGTTATGTTATGTTATGTTATTTGGGTTCTTCTATAGCGCAACGGCTACTCCAGTAGGAGTGTCCCGGCGCTTTAGCCAAGAGGTCCTTGAGAAGAGGAAACATAACTGCAGAATACATTTATTTATTTATTAATTACTTATACATTTCATATGTTGTTTTAGCACATTTTGAGATGAATTCAGCATAAAACTCAACCATTCCAGAAATGGCCTTAAATGACCTTTTGGAAGAGAAGAAGGAAAGTTTAATATGTCCTTCAATAAATTTTCTTTGGGTTCCAACCCATTGTAAAATTATCAAAATCATAAGTTCTGAACACGAGAAACACAGGATTTGCATTTTTGATACTTTAACTTCATACCTTTTTGTTTCTTTGGTCAATACTTTGGCAAATGTCTTGCCATGGTCATTCTTCTCCTTAGTGTAAACTAACACATCTTGAAAGCATGCACCCCCTGTAATACATTTAAATAAGCTTTCTACTGAAAAATGACGGATGCAGATGCAAGACCGAAGGGCATGGGTTTGAATCTGTCCGCACCTTTATGGGTTATAAATGAGGTGAGGTGTCATGAGTCATGGTGCAAAACTACCTGATGGTAGCAAGAGGCCAAATCTAATGGCATTAATTTTTGCTTCGCCTAGGGTGGTCATCATTTCATTGATATTAGGAAGTGGATGCCGATCCATCACTGTTGTCACACATTCTTACGGTTTCATAAGGTTTACGTGCTAAAACTATCGGTTACAGCTCTTCTGAGCGCTCAATTAGTTTTATGTCATGTCAATTTTTCCTTGATCTCTGGTCTTGATACTAATAAAACCTTGCAAACCTTGTGCACGGCTGGTTTAGTACCGGCCTTTAATTGGATAAAGTGGGAAAGTACTTTGAGTTGCCCAAATTATCAGACCAAACATCAGGAAAATGTTTTTGCCAATCATTATCCTGACATTTCATACCTTCAACGCACCTTATTGAAGTTCATTGAGCTACACAATATTTCCTTTGTTCCAACCACTTAAGTAAACATGAACAGTCTTTCACTACATACACCATTCCATTAACATTTCCTTTGAAATCGACATTGGCTTCAAATCAAATTCTCCTAAATCATCACTAGGTTTTTCTCCATTTGCAATTGGCCTGCCATTAGAATATCTTAATGGGATTCATTTGAACTCTGTCTAAACCTCTGTATACAGTAATGTGAAAGATACACTATCTACCATCATCTTTATAAGCATGCCTGATACATTAATCATGGAATAGGATCTTTTGACACTATTTCAGGTAAAAAACCTATCATGGCATCATTTTTTGATCAGTTCCCCTTTAAGGCATGGATTTGTGTTCGAATCTTAAAACCACATTGTCATCATGAGATTCTTCCTGTCGATCTTGTGAATAACTCAGTGTTGACAATTTTGGGCGTTCTATTAGTACTTGACTCAACATACTTTAGAAAATGCCCTTTGAAATTACATTTGTTGCAATCTTTTTCTAAAGCATGTCACTGAAGCATTTCTTAGATGTGTATTATTACCACATCTATAACATTGAAAGTATTTGATCCTCTGGAAACTGTAATTTCTTTGGTTTGCAGATTTAGGATCACGAGAGGATAACGAATTTTCTGCTGTAATAGTGCTTTTGATTCCAATAACTATTTCAAAGCATTGTCCAATGTTAGAGCTGATGTGGGCAACAATTTTTCTTGTAGTTTCTTACAAAAGTTAGTCACTTAATTTCTTCAACATTTTTGTAGTTGCATGTGGCAGCTAAAATATGTAAAGATTCTACAAAAAACTGTAGCGGTTAATCTGTTCTTGGCACCTCTTGTAAAATGTGTGCCTCTCCATTATGAAGTTTTTCTGTACTTTATATCTGTTAAGCATTTTAATAGCAGATTGCTATTTATCAGAAGCATCATTTTCTGCTAAAACATCCTCCCTCATAGATGCTTTAGTACTTTAATGCCTTCAGAATCTAAGCAGTGGTATATGATGGCAATTTCTTTCTTTTTTTTGTAAAATCATCCCTGTGAATAGCCTCAAAATAAAGCTTGAAACCTTCCTTCCATCATTGCCGTACAATGCATGGGATCTGCAGTTGGCAGAACACCGGTAGCTTTTCGTCCGTGGGTTCACTGGTTAGTCAGAACATTTCACCAATGAAAAGTCAAGGAAACTGATATACATCCCTTCTGTTTGTGTACATATGTTGAGCAGCACGTCTCCTGGAACCTTCCAGCAACTGTCCTTCACAGTTAAATCACAACATTCCCTAGAGAACATGGGGCCTTCTCACATTGTTTGATACTTCTCAACCAAGACCCTGCAAGGTCTAAATGTAAAGCAAATAAATGTTCTAAATGGATTGAACAGTTAGCATGATTCATATTTGCTCTGAATAATATGGCCGCGATACCCGCCACCCCCTCTCAACACACTCCCCAAGGATGGGAAACCGGAAACAGTTCTGAACTTTTGGAAGACGGGAGGGAGTGACCCTCCCGGCCGTATTTATTAAAATATGAAACAAAAATAAAACATTAAAATAACAGTTTCATATTATGTACAATTTCATTACCACATTGCGATGTTTTGGCTAACCTTAACATATTCTCTAATACAAAGGTTCTCCTAGCCGAACTAACATCCTACAAAACATTAACTTGAACTTTTGAAATTGTACATCCTAACGTTTAAGGGCCAACGGCAAGGTCGTAACCGGTGTCAAGATCCCTAAACCCGAAATATCCCCCTCACTTGTGAGGGGCGACCGCACAGAGGTGTACCTCAAGTGCAACTACCAATTTCCCTTGACTTGACGGGGGCCCCAATAAACTCGACGCCACTTAAAGGTCGTTCGAGGACTCGTGTGAGGTATCTAGAAGGTAGCGTAGACCCCCTCCCCAACCCCACACAACTTACCACATCTGCCGTCGCAGATATCCTGGCCCCGGGAAATTCCCCAGGAGGGGGCTGTAGCCCCTCCTACCCAGGAAGGGGCCTTGACCGCCTTTCCTTCCGTTTCGGCGTCCCATCCTTAGAAGGGACCGCCTACCCGTTGAGGGGCCAATGGCCACCTCCCTCGAGCGCTCCCATCCGTAATGGGTGACGCCCACTCATAGGGATCTACCAATTAGTGCTCACCGATCATGACCTTACCGCCCGACCAAAAATAAATACGACAATTTAACTAAATTACTCAATTACAAAACAACCCTAAACCATTTCACGTATGATTACTGATCAATACTTAGTGCAGAATACTTTATTTGAAAAACATATTGTAGCTGACCATTCTTTATTGCATACTAAGAATAACACGACAATCACCACAACCTGCAAGAAATAGAATTACCACATCAAAACATTATTCAAAACAACTGGCTGTCCTCAGGGGCTGGTGGGTGGGTTCAAAATTGGCTCTTCGTTCCGTCTCGAGCTCACGTGCAGCGAGGGGGTGCAGCTTCAGAGCACAGGAACAAGAGGATGCGTTCCTGGCTTGTTGCTCCTTTTATCCGTCTTCAGGGCGGGCGTAAACCCGCCCCTGCCTGCCCTTAGGGCGTGGCCAGCCGCGTCAGTGTCTAGGCCAGCCCACTCGAGGGCGGGAAACAGCGCGCCCCGGCTACGCCGCTTCGGGCATACCAGCCGAGGCTCGCCTCCCGCCCAAAAATGGCTTCCCGGGGGGCTCGTGGTACTCGGCCATACGTTCGGGGGGACCGAATGGTCGCCCCTTTCCATATGGCCGCGATACCCGCCACCCCCTCTCAACACACTCCCCAAGGATGGGAAACCGGAAACAGTTCTGAACTTTTGGAAGACGGGAGGGAGTGACCCTCCCGGCCGTATTTATTAAAATATGAAACAAAAATAAAACATTAAAATAACAGTTTCATATTATGTACAATTTCATTACCACATTGCGATGTTTTGGCTAACCTTAACATATTCTCTAATACAAAGGTTCTCCTAGCCGAACTAACATCCTACAAAACATTAACTTGAACTTTTGAAATTGTACATCCTAACGTTTAAGGGCCAACGGCAAGGTCGTAACCGGTGTCAAGATCCCTAAACCCGAAATATCCCCCTCACTTGTGAGGGGCGACCGCACAGAGGTGTACCTCAAGTGCAACTACCAATTTCCCTTGACTTGACGGGGGCCCCAATAAACTCGACGCCACTTAAAGGTCGTTCGAGGACTCGTGTGAGGTATCTAGAAGGTAGCGTAGACCCCCTCCCCAACCCCACACAACTTACCACATCTGCCGTCGCAGATATCCTGGCCCCGGGAAATTCCCCAGGAGGGGGCTGTAGCCCCTCCTACCCAGGAAGGGGCCTTGACCGCCTTTCCTTTCGTTTCGGCGTCCCATCCTTAGAAGGGACCGCCTACCCGTTGAGGGGCCAATGGCCACCTCCCTCGAGCGCTCCCATCCGTAATGGGTGACGCCCACTCATAGGGATCTACCAATTACTGCTCACCGATCATGACCTTACCGCCACAGGCCGGATAGTTGACCGGCTATCCGGACCCCCCACACACTCCTACCTAAAGGTCATGTCTTAAAGTCCCCAGCCAAGCTAACAGGTCTCCTATGAGTAACTCGTTCCCCACCCGGGACAAATGAACACCATCACCCAAATACATACTGTCCCCTTTAATACAACCATGCGAAATAGAATGCAGTGTACTTGAACGGAACAATCGACTCACTTTATTATTAATCTTCCTTACTGAATGATTCAGAGCAGAAACTGAAAGAGCCCCCCGCCACACTTTTCGCGGTATCATATGGGACCATGCGATTGTGCACCCTGGAACTCTTCTCGCTAACCAACTTACCGTGGAAAGCATTGCCTCAAGAAGTAGTCGTCTACCAGTGGACACCAAATCGTTGCCCCCAAGATGTACTATGATTATAGCCGGCGGTGACCTCGTCCGCCCTAACAAACCCTCAAAAAATGATTGAAACTGGTCAATACAGAGCCCGCCCTTTCCGTAGAAGGACACACTGTACCCGTATTCCCCAGCCACGTGAATCATGTCACCTGCTTTGAATACGTCCGCGGCCCGCCTCACGTATGAGTGGCCCACGACCCACACCTCCTTTTTCACAGCCGGTGATGTCTGACCGCTGACCCGGTGTTGGGTCGACTGCACAGTCCGCCCCGCCTCGTAGGCTTGCGCAACTGAAAACCAAAGAAAACAAGAAGCGTGAGTACATCATTACAGCTTCACAACATGTGCAACCGCACATACCTTTTATAACAGTTCGAGGACCAACGCCCCACACGTTTAATTTGTTCGACATTCAGACCCCTGGCCGTAGCCTCTGTAGCAGCCCCTATCCGAAAGGAATGGGTCCCAAACTCGCCGGGGTTCAAGCCCGCAGCGGAGATAGACATCGCAAGCACCCGCTGAAACTGAAACCTCGTCAGTGGGGTGGTGTCAGCGTGTCGCAACAATGTCCCCCCCCATGATGCCACCCTTTGCGCTAAATATTCTTCTACGCAACTTACAGGGCACATGGAGGACCCGGGAATCCTTTGTATGATTATGCAGTCCCCCATCGCACCCTGGTCGGTCTTGGACCTGACAAACGAGATGGACATTGTCTCCCCTCTCACCTGAACGTGCTCTCGGCACAGTCCCCCCGTCACATCCCGCTTGTTCCTCGCCACCAGTTCGCTTACCCGCATAGCCCCATGGAATGCTAGCGCAAAGGCGGCTCGGAATAACACTGTTTCATACTGGGATGAACACGTTGAAGGGAGTACAGATAATAACAGGGCCAGCCTATCCAGACCTATCGGGCGCCTTTCGTCTACTCTGCGACCCTCAAGGCGTTGCCACCCACGTAGCGCTTTTTGTACAACGAAAGACGCTGTCGGGTCCTGGATCCCATAAGCCCTAGCCACAAAGGAAATGGCTGCCCGATGCCTCTGGGCAGTAGCCACAGATTTGCCTGCCTGATGTAAAGACAGCAGGAAATTTACTACCCACTCCTCCTGGCCCCACAGCTCCCCTCCAGCAGTCCCCAAAAAGGCCAAATAGGAACGGAACGCCCCTTCATATGCCTTCCTTGTCCTGGGTGCTAAACTCTCTCCCACGAGGTTTCGTAGTTCGGGGCACCGAGAGACCAGAGAGCTTCGGGAAAGGGTGCCGCCACCGGGTCCGCTGTGGGCAGAAAACACCAGAAGGCCTGCATACGGAAACGAGAAAGCGCATCAGCCGCATGGTTCATCGCCCCCGGCACATGTCTTGCCTTAAATAGGACATTCAATTGCATACACAACAAGACAATTTCTTTCAGCAGCCTCAGGATCCATTTGCATCGTGCCGCCTGGCTATTGATACACTCAACCACGGTCATGTTATCAGACCAGAATACCACAGAGTGATCTCTAAACCCCTCAGGCCAAGTTTTCAGGGCCACCAGAATGGGGAACAGTTCAAGAAAAGCAATGTTACTCGTCAACCCATCCTCATGCCACCATGACGGCCATTTTTGAGCCGACCATTGTGTGCCAAAGATGGCGCCAAAACCAATGCTCCCTGCCGAATCTGTCCACAGCCCCAGCTCCTCGGAGGACACCGCCGGTTTGTTCCAGACAACTCGACCATTGAAATCCGCCAGAAATGCCAGCCAAATGCGCATGTCCTGGCGAACCTCGGCCGAGAGCCTCGTGCGATGGTGACCCTCCTTCAAGCCGACCATGGCCTGAGCGATCGAGCGGGAAAAGGGGCGGGCCATCGGTATTACTCTCAGGGCAAAATTCAGCTGTCCCACCAATTGTTGTAATTGCTGCAACTTAACCTTAGACTGACTAATACACGTCTCCAGGGATGCCCTGAACCTAAGCACTTTTTCTCTTGGTAAACGAAAACAACCCTCCTCCGAGTCGAGTTCGATCCCCAGAAACTCGAGGCAAGTCAAAGGACCCACCGTCTTACCGGGTGCCAATGGCACACCAAAATGGTTCATTAAGACACAAAAATCATTCAAAGCCTGACCACATTCCGGATCCCCAGCTGCCCCTAGAAACAAAAAATCATCGAGATAATGCATAACCTGATGAAACCCCGTCTTCCTTGTGAAGACCCATTGCAGGAAACAACTGAACTGCTCGAAATAGGAACAAGATATAGAGCACCCCATTGGCATACATCTATCCATGTAATAGCGTCCCTGAAACATGAAACCAAGAAGACGCTGATCGTCTGGATGTACCGGGAGCAACCGGAACGCTGACTCGATATCAGATTTCGCCATCAGCGCACCGGGCCCTAGGCGATTCAAAATGGCTACGGCCTCATCGAAAGATGCATACCATACTGAACACACTGCCGGGTCTATCGCATCGTTTACGGAAAAACCACGTGGGGCTGATAAATTATGTATCAGCCGAAACTCACCCGGGTCCTTCTTGGGGACCACCCCTAAGGGGGAACAAACAAAGTTAGCAACCGGTGGCACATTAAACGGACCGGCGACTCGACCTCGAGCCACCTCTTTCCCAATCTTCTCCTGTACCACGGTCGTGTGCTGCAAGACTGAAATCTGGTTTTTACATTTAGGTAAACCCTGAAACTCCCCCACTGGGATGCGGAAACCATATGAAAACCCGTTCCGCAACACCCCAGCGGAAGCGTGGTCCGGGTATTCGCTGAGCCAAGGAATCATTGCCATGGTATCAATCGGAGTAGGTAAAGGCGCCCCTCGGACTATTTCAGGCCTGTTTGGCGCCTCCTCTACCCCCGTTATCACCCGTTTTGGCTCTGCACATGGACTCAGGATGGGACGCTTGCCCACACCCGCTACATTCGTGCCTAAATTTGCATGACCCCTGGGGCCTCGTACATTTACCCCTGTTAAAGTTCCAACAACTCCCCTTTTTACCTGTGGTGCCGTTCGGCCTGGACTGGTATTCGTTACTTGCGCCTGATCGAAAGGAGGTCCCAGAATATTGGCGGGAGGACTCCCCCACACTACTCCCTACTAATGGCAAATTCAACATACCAGTATCCGCCATTTTTGACCATGACACAGAATCGTAACAATCCCAGGTTAAGTTTTTATCATGTTCTTTCGCTTTTCTGAAAATATTATCGTAACAAAACCACTGATTACCCCCATGTGACACGGAATACCCCATGATCCGGGACTGATAAATCGGCAATTCAGACAGTAATTCGGGCCTACGTTCGCCCAGGATGGATGTAAAAATCCCCCACGCCTTGCCCCAATTGCCAATGTTCTCATTTACCTTGAAGGCGCCATCTTTGCGCGCCAAACACTCGGATGCATGAGCTCCTTTTGGCTCTTAACATATTCCATCTCATAATGATCGGTAAGCAACGAGAAGATGTTTACATACTCATCTGCCCATATCTTCTCCTTAATAGCTAGAGGGACATGTTGACCCAACTTTTCCCTTCTTGACGGGGCAGACTCATCCCTCGCAATCGGCAATGGCCGCTTACCTGAACCGGAAGCTGTATCTGCGGCTGAGCCTACCCCAGGTGGCTTTCCTCCTGCCGCAGCCGGCGTGATGACTGGCGATGGTGCCTTCGCCGCCTCCCTTGTTTCACGCAGTTGCCTCATCAAAAACCGTGCGTCATCAGCCGTGGCGCCCTCGTTATCTTTACCCAACCACGCTGCTAATTGTGCTGCCAGCTCGGGCGGCATATCCTCCCCGGACACGGGGGTGACCACCACGGGAATCGGATTCCCCTAGGCCGGCACCGGAGTTGGCTCTTCGAGTGGGGTACAGGGAACCGGGATGTCCCCTCCAGCTGCTCCCCTTCTGGGCCTCTTGCCTTTTCCTCCCGGAGCTGCTCCAGCCAACGGACGTTTCGGTCCCCCTTCTCCATCTTTCTCCGCCATTCGCTTCTTTAGGTCGGTCACCTCTTTCATAAGAACACGCAGCATCTGGTCGGTAGTCATTCGCTTTCCAACTTTCTTAGGCATTCCCCAACAGAGAAGAAAGATTACCACCTTCAAAATTGGCTCTTCGTTCCGTCTCGAGCTCACGTGCAGCGAGGGGGTGCAGCTTCAGAGCACAGGAACAAGAGGATGCGTTCCTGGCTTGTTGCTCCTTTTATCCGTCTTCAGGGCGGGCGTAAACCCGCCCCTGCCTGCCCTTAGGGCGTGGCCAGCCGCGTCAGTGTCTAGGCCAGCCCACTCGAGGGCGGGAAACAGCGCGCCCCGGCTACGCCGCTTCGGGCATACCAGCCGAGGCTCGCCTCCTGCCCAAAAATGGCTTCCCGGGGGGCTCGTGGTACTCGGCCATACGTTCGGGGGGACCGAATGGTCGCCCCTTTCCAGAAGCGGATGTAGAAACGAGTGTCACATTCAAGTGATGACTGTGGCTTTCAGAGATTCAGTATTATGGCTCCTTCATTAATTAACATAGATGCACCCTTTTAATGAATTTGTGCCTCAGTAATGGTGTGAATGTCGAATGGAAAGTACTTGATTTGGTGGTGGGATGAGCATAATAAACCTTTTAAAATGTAATGTTATGTTAAAAGAACTTCTATAGCGCACAGCTGCCCCCAGCAAAGGGGCGTCCCGGCGCTTAGGAAAGGCAGAGGAAACACAACACAGCAAAACATCATAGGGCCAAAAGAACAGATTACTAAGGAGCGGGGGGGACCAAAAAAGTTTTAATAGCCCTCCTGAACACAAACGGGTCATCAAGAGCACGAATATGAGATGGGAGTGAGTTCCAAAGCTTAGCAGCTAAAACACGGAAGGATCGCCCACCTACTCTGCAGAGCCTGAACCGTGGGACAACACCCACATTTTGGCCAGAAGACCTTAAGGATCGAGAAGGGACATAGGGAATAAGAAGATTCTCAAGAATCCGAGGAGAGTACAAATTGAGGATCTTAAAGGAGAGACATAAGGTCTTGAAGTCAATCCTTTGCGCCACCGGAAGCCAGTGGAGTGCACAAATAGTTCCCTTTTCAGAGCAGAACCTCGGTAGACCTACCAAGGCCCTGGCCGCAGCATTCTGGGCACGCTGTAACCGGGCAATTTCCGCTTGATTGGCCCCTAACAGGAGTGAGCTGGCATAATCAAGCCAGGATAGGATGGTTGCCTGAATAATCACCTGTGTAGTAGGGGCATCGAAGAATTTTAATACGGGCCTCAAACCACGTAAAATCCCAAAGCAGGTCTTTTTTTGTGTGGCCATAGAAAGTAAGGGCAGGGTCTAGCCAGACACCTAGGTTTTTAACCTCCAAGACCGGGGCAGGAGTAACACCTAACTCTGGGGGGCACCAATTATCACCCCAGAGGCTGCTCTGCTTGCCCACAATCAGGACCTCTGTTTTCTTGGCATTAAGCTGAAGACAGTTAGCTGTCATCCAGCCTGCCACTGCCAAGAGACCATTTCGAAACCTAGGGGCATCGAGATTGGAATTCCCACTAAGAGCAACCGCCAGCTGCGTGTCGTCAGCGTAGGAGACTACAGTCATACCCCAACGCTTGGCGACCACAGCCAGCGGCTGCACATACAGATTAAATAATGTGGGACTCAATGCCAATCCCTGAGGCACTCCCAGTTCTAGGGGGTAAGGTTTAGATTCAAAAGGCAGGGTCGCAACCCTGAATGAACGGTCTGCCAGAAAAGACCGGAACCAGTCGAGTGCTATGCCAGGGACATCTTCGTCTCCCAACCGTTGCAACAATATTGTGTGGGAGACTGTGTCAAACGCGGCACTGAGGTCAAGTAACACCAGTGCCGAAGTTTGACTAGAATCCACCACTGTCCGGAGATACTCAGTCATCGAGAGTAAAGCTGTCTCGGTGCTGTGGCCAGCACGAAACCCATTCTGGGAAAAATCCAAGATACTGACCCTCTGCAGATGTTCAGATAAGATGTTATTCACATGGGCATCAGCGACCTTCGCGGCCCATGGAAGAAGAGAAATAGGTTGATAATTCTCTAGTGTGAGGGGATCCAGTGTGGGTTATTTCAGTATGGGAGTGACATAGGCCTGTTTCCATTTGGATGGAACTACGGCTGATGAAAGAGATAGATTGATAAGATGGTGCACATGAGGCAAGCAACGGGTAGAAGATTCTCTTAGCTGTGCTGGTCTAAGTGGGTCAGCAGGGGACCCAGATTTTACCTTAGTTGCCAAGCTGTCAAATGCTTCCCCGGACATGTCCGGGAGGATCGAAAGGACCACATCAGTGGTACAGCTAGGCCTCCAGGCCTCGCTCAATGAAGAGGAGCTAGGGAAGGAGCGATAGATGGTCTGTATCTTTTCAAGAAAGAAAGCCGCTAGATCTTCACAATGAGCCACCGAGCAGACTTCAGCTGCTGGGGCTCTCTAGCAGTAAGATCTTTAAGGACTTTAAAAATCAGCTTCAAAGGGTTGGAGCAATTTTTAAACTCTTGAGCATAGTAGGCCGCACGGGCTCTGCAAACGTCTCTGATAGATTTTAATTTTAGTGAGATAGAATACTTTCTTCTCCGCCTCGTAGGTTTTACGCCAGCATTTTTCCGCTTGTTTGCAAGCTTTTCTCAGAGGCAGTAAGGTACTATCGTACCATGGGCTAGGCTCATGAGCACGACATTTACTCCAAATGGCAGGAATCAAAAGATCAAGAGCCCGAGTAATCCAATCGCAAAATAGATCATAACCACGTTCCACATCCGTGGACAAAGCGGATTTTCATCAAGTAATCGATGAAAATCTACCAGCTTTATTTCTTCCAGGGGCGTTTCAAAGCAACTTTCTCTAAAGGTTTAAAGAGGGGGTCCTTGATCATTAGATGTAATTTGTCAAAGTGGTCGGACCAAGCCACAGGGGTAGGCCGCAAAACCTTAGCTCCCGTTAGATTTGTAAATATGGGGTCCAAAATATGTCCACCCACATGCGTAGGGTGGATCACCAGCTGGCTAGGCTGTAATGCCTCCAGGTCTGCAAGAATACTGCTAATAGCTGGAGTATGGCAAAGGTCGAAATGGAGATTAAGATCTACAAGGACACTAAAATTAGCAGAACTTACAGCAAGAGAACTCACCAATTCTGGGAGAGCCTTCCTGAAAGCAGAATCATTTCCGGGAGGTCGATAGATCAGTAGTCCCGAAAAAGAAAAGTGGTGGTTAACCGTTATGCTATATTGTGCACACTCACAGCCATCCACCTTCAAGACCTTCCAGGTACAGGGAAAGCATGACTTAACTATCTTGGCAATACTCCCACCCCTAGAAATACGATTATGGGTGTAGATGGAGTATTCCGGAGGAACAGCAAGGTTCACTATAGCCGTAGCTTCATCCTGTAGCCATGTTTCGGTCATGAAGAAAATATCCGGGACCTCCTCGATAATAAGATCACAAATATTGGAATGATGTTTAGCCAAAGATCTAACATTAAGGCTCCAAATTATAAGATCACAGGAGGCCTTGGACTCTGTACGCAAAGATACATCCGAAGGAAGTCCAGCTAAGGCTGAAATAGGGGCTGATGTCTTAAGAGAAAAATTACCACAGGCACAATGGAGGGGGCCACACAATGGGTGAGCCACTACTGAGGTACAATGTGGGGACAAATCCCGGAGGCTTAGGAGCTCATCCCTCGAGTACCTACAGATGTTAATCTGAGACTGTACAGTATTCCTAGCGCTAGGCGCTTCCTTAGCGCAGACGGGCAGGACTCTGGCACGACTCCGGCGCAAATACGGCGCTCCCGCTGCGTGTCCACGCTGCGCGTCTCCATGGCATGTTTAAGTAGGGGACTCGCCTGCACCCGTTAGCACTGGAGCACTCACCAAAATGGCGCCACAACACGTCCCTACCTACCCCCAAGATGGCCGCGAAGCGTTTATACCTGCCAAAGACCCGCTAAAGCAGCGGTGGATGTGACGATTATAGTGCAGTTATGCGCTATGATTCCAATTAAAAGCAGGGTATAATAAAGGAATTTAAATAAAATTTTGACAAAACAGGGAATTTAAAAAGCACGCTCGCTATCGCAAATTAATTCGCCCAAAGCGTGGTGTCTAGATGTGCAGTGTTCCACACACATACCTTATCCAAGGTCGAACTGCTGAGATGATTCGTCTTAAGTAGGGGACTCGCCTGCACCCGTGAGCACTGGAGCGCTCACCAAAAATGGCGCCACAAGATGTCCCTACCTACCCCCAAGATGGCCGCGAAGCGTTTATGCCTGCCAAAGACCCGCTAAAGCAGCGGTGGATGTGACGATTATAGTGCAGGTATGCGCTATGATTCCAATTAAAAGCAGGGTATAATAAAGGAATTTAAATAACATTTTGACAAAACAAAAGTAAAAATATATTCACTATGTACTATATGTAAGCCAATAGACTCTACCTCATTAAATATTCAGAGGTTCGATTGAAGTGCATTTCTCATAAACTGCAAACCTTGTGGTCCGGTAGTTGGGAAATAAGAGTATTAGATGGAAAAGAAGATTCACCACTGGTGACACGTTTATTGTGCAGTTTTAGAGGTCACTAGCAGTATATGTGTCAAATAAAAATTTACTCCAGTTGAGGTGGTCTTTGTGGGGACAATGCATAGCTAATACATGCCTCAAATTGTTTATTGTTATTGTAATTGTTTACTAGCAAATTACTAACCTGCATTATTTTTCCTTTGTAGGCTAAGAAATATACGTTATGGCTTCAATACAGTTCTGGTGATTTTTATCTGGCGTATTTTTATTGCAAGATCACAAATGGCAAGAAACATCTGGTACTTTGTGGTTAGTCTGTGTTTCAAGTTTCTCTCTTACTTCAGAGCATCAAGCACTATGCGATATTGAAGAAAATAATTACTGCATTAGACATCTATGCATAGGGTGGCCTACCTGCACAAATCCGTTCGATGTACTCAACCATTTCGTGTTCTACAGAGACCTAAAACCATCTCCGTTCTAGAGTGTGGAAAACATTTACAGTGTATGTTTTTTTTTTTTCTTCAGTTTGTGCACTCCTATTCATGTTGCATACATTAACAAACCAGCGTTAGTTTAGAAACTGATGTTTGACAAACCGGACTTTGCTTTTTGTGTATTGGAGGGCGAAAAAGGTCAATTTACCCTACTGACTTGTATGTGGACCTAGTGTGCAGGCATGATGGCTTAATGTTGTGCATGTTCTTCTTCCAAGCCACAGCAGGGTACTTTCTGGGAGTTTAACAATGGCAAAAATGTCTTCATGAAGTCTAAAATCAATTTCCGCTCATTGCCTGTCAATTGGAATAATACAGCTTTATTGATAATGAAGACAAGTGGATTTCTTTCTTCCAGTAATTCATCTCCCACTATATGTTTATGTAGGTTTTTTGCGTAGCCCTGCAGCACAGGCAAGGAGAATGAAACGAGGAAGATATGTCAATCATCTTTCAATGATGATCCTTTCATTTAGCTCACTTTTATAAAAAATTATTGTCACAAAACACAGCCGGCAATACAAAATATCAATCGCTGTTTTGATTTATACATACTCATGATAGATATATTTGTAATTTTCTATTAGAACATTTACATAAAAAAATATCCTACAAAAGCCATAAATTGGGCATGAGGTAATCTTATCAGAAAAATACTTTACACATATCAACTGAAAATGAGAAGTTTTTTGTGCTATACTTTTCTGAAGTGTTATGATTATATAGCACTCTTTTGAAGTGAGAGCACATTTGTTTCCTTGAGGAAGAAGCATGATCAAAACGCTGTGAAATAGTTACAATGGAGAATATAATAAAATAACTATTTCCCAGCAATTATCAGCAAGTAGTTGACTACATTTTTAGAAAGGTTTCCGCATGTCAACTTTACTCTAGCTGAAGAAAATTTATTTATAACTTAAATACTTATTGCAAGAAAAAGTAGAAATTGTAGTGTCAAGTTTGTGAATGACTTGCCCTTAAAAACTATTTGCACAGAATGCAGCGTTGCTCTAGTTTTATTTTTCATTTGAGAGCCCCTTTCCACGGCATGTGTCCATTAGACTGATCGTCATACACCCAGTCCTAGCATCAGCATATACAGTGTATATTAATATGCTTTATGACATCGTTGTTGAACTACCTGTACAAATGTTAAATAAAACATGTGACACTTGTTTCCTATTTGGTTTTAATTCTGTGCTTACAGAGTTTAATGTTTCTTATGAGTAAAAGAGGTAAATTGCCAGGGAAACAACTGCCTTAAAGCAGATGTTCATCTAATATTGAAACTTTTTAAAATGCTTCCTTGAGAAGCTACTGTTTTCTGAATACTATTGTTATTTTAAAATAATGTATACTCTGTACAATTATACTAACGTTATTGGTCTAAGACCGTATCATAAATGTATGCAAGAAATTTAATACTTGCTGAAAACTTTTTTTGTTCTTTTTTTTTTTTTTAATAAACAAGCTCAATCATATAACACCAAGTCAGTGGATTCTGTCTTTTTTGTGTTTTTTCTTCATGATTGACTTTATACTCTTAGCTTCATGCATAGTTTTTACCTTTGCCTGGTCTGTTTGTTGTCTGTGAAGTAATCTCATTTAAAAATTGGTTTCTAAAGCTGAAAAACCTCAGGAAATGGGGAAATCCATGATTATACTCTGAAAATTAATCTATCTGTTAACTATTGTCTGTAGCCACACAAACACCCTTAGATTTAAGATTGGACAACTAGGGTATATTCTGACAGATTAACCTTTAATATATGTATATATTTATCAATTAATTTCAAAGTTGAATATTGCCTCAATTCAAAATTGTTTGTTCAGTACAACTCACCCTTCCATAGTATTGTTCAAAAGAAATATAGCCCGAGGCAGTGCTTAATTTGTAAAATATGAAGTGAAGGTGCTCAAATGTTTTTCGGAGGCCACACCTACTTTTCTCTGGCTCCACCCACTTCACCCACTGGCTCCACCCATTTACTATATTAACTCCACCCACATTTTCAACGGGCACTGCTAAAAGTCAGAGGTAATATATATATGGCTGATCAGAATTTCAGCAAGGGAGCCTTCCTCATAGTAAGGTTTTGATAGGAGGTTCCCTTGCCCTGTGAACATTTTGAAAAAGATTAACTAAAAAGTGCATTTAAAGCACAATTTTGGAATAAATTATCTACAATCACTAATGCATTGAAAAGGGACAATTTCAGTGCTGTATGTGCTGATTTGGTGAAAGGACAATACTGGGGTAGGGTATGCCATTTTTAACAGTGTATGAGTTCTAAGGTACAACTTTTACATAGGTTAACTCCAGGACACCACTTTAAGGTGTCAGAGCACTTTCCATCATTCACACATTGCATAAATACAATCCTACGTGTGTAACTCAGTATAGAGGGAATGTTACATCAGACAGGACTACAAGGTATAGGAGTCACATGTCATCCATGATTGTCATTGTAGGCAATATAGTTTAGGAGTTCAAAGTGTGAAAAAGCGCAAATGCTGAATTCAAAACATACCAGCATTGTTAGGGGTTCTCTTCAATAAGAATTAATTTCTACCCACATTAGACCCTTTTTGCAAGATTAGGATAATGAAAGATTAGCCCAAAAAACATATAGCTGTAATATATAACTTGCTGTTTGCATGCTGCTCTTTGATGACAGACAGACTAGTTAATAGCTTGCTGTTCTATGATAGCATTTAAACTTACAAACTGCAAGTAACTAAAGGATCTCTCCGACAGAAGCAGTAACACACTGATCTATTTTACATTACATGCCCTTTTTGATCTGCATGGTAAACGTTATTTGCAGCAGGTATATAACCCTCCCTGGCCTATACTACCTTTCAAGCAGTCACAGGCAGCTTCCCCTAGACAAAGCTCCTGGCTGGCTCTCTCCAGGTAGACAAATAATCACAAGAGTTATCTTGACATTTTACTTTTTGCCTGAATATTACTGGAGCCCAGCAACTCGGCACCAGCTACTTTTAAAACAAGAATATACTGGCAAACTGACCCCCCTACCCAAGCCCACCCCATAGTGCTACGTTTCGTTCTTGAAAGAGTGAAACAGATCTTCGCTGAGGGCTCTGTGTTACACCTCACCCCATCGTACCTTTGTCTCATCCCTTCCTACCCCTCACCACTGCACCACCCTTCACATTCCCAAAGCGTATGCTGCTGCCTCACTTCTCTTTTATGTAGATTCACTTCCTTCTTCTTCAATCACATATGCATAAGTGCATCATACCTCTATCTCATTCTCCTTCTCATCTCTGCCTCACTTTTTTCCTCTCATCTCAGCCTCAATCGCCCCCGATCTCGACTATGCCTCAATCTCCCTCTCACCTCTGGAGAATTCTACCTCACACAATAGAGAGCTCGGTCAGTTACATCTTGAACTTGGCACCTTGTTTGAAAATCAAGCCTCACTAGTGCCTCAAACACTTATCAGTATTACAGGCTGCAATTAGATTAGAGGTAGCTCGTAGCTCCTTTACGGACAATCATAGTAAAGCCTGACTCTTTGCAGATGGCAGCCTCCTCCCTTGACAGCCCGGGGCAGATGCTTTCGAGCAATGTTAAATTGTTACACAAATTTGAAAAGTATCCCAGATTTAGGGAAATAGGCAAAATTCACGTATATTTAAAGTAACAGTTCTAGAGGCTGAAAATAGAACTCACAAAAAGCAGCTCTGTCCCAGTTGTCAGAAGGTTTAACACGGTTATCAGAGACTAAACATCACAAATCCGGTAGAATCATTGCAGAGGTGAATATTGGCCTTCCCTCTGTAGAAATCCACTTGACTGACCGTCCTTATCAGTGGGGTGTGGGGAGGCAAAGCAGTGAATGCACAGATTGCGCGCGCATTTCAATATGAGAAGATTTGCGAAGTTGCACACGCTGCTTGCCTGGCACAGCCCCAACCACCACAGATTTTATGAGCGTGCCCGGCCGGCCTGCCCTGAAAACGAAACTTAATCCTCCTGCCCTGCATCCTGTAGTACTGAGTACACTCCAGATAGTCCGGCCCGCAACTGCACAACAAATAGCCACTACTGGCACTGCCCACTGCACTCACTCAGTGCACACTGCTGGCTGGCCTGGCAACAAATAATACATGATCGTGCTGCGCATCGTGAGATGATCAAACTAGCCTGGGCCTGGGGATCAGAAACAACAAGCAGGGCCGTGACCATGAACATGAGGAAATCTGTAGGCCTCACCTGCGCAGATTTATTATTTTTTAATTCATTATGTCTGCCGCCTACCGTACTCCGCCTATCCCAGGCCATCAATCAATTAATTTTAAAAAAACGTAAGCCTGTGGCCCCCAGACCCTGCCTCACCTGCCTGCGCAGCTCATGATGATTATTTCGGCCGCCGCAGGCGCCAGCCTACCCCCAGGCCATCTTGTCCAGGCGCGCTGCTGGTAGACCACCAATCAGGATGATTTTAAAAAACGTAAATTAATCACAGCCTAAGGGCGCCAGGCCCTGCCTCGCTCGCGCCTCGCCCTCACCTGCTGAGCAGTCCAGAGCTCAAGTGTGAGTGTCCCAACTCATGCAACTTTGAAAGACGGGCGAGTACCCTCCTGGATACTCGGTGAGGGGAGCAGTGAGGGTATGCTGGGGCGGGCCGCGGGCAGCGAAAATGCACGTACATTCAACTGCATGCATAATCTGCGCATGCGTCGCTCCCCCTCTGCCGCGCATAGCCCCAACCCCCGCAGCAAAGCCGTGCCCAGCCCTGCAACAACAAGTTGTGTCCCGCCCACTGGGGCCCTGACTGATCCGCGGCCGGGAAGTCTTGACTTAGAGAGAGGAAATCACTGGGAGCAGCAGGCAGGTGACGTCACGTCACCCGGTCACCGCAGTAAGTACAGGTTTTTTTTGCTGCAATCATCGAGTCAACTTTGGCGCGGCAAACTCTGACAGCAGTAGTAGTAGCACACACACTCTCTGTGTGTGCCAGTGCGCACGAGTCACGACTTTGAAATATCAAATTGTAAGGCCGAACAGGTGCACTTAATCCGTGTGATAGACCCGGCCCTCATAATTAGGTGCCGGTGCTAAGCACCGGCAAGCTCCGGCTCAAATTAAGCCCTGGCCCGAGGTTTGTATTTTGGGCATTCTATGGGTAATTTACCATGAACTAAAATGGGCTTTTGTGTCCTGTGTCCCAGACACTATAACTGAATACGATCTCACACAATATGTTCAGGACTTGTTCAAGTCACTTCTGCAGAGCCCTGACAACATTACAATTGAACTTGATTGCACGCATAGGGTCTTCAATGAACACCAAAGCTTCATTTCTGTCAGAAAGGTGAGCTAATGAGAGGTCAGATACTTTGACTCTGTAGTGTTTCATGGCTCGGCTTTGGCCTTATACAAAGATCTCTGCACTGATGCTCGCTAAAAGAAAATCCCTAAAAATTGCAGCAGTCTATCTAAATGGACGTAAGATATATTTGTGGGGTTTTCCAACACGCCTATTTTTATTTTATAAAGAACAAACTGCCTTGATTTCCACAAGTGAAGAGGCACATGTCACTGTCCCCTAGTAAGACTAGGGTCATTTCTGTGGGGTCCCCACCCTCCTGTGGGTACTCCTCCTCACCAAGCGCTGCACTGGCCAACACTTTGGACTGCCCACCGGTGGGTGGCTGTGCCCACTTAGGACACTTGGGGTCCCCCGTTAAGTGACCCACCTGGTGACAAGCAAAACACTTGCGGGGGCGGTCTCAGCAGGCTTTCCTGACGAGAACCCTTGTTTCTTATCTCCTGGGGGATGGGAACCTTTACCCTGGGTGTTCGTTTGGGGCCCTTTAGAGAACTCCTGTGTTTTACCCTTGTCCCCTACTATTCTGCTGGGGATCCTGCCCATTTTTGGCTGAGTCTCCCCCGTGCGCTTTCCTGTGGACCCTGGTACTGAACCAGCGGTCCGCCTCCATAACAAGCTTCCTGGGATCAGTCTGCTTGCTATTAACTAGGTGCTGGCGCAGATCTGCAAAACATAGACTAGACAAGTGATTGCATGCAATCAAATTGTAGACCTCCTGAAAATCTGTCACATTACTGCCCTTCACCAGCCATCCAGTGACCTGCAAACCATATCTACAAATTCCAATCAAGTGTTGGCATCAGACTTCTTACTGGACCTGAACTGATCACTGTACTTTTCAGGAGTGAGACCATACTTGGTGAGAAGGGCGTTCTTCATGTCTGGATAGGGGAGGCAATATCCCTTACCCAAAGCTATTAAAGTACCTCTTGCTTCTTCTTGGAAGAGAGGCCACAATCCTGCTTCCAATTCTACTCGGGGACCTCATTCATGTGCATCACCGCCTCGTAACCCTGAAACCACCTTTGTATGTCATCCCCCTTCTTGGATTCTTTGCCTACATTCTTAGGGATGTGCACAGTGCTTTCTGTCTTGACTGGTTGCTGCCACCATCTGAGCTGGCTCTACTCCTCTGATCCAGCTCCTTTATCCTGAACTCATGCTTGAACATCACTGTTTTCTCCTCCATGGCTAGCCTAAGCTTCTCCAGTTCTACTGCAACTCTCCTTGCTTCTCGCCTGTCCTTCAGCTCTCCTGGGGACAGGCCACTGCTGCCTGGCCTGGAGGGTCCCCCTTCCTCCCAAAAGCACATCCACCCTAGGAATAGGCTCCTCCGTCTCTCCACTGAGATCTCCACACTGCTCCCTGGCATATCTGGCTGCTACCCAGGCCCTTGGAGCCTTTTGTAGCTCCTCGTTCTTTGTGAGGCCTCTGACTTGGACTTTTAGGTTTTTGCCAATTAATTTAAATTCCCTAAAATTGTAGGATTCTGATCTATCCTCCTCAAAGGCAATTTCCAGGGATGCAACAGATGATGCTCTTGATTCAGGCAAGATGAAGTAGCAATTTCAAACTGGTAATATCAAAAATAGGACAAAAACAAAAAGAACCCGTATGTGGCACCTAATGATCTGCAATATGGTAGTAGTGCACACCAATCACTAAGTCAAGTGCAAACGCAAGTCCTATCTTCAATGCTGACAACCAGTGTTAGAAATTGGATCGGGCATGTGCCAAAGCCAAGCAGAAACCACCGCCCTAGTCCTGATAAGGGAGTTACACTCCTAAAATAACCCATGCTCTCACCCCCTTGGTAGCTTGGAACGAGCAGTCAGGCTTACCTTAGAGGCAGTGTGTAAAGCATTTGCACATAACCAACAGTAATACAGTGTAAGCACTACAAAAGGACACCACACCAGTTTAGAAAAATATCCAATATCGTTACATACTTGAGACGAGAAAAAATGATAAACAGCCACAATACAGTACTTTAGTTATCAAAATAACCTTGAAAAACAGTTCCTTGAAGTCGATAGGCCCGTCCGGGGCTATCACGGCATAGTGACCAAACAAATCAAAACAGTTCTGGCTGACCGCAGCGTCGCGAGCCAGCTAAGGTGCAGAGAAAACCCGCAAACAATACCTTTTAGAAATACAAGGTGTTGGCGACCTCTTGTTGAGCTTCCGAAAGCACGGAATCCACAGGCGTCGGTTCTCGAGGTCTGTGCAAGAGTCGTCGGGCCCTCTGTCACACGTGTTGCAGATCGAACTCCTCCCTTTTGAAGTCAGGAGCGCTGGCATCAGGTGCTACGGGGCGAAGTGCAGCAGAGCGGTGCCCTCAGGTCGCTGTGCGAGCAGTGGCTCGGTGGTAGCGTCAGATGGCATTGATAGTGAAACCAGGGTCGTTGTGAGAAGTGAATGCGGTGCTCGCCGTGGTGCTGGCAGGTCGTCGTTGCTGGAGCTCTCGTCTGGAGTCGATGGCGCCTGCGTTGGTAGGCCAAGACTACTGTGCGGGATGAGGGTGGTGTGTTGTGTAACTTTATGAGCAGTGCCCTCATACCACAGTGCTAGCAGCGGCTTCTATTTTGGCGTGGAGTGTCGTCTCGGAGGCCAGCGCGTCGTCGTGAAGCGAGGTGGTGTTGAGTACAGTGCCCACAGGTCGCAGTGTGAGCAGCAGCTCGGTTGCGGTGTCAGCAGGCGTCGCCGGTGAGACCTGGGTCGCGTTGCGCTCTGCGGTGCCTTCAGAGCACGGAGTCGGCAGCGGCGTCGTAGACTGCGTCAGGTTGCTTTTTCCTCTGTTGCAGCACAAAACACAGTTCGCAGTGCTGTGGGCAGAAGAGCTTTTAGTTTTTACTGTTCCTGTGACTTCTTGAACAGGGGCAAGCTCTACCGCAAGCCCTTGGAGAAACTCACGAAAGTAGATAGCAGAAAGTTGAGTCCAGTGTTTTCACTACCCAAGAGAGAAGCAGCCACTGCAGACCTTACAGCAAAGTGTTAGTTCCTCCTCACTGCTTCTCCAGGTCTTCTTGACCCAAAAGAGTTCTACGGTTCAGGGGTCTGGGCCCCAATATTTATATCCCCAAAATCCTTTGATCTCTTACTCAGAATGTCTGTACCCAGCCAGAACCAGTTCTGCCTTCTCTGTTGTGACTTCCTGGCAGGAGGTGGAGACGGCATGGCCCGAGGCAGACCAGGCCCAAGGCAGACCAGGCCCTTTGAGGTGCAAGGAAATCTCCTCTCCCTTCCCTAATTGCAGTCCAGGCCTATTCAGCCCTTTCCTGACCCACCTAGACTATCTGGAGCCACTCCTGCTCCCCAGCCTTCTGTCATCCAAAACCCAGACAGGTAATCCACATTCCTGCAGAGGCACACGGGATGACTGAGCAAGAAAATACCTACTTTCTAAAAGTGGTATTTTCAAACACAGAATGTAAAAATAACTTTAACTAAAAGATGCATCTTTAGATTCTGAGTTCAGGCATAATGAACTTTATTTTCAGACCTAATTCCCTGGGCCAATTATGTTTATAAGATGTTATAAGCAAACTCTCCATTCTGTTCTATGGGGAACAGGTAGCATTGCAATAGCGAAAAACGAAATGGGACGTAATTCACTTCCAAGACATGCCACACACACCAGGGCATGTCCTACCTTTCACATTCGCTGCACCAGGCCCACAGGGGTACTTTGAGCCTACCTTAGGGGTTGCTGACATGTAAGAGAAGGGAAGGTGAGGGACTGGCAAGTGTGCACTGGCCAAGTCGACATGGCAGTTACAAACTGCGGGCAGACTATGCAATGGCGGGTCTGGGTTACCTTTTCAGGCCTACTCATGTGGGTGGCACAATCTGTGCTGCAGGCCTACTAGTAGCATTTGATTCACAGGCCCTGGCGCACCCAGTGCCCTTTACTAGGGACTAACAAGTAAATCAAATATCCAATCATGGAAACATCAATCCATAACACAATTTACCACAGGAGCACTTGCCCTTTACCAAGTGCGCAGAAACACTACGCCAACAAAAACTCAGGGGAAACATGCCAAAAGATACCAAGTCTAACATCTGTGCTCCTGACTAACACATTATTCTTTCTCTCGCTAGATGTGGAGAAGGCCTTTGACCATGTGGATTGTGGATTTTTTTTATTAGCTTTCGACAAGACCCCTTTGGACTCCCAGTTGACATGATTTTATATTAGGGAATTATTTTACGGCATCCACAAAACTTGGGATACACTCCTACCTCGGAGCCCATACAGCTTATCTGGGGCACTCGGCAAGGGTGCCCTTTCTCGCCCTTTATTCCTCCCCCCACCCTCACAATAGAACCTTTGTTCCGAGTGATGGCCAACCCGCTGATCGAGGACTTATTAAAATCACAAACTTCTCCAGATCTCTTCCCGAACTCCTGACAGAACTTGTACACTTCCGTTTAGCAGCAGGATTCAGGGTCAGTTACCAAAAAACCACAGCAGTGAGGAAGGACCGAAAAGATAGCGAAGCAGAAGCGGCAAGGCATGGGCTACAACTAGCACCAAATGGGATCAAGTACCTGAGAGTGGTTATCTCCCCTACCACAAACTGTGTGTACCAGAGCAATGTATTCCCTCTTTTGTAATTACTTTTCAACTATTTCTATAGGTGGGGCAGGTTAGAAATCTCCTGGATGTGATGGATAAATGGTGTGAAGGTGAAATTCATCCCTAGACTGCTATATCTCTTTTGTTGTCGCCTGGTGCGCTTCCCTGCCGAAGTTCTCAAAACTCCAATCTGGAAAATGTGGGCCTTCATATGGCTCATTGTTATAGGGCAGCAGAGGTACAATAGTTTACCAGACTCTTTGAGTTTCTGGTGGCAAGAGTTATATACAAGTTCACCGGCTTAGCCTGCCAGATATAATTTATGATTGGACATTCAATTAAAGGATGAAATACTGCGTACTAATAAAGTAATATTCTGGCTGAATTTGATTAATTAATAGAACATTCTCTTAGTTGAGAAAGATTGGCGGCTGGAGTTTGTTCGTAATGTTCCACAAGAAAAGGATGTAACATACAGAAATCTGAGAAGGACCCCTAAGAGAATGATAACCGATAATAAATTGGGGATGGTGCCCAGGGAAAATATCTGAACAGCATCTCACTTTTGGGCCTATGTATCTCAGTTTTGTCTGTTGTGTCTAGATTTCTGTCTGTAGAATGTGAAAGTGTGTATGTATGAGCAGACTGAATGGTGAGATTGTTATGAATGAGTGTATAAAGCTGATTCTATCTAGCTTTTTTATAATTGTTTGAACATATGTATAAAAAAGTTTGCTATGTATTTTTTGATTACTTCCTTTCTTAAATGTGGAAATAATGAATTGTTAACCAGTTTTGTATTTAAAAAAAACGGAATACCACAAAAAAATTGTTTTTGAAATGATAAACTTACCAAAAGAAATAAATGAATAATAAAATGTAATTCAAATAAAAATTATTGGTTCTTAGACACTGATATGGTTGTGCGTTATCCTTGAAGAAAATAGATTTTGAGTCATACCAATTTGTAAAATAAGATAGGTCAAGTTCAGAGGTTTTCTATATAGCAGGATGTAACATTTGCCTTCCATTTCTGTTCTTGTCCCGGGGGAGGTGAAAGCTCCATATGCTGCAGAATAGGCTCTTGCGCACGCCCCAGCTTTATATCAGTCTGGCTAGTAGGGAGAAAGACTCCCCTGATGTTATACCTGTAAGGTCCAGCCCACAGGTGAAAGCACAATATCCTATTACCCATGAAACACCCAGTTAGAGATATTCTATCACAATTCGTATATCGAAGCGTGCTTAAGTCATGTGATTCCCTTATGAATAATTCATTATCTCCAGTGCTTAAACCTGATAGTTTTTATTGTTTAGTCTTGGACGATCAACATTTGAACAGTCGCACACATATGTTGTAAAGAATTTCCACAGCACTGGCTCGATTAGAAAAATATATATATATTGTTTGTGAAAAAATAAACTACATCGAACATTTACAGTTGGTTTTTTCACCATGTGGCACCTGAAAGCCAGTGTGTGATCACTTTCTCCACATTTTGAGCAGAGCACAACAGCGATTCTGTCATCTCCACAAGGTTATCAGAACAGTCCAGGTTTGTCTTGTGCCAGGGTGATGTAAATTTTACAAGAGATTGACTCAGAAGCATTGTCTTGCTTTGATATTTACAACCCAAACAATGATTTAAACTTGCATTTTGGCCAGGGTGGAGCAAATAAACTGGATTCGCGGGCTGTGGCTATAAATGTAATTTTCAGAAATCTAAAATTGCCTTTCTCAGTATTCTGTTTTTAGGAAATGAATTATCAAATGAAGGCAAAAGTCTAACACCACATGTCTTACAAAAATGTGCTCTGTTGCAATCACCAAATACCTTAAAGCGTCAATTGCAAAAGTGGCCCAGCCAGGTCTGGGTGCTGCTTGGCCCTCATCAAAAACTCCCCCCTTCCCTGAGACCCCTTCCATCTTGCACCTCACACTCCTAGTCTCCCCAACTTGGAAGCAGGAAGCCAGGAGATCCCGAAAAGATTTGTACTATGACTGAAACAGCAAACAAACACTGGGGTAGCACCAAGGAGAAGCCCATGACCAACTCTGATCCTGTCCCCGATGCACCAGCTCTAGCCTTAGCAAAGGCGACATGCAGGGAGGATAACAGCCTGTTCCAAGCCATCGGGCCCAGGAAAGGATACAATGACTAACTTAATAAAAGCCACCTGTAAGGTGCTTAACCCCCTCTCCCAAGGAGACCAATGACCAGGCCAAGACTGAGAATTACTTCCTGTGAAGGAGATTCCTATTTTTATCACCAAGGCAAAGCCACCACAGCCTGTATCAAATTTGACAAGTAGCAAAGAAAAACTGGATTGTGACCTGGGGCATCAACTGCAGGCTTCCCCCAACCCACTAACAAAGCCACACTTAGACAGCTGCATCAAGACCCATCATCTAATGGAGGTTCTAATGCATGATACGAAGCAGTGGCCACTCAACCTAAGCCCACAGATAGACTATCCAGCCACCCTGCACATAGGGATGCATGGAAACAAACCGGATGGGGCTTCTACTCAGATCAGCCCCTAGCATAAATCTTGGCTGCCCCACTTTCACATAATGGTTTAAAAACAATGCTGTTCTGGAGGTGGCCTCAGATCACTCCATAGTATGGTGGGAGTTGCACTGAAGTCCTTTTGATCTGATGCAGGACCTGCCCACCGACCAACTTGATTCCCCACTTGAGTCCCAAAACACAAATATAGCACCTAAGGCTCGCCCATCAAACTCCCTTTGGGGGCCCAAATTTCCTTGGTGGAAGGCTCGAATGCCACTACACCCAACGAAGAGCAGATAATAGGAAACCTTAACCCACAGAACCGCCCCTCCCCCCCCCCCCCCCAAGATAAGGGTCCAAGATAAAACAGCAGTCTCCTCACTGGTTCAGATGGCAAGGCTGCCCCTAGATTGACCAAACCACTTACCAAGCACAGCCATCTTGCACCAACTGTTGAGCACCATGGAGGTGATTTTGTCTGCCTTATCATACTATGCAGACAATCTGGATGAACAGTCAACCAATTCAATGCTCTTGCAGTCCATGTGCGGGGAACTGATCATAAAATGCAGGCACTGAATGCCATGATAAAAGTACTGCATGACCCCGCTACAACTTATCATTCATGCCAATGCTCTTTGACCATGGACACTCTTTTCACTGTCCGCACAACATATTGAGAACTATTGGAAGAAGTTACGGCCTCCCAAACCAGACCTTCCTCCAGCAGCCAGCACTCTACTACTGAGAAGTGGCGCCCTATGAGCCCATCAACAGGAGCATCAATCTTTTTCTTCATACATGAGTAGCCAGAAAGCGACTTGTCTCATCAAATGAGGGCATCATCAATTAATGGGTTAGACACCCCCTGCCAACACAATCTGCTCCCCAAGAAGAGCTGGCCGTGGTCCTGCCACCCACAAGTTCACAAACTTAACTCTCAAAGAGGAAACACAAGCCGCTGAGAAAAGGAAGGAAAAACTAAGGTGAAAAATGAACTAACCAAGCCTACTCCGCACAAAACTAAGCACACCGTAGTTACTCCGAAAAGAAGGCGGCTAGAGGGCAGGTCCAAGACAAACCTCATATCGCAACTTTTTTGTTAGTATGGCGGCTAAAGGAGTGCACATGAGCCATGGATCCAGACCCTGTCAAGGGGAAATTCTGTGCCTCAAGCACAAACACCTGAGCCTCACAAACACAGGTAACAACATTGCTCACCCATCAGTATTTCTTCGGGACAGCGAAGTCACTTTAATTAGATCATAGCCAGTATGTGCACAGAGCATTTGTGACCATACCAGCCGTAAAAGATTGCTCTCTTGACAGGACCGAGTCTCAATAGAGTCATTCTCTAACCTTGGGGGGGAAGCAATGGTCACCGTGGTGTCCCCTCACTCCGAAATCCAAAGAGCGCCCCAGACCGACCTCCCAGTCATTCAAGCCTCACAAACCTGGGCACTACCACTCATCTTGCCAGCCGCAACAGCCAGCTTGGCACACAAATCCGGAGAACGCAAAGCTTGAGTTAATCCCTGGTTGCAAATCCAGGGGTCGCTCTGATATCCTAAACGGATGCGCAGTTCCAAGGGTACTCGATGCATCACAAGGCCCACATCATATCAGGTCCAACAACATAGAAGCAGTCGGATTCTTAACCAACCCAAAACAACCAAGGTACGAAATTACTACCATCATCAGGTCTGATGAAAGCGTTGCATCCTATGTTTGGCAGCACAGGGAAAGTTTTGCAAATTAACATGAGAAAAACTGCGGCAGTCTGCTATCCTAGCCCTCTACTCCCACCATTGGCAGGTCTGTAGAACAAGACTATCAACCTAGCGCACCAAAAAGCATTCAGGAAAGGTCTTTGAATAACTAGGCCAGGATCTCCACCTAGACCAACACACAAGACAGCCAACCTTGACTGCCACCAGCAAGCATGGCCCTCCTGTAGCAGATCCATTAGAGCCACATGTGTGATGTATGGAACGCCCCACGCCTGTAATCTGCTTCTAGAAAATGAGCCTAGGTAGCAAGGTGGGGGATGAAGACTTCTTATCCTTCCTGCGTAAAGTTGACCTCCTGCTGCTGCAAGAACTTGCAGCAAGCGCCAGCATCAATTGTGGGATTAAAACAATACCACAACGCAGCAATAAAAGAAGTGAAGACTAGCAGGGCAAAATAGGAGCTTTAAATCTCAACCAACATCTTGTGCGCCCACGAGACGGTGGACATGGGCTCATCATGGATACAATGCTTCAAGCTCTCAGTGGCACCGCATTCAGAGCCACATCCCACACCAATAATTCTGAACCTTTATATCCACCCAGCCCTGAACAACAAACACGCAAAGCTCAACACCCTGACAAGCCTACTTAAATCTCTTCAATCCTTGTATCCACAAGCTTTCGTAATGTTGTCAGGTGCCTTCAACATGAATTTATTCCAAGGCTCGGATGTCAAACCCACCAACCCAAATCCTTAAAATAATCAGAATCCTGGCCAGACGCAACCACCCTGGCAGAACGTATAGAACTGCCCTCAAAGCCTGTTTTTAGGCTATTTTGATTATTAGTTCGTGCTTAGGCCTCTGTAACTTTTTGACCACATAAGGTATCCACTCCAAATTTGCATCCTTTTCTTCCAGCATCATGGGGATTTTATCGGTACCCGGGATTTGTGGATTTCCCTGGAGGGGAACCAGAAATGAGCCAAAATACAGCTATTTCTGTTTTTTGTTTTTTTTTAGAAAAATGGGAAAAAGGGCTTCAGATGAAAGTGCCTGGCTTTTCTCCTGCAAATGGTCAACAATGGACTTGTGGTGCTGAAATTACCATCTTCCCAGCTTTTTGGTACAAGCAGATTTTTGTCAGAAAACCAAACATTTTTACAGTTTTCACATTTTACTGGGATATAGCCTATTTTTGCTATTTTTTGTGTTTTCAACCTCCTTCCAATTAATGGTAAAAATGGGTATGAAAGCAATGATGTATACTGGAAAACTATACATTTCTGTAAAGTAGGCAAGATTCTGAATTCAGCAAGGAGCCATTTGTGTAGATCCTCCAAGGCTTTCTTATAGAAAACAGTTGAAAATAGGAAAAATAAACCTTTAGTAAATAAAAAAAAAAACGGTATTTGTGCCAACCTATTCATCTGTAACTTCTAAGTATGACAGATTTTTTTAAAGCAATATACCGTTACATCCGCTGGACCCTTCTGGTTGTGGGGGTACATAGGTTATGTAGGTTCACTAAGAACCCGAGGAACCCAGAGCCAATAACTGAGCAGCCTCTTGCAATACTTTTTTATATTGTACTGGGTAAATAACAATTCATTTGAGAAAATATAAACGGAAAAATCAGTATGAAAGACACCTATGTATTTCTGAAATGGGAACAAAATATAGAGTTTAGAAACAGTAGTTATTTGCACATCTCAGAAATTGTGGGTACCCATACTAGCATGTGATTTATAGGACATTTAACAAAGTGACTTCTTTTTTACACTGTCTTACATTTGGAAGGCAGAAATACATGGAAAGGCAATAGATAATAACAGTTGCTCTACAATTCTGTGTTCCCTAAAGTCTCCCGATAAAAATGGTACCTGACTTGTGTGGGTAGGCCTACTGCCCTTGACAGGAAACGGCCCAAAACGCAATGTGACTGTTAGATTCTGACCAAGCACTCACCTGAATACCAGGAGTGTCTGCAGGGGCGATGCTGTATCTCCAACCCTTGAAGAACACCTCTCAGAACTGCTGATGTAACAGGAGTGTTTGCAGGTGTCCCGAAGGAGAATGGACAGAGAAAGAAACAAGAGAAGTTGACTCTGAACAGCTCCTTCACCTGGACCAGTCTAGGTTTTTAATTGGAACTTGTGTAAAGGTTACCTCCTATTCCCTATTAAATAAACAAAAGAATATTATAAACTAAACTCTTCTGACCCATTCGTACAATCTCTTTTGTGAAACCCACACTTGAGTACCTTATTTGTTTAAAAGATGTGCCCAAATAACTTTCTGTACTTGTAAGAACTGTCTTAGGTTTTCTTGTTTTCTTAAAACTGTGTCAAAAAATAGAAAAGATTTAGCCCAAAAACATAGAAACACTCTTGCATAATATAGCATGTCATCATTTTTGGGGCTTACCGTTAATAAGATTTTTCCTGTTGAAAATCAAAGAATAGCACAGCATCGATCCCGAATCAAACAAAACATATTGACAGCTCCAATGGTACAACATTTCCAGCAAAGTGGTCACACTGAGAAAGAATTCAAGTGGACTGTATTGTCCGGAATTAAGACTTCTCCCGTGGAGGGGATTTGGAGACACTACTGTTGCAAAGAGAAGCGTATTTGATTTTAAAGTTCAACTGCGTGAATGATGGAATGAACGAACTCTCAGAACTTCAAAGAAGTATTCACTGATCCCCCTGTGCACACCACCGGCACTTCTGAGAAATCCTCCCTGCTCTTTAAATACCAAATTATAAGGGTAGGATGAAGCCTTATTTGATAGCAGTAGCTGCCGCCCGGTAAAAACACACTACAACTCCCAGAAACCAAAGGGAGGGTAGTCAGATGACTCAAAGGTCGACATCCGCATAAACTTGCAGCAGAAACATGGCGGAACGCTAAATAGCAGTAGCGAGCACTGTCGAACGAAGTTAAGGTGAGCCGTAATTATATTTCCAATGTTTAAACTAAAAATCGCTGTTAAATGGGAGTATTCATACACCGTTTCAAAACTCTTTCAGCTTAAGATATTGACCGCGGGTGCAAACTCACTAATGGAGAAGCGCCGAAATCAGGGCGAGTGACAGAACTACGGCTCACACAAGTAAGAGCTCGCCCGAGTAAAAGCGATTGTTAAAATGTTTGCATACTTTAACGGAGCTTGACAAGAAATTAAAACCCCTTCACTTTTCCAAACAGAAGGGGTGGTAATTCAGACCGTCTTTTAACGCAGGACCGGTCAGCAGCACGAGTCACTGCACCAACTAATACAAGTAAGTCTTAAGTTCTAATAACTTAAGTAACCGAGAAATGCCCGTTCTTGTTAAGATAATGTAGACAATCCTATGTCTCTTCTTATTAACACAGGCACTAAAGTCTTCACATCAAGATTGTTCATGACAACGAGGCTCTGGAACAGTAAGGTAATGCAGCGTTCTAGAAATCGCTAGCAAATAAGGAAAATAAATAGGAGAAGGCACTAAAATAATTTCTTTCTTTTTTAATTTGCCAGGTACCCAGGTTGCCCTGAGTAAAAACCCGAACAATTGGACCGGGTTTGGAAACGCGTCGGCATTTCCGATTGAGATTCGTCTCTCCAATTCGCTAAGTGCAGAAAATAAAGGTGTCCCAGGTTGCTGGACAAATTAAGTTAAAACAAGCCCATGATGAAATTCCGTCCTAAAAATACACAAAGAAATAAGTAGGCAGGACTGAAATACAATTGTTTCTGGCGTACCTTTTCATTAATTTTTCATAAAGAATTGTATTGATTTATTTATATGCATGAAGTTGTATCAAATTATGTTTTGCACAATGTGTTTATAATTTGTCAGGATGTGTTAGATCCTCGCACATGGAATCAGAGAATGTAAATATGAAATTGGTTAAAAATAAGTGAAATCACACATGAGCTGTATAATTAATTTGTAGCTCAAAGTTTGCTGGTAATTAAAGAACAGCACTAAACTCGAGACCAGGCGCCTTTGTATTATTTAAATTTCTGTGTCCTGCCTAGTAACGTGGGACAAAACCCCTGAATTTATACAACAAAGAAAGGAACAGCAGTGGAACTAACTGACTCCGAGGACAAGGGTGAGGATTGGCCACAGCCAGAGCACAGGGCAGCAGGTGTGGCAGCAGCACCAGATGGGGGAGACAGATGGGCAGAGATCACACACAACTATTTCTGAGTAAGTAAGGAGACACCGCCAGTTACTGTAATTGAGAGACAGTGTTTTATTAGCATAGCACACCGCCACAACATGAAGGCCTCAACATGGCAGGCCAATATGCAATGGACATTCCAAAGGCGAAATGGGTTACATCACTCATTTCGCAACACCAGGTGATAGCTGGCATTACTTCCTGCGCCCACGTGCAGCACTGCTGCATTCCCTTGGCACACTGTCCTCACTGGCAGTCTGTCCTGTGGCAGCGCTGTGCCGTTCGCTGCGCCTCCTGGACTCTGTTATTGGGGGCATGATGCTACTGCGACTAGTTGCCTCTTCACTATAACCCCCATCATCTGCACCTGTAGAGGCTATCTGGTTTGTTTGTAGCACTTCCAGTGCACTGGTCACTGTGATCAGCCCCCTTGCCACGTCACGGCTGCAGTGGGCTATCTCCTCCTGCATTGCCACTGAGCGCCTGCAAAGAGGTGACAGTGGAGAGGCGGTTCACCGCCTTAGTGTAGTTGTCCAATTTCTGCCTGTCTTTGCGCCTCGCCAAATGATCCTCATCCATTTTGCTGCACAGCAGCCTCACTGCCTCGGACATGTCCCTCATGCCCTAAGCCACAGTATTGTTCATGCTGGTAATGCCCTCCTTGATTTGCAGAATGTGTCTATTCATGTGGACCATCTGCCGTTGCACTGATCTGATATCTTTGCCTTGCAGGCGCTGCACCTTGAGCATGTTCCCCGGCAGACCGGCAAATACACTTGGATCCTGCCCTGTGCAACTGAACTGGCTGCCCTTGCTCTGCGGCGTCTGACACGTGTGGGCGCGCTCAGTGGGGTACTGTGCGCCTGCACTATTGTCATCCTCTGCCACCATGGACTGTTGGCCTCCCATTGTGTCCTCCTCTGACACCTCCTTCTGCTGGAGGCTAGCCACTGTATGCCTCCTGGCTCTTTGTGGCGGTGATGGTGGACGTGGTGCAGATGGTGGTGGTGGTAATGGTGTGTTGTGCTCTGCAGGTGACAAGACCTCCTCCTCCTGTGTTCTCTCTCTCCTGGGTGCCTTTCCTGTGTCCCCTTCTTCAGGCCTGCGCAATGGCTCGCCTGTGGAGACAGAATGTACATTTGCTCACTTGTCTGGCAGTATTTGCGTAATTATAAATTTCATGACTGCCAATCAAACTGACTGTCCTCTGCTTTCTAATTGCTGATGTGGGTCACATGCCTTTGGGTCCAGTTGACTGTTATGATGTGTTACTTCTTACTACATCTCCCATAATGCATTGCTGCTTTTTAGTAAAACACGTACTGGAGTGGGAATCATACTGCCTCATTGGGGATTCGGGTTAGGGAGTGGGGGGCACAGCATGCTGTACATGCATCTTACCTTACCTGTTGCCAGCTCTGGCTGAGCTGTCTGCATCCCCAATCCCACTCTCACTCTCCGGCTGGAAGGTGGACTCCACCAGGAGATCCAGGGCAGTTGGTGCAGGTGCTGTGTTTCTCCCTCAATCTGTCTGCTTGGCTTGCTTCATTCTTTGCCAACCTCTCCTTTGCGCGCTTCCTGAGGTCATACCCGTGTTTTTTAAGTTCTTCAATGGAGCGCTGGGTTACTCCAATGGCATTAATCCTTTCCTGGATAACCAGTTATATCTGCCTCTTCTGTGATTCAGGCACGTGCAAGGAATTATTTCCAAACAGTTTGTCATTTTCCTTTGTACCCTCCTCAATATGAACTTCCAGCTGCCTCTCACTAAATGTATGTTTCCTATTGCGCACTCCTACCTCCTTTTCCCTCTCCTGGTTGTCCATATCTGGTCTGGGATGTCAGCAAAAAAATTGGAAACGTTGCTCCTGGGTTGTTTTCTGTGCTCCCTGCCTCTCCAACAGCTTCAGGATCAGTGCAGCTGCATGGGTGTGGCCCCTTCCTGGTTGTGAGGTCATGAGCACAGGATTGGCTAATTCAACAATTTGAGATGTTTTAAAATCCAGATTCGCTAATTACCGAATCAGTATTAAGGAATCGGTGATACAGATTCCGTAATGGGGAATCAGTCATTTTTTTACCGATTTTTACCAAATCGCTAAATATTACCGTTTTTTACGGATTTGGTAATTTTTACAGAATTTTTATCTACATCTGAAAGACCGAGTTCTTAATAGCGAATCAGTGATATTCGCTATTAAGGACTTAGTATTTCGGATTTACCTACATCTGGCTGTATGTGACTACCCAAACGGTTAATCTACAAGATGGGCCTTAAAAATAGGGCTGAGAAAAATGGGGATCTTGTCCAAGGGATTGGGTTGGGTTGTCTGCCAGTCTGATCTGTCCCTAAGGTGAGGCCGAAAAAAGCACACATTTGCCCCACTTGCAAAAGAAATAGATCTCTGGTGCCTAGTAGGGTTTTCTGCCCCCCCCCCCCCTCCCCCCCCCCCTCCTGCCTAGTGGCAGAAAGTCCAAAAAAGGGGGCAGATCTGTCCCCAGGGAGGGGGGCAGAAAATACATAAACATAATTTAACCCCCTTGGAAGTGACCCTTGGCCAAGGGGTCGCTTCCATCTACAATAAAATAGAATCGCTGGTGCCTAGAGGAGTTTTCTCCCCCCCCCCCCCTCCTCCCTGGGTAGAGGGGGGGGGGGCAGAAAGGCCACAAATACAAGCCAATATGCCTACAGGGTGTGGGGGTGCAGAAACAACAAACTTAATTTGCCCCCTTGGAAGCGACCCTTGCCCAAGGGGTCTTTTCCATCTGCAATAAAAAAAAAACTGGTGGCTAATGAGGTTTTCTGCCTCCCTTGGGGGTAGAAAGGCCACAAAAATGGGCTGATCTCCCCCCGGGGGAGCAGAAAGAACATAAACAGAATTGTACCCCCTTGGAAGGGACCCTTGCCCAAGGGGTCACTTCCATTACATTACATAAATAAGTAAGTACGTGGTGCCTAGTGGGGTTTGGCAGAAAGGCCAAAGAAACAGGCTGAACTGCCCCCGGGAAAAAACATGCACAATAAATCACCCCATTGGAAGCGACCCTTGCCCAAGGGGTCGGTTCCATTACATATAAAATAAAATCCCTGGTGTCTAGTGGGGTTTTCTGCCACCAATGGGGGGCAGAAAGGCCCAAAAAACTTGCAGATCTTCAGAAAAAATATGCTGAAATTTAGAGCCCTTTAAAGCGACCTTTGCCCAAGGGGTAGCTCCCATTACATATGAAATAAAATCCCTGGTGTCTAGTGGGGCTTCTGCCCCACCTCCCCCCTGGTGGCAGAAAGGCCAAAAGAGTGTGCCGATCTGACCCGGTGGGGCTGGAAAAAATGTATAGCCCTTGGAAGCGACCCTTGCCTTAGGGGTCGCTTCCATTACATTCAAAATTAAATCCCTGGTGTCTAGTGGGGTTTTCTGCCCCCACCCTTCCCCCGGGGCAGAAAGGCCAAAAAAAGGGTCGATGAAAAAACATACCTAATATTTAGCCCTTTGGAAGAGACCCTTGCCCAAGTGGTCTCACCATTACTCCAAAACGAATCCCTGCTGCCTAGTGGGGGCATTTCTGCTTCAGGATCCCGTGTTGCCAGATTCGGACCGAAGCCTCACCTTGTGGAGTGGTGCTCTCTGACGTTTTTAGGCGTGGTAAAGCACCTGAAGTTAATGACTGTCAATCTACTGCGGTTTTGCAATATGCAGTGTTGGCTATGTTGGTATGGGAAACTTGTTCTTAACAAGCACTAGCAAAGCCAAAAAGTCAGACATTCACTGCCAGCTTTTGGCGCTGCCAAGACTTGTTCTGCTAAGTTACGTTTTTTGTACACCTTTAATTTTGGTTATTCTGCTAGTCCCTTACAATTATAAAAGAAGAGTGTGTGGTCTCACGGCCAGGCGAGACGATTTATGGAGCTGGGAAACCAAGGTTCTTGCTTGAGGGTCGACTCCACATCTTTTGATTCTGGGAAAATCACTTAATCTCCCAGTGCCTACCAAAAAACGTGTCCAATTTTCTGTAAAACAAAGCCCAAAACCAAACTAACATCCTTCTAAAAGGAAGCCCAAATGATGGTCAACAGCAAAAATTGATGAAAGCCTAAAATATATAACCACGAAGAGGGAGGCATGGCGAAAGAAGTACCCCAAACACAACTGTGGAATTAGGAGGAGGTGGGAAGGTGGAAAACTATGATTTGAGAACAAGTAGAGTGGTGCACTACCCCAGTGGTTTGTTTCCGTAACAACCAATGGTCGATTTTTAAAAACAAAAAATGTGAAAAACGTTCTTTATTTGATAATCCAACAAATATGTGCAACAAGCCTCAGCCAACGCGTTTAGTTCAAAGGGATTGAACTTCATCAGGGCTGAAAAGAGGTGTAATATAAATACACACATATGAACACAAGGGCACAGAAAAGAGACTCAATAAACATATTTAACAAAACACAATTCCTAAATAAAATTTACAATAATTACTACATGGGACCAAACACAGTGCTGTGCACCCCATGTGGGTTCAATGCCTAGGCAAGCAACAAACAAACAAATACAAATAAAACAGACTGTTAACATAAAATATAAAACAAACACATATATTAAAAGGCCAATTCATGCAAGGGATGTACACTTGGCTACACAACTGTGATTAAAAATAGGGCAAAAACGAGCATAACCACAAGAGGCTTCTTATTTGGAGCATATTTTACCTTTGAGGGTTTATGCTGATGTGTGAGGGGATCTGTAACACACATCAAAGTATGTGTGTAGCGCCAATGCTGTCCATGAATCATGGCAAATGGGGCAAGTGATGGTAAATTCTTAGTGTCTACAGTACGGTCGGCAATGCGTACTTTGGTAACACAGCCAGAATAAGCGACCTGGATGGGAGGAGGGAGGGGGGGGGGGGTTGAAACCAGCAAAAGCTGTGTTCACGGGGGCGTTACTATGCACTGACAGTCCTTTGTTGGGGTGGAGCCAGAAAAGTAAGGAAAGAAGTGACAGGTGGCTGGATGTAAGGACGGGTGGTGACCTAGATGGATAGGGGTAAAATAGGCAAATGCTGTGGCTGAGTATGCCACAAGTAGAAAGGAATGTACGGGCGGAACAGCCACAGTTTGGGGAGTTCAAAAGAAAGCGCAGTAACTACGGTGCCTGAGCACAGTCCAGGGCGCACTGAGCCTACCTAGTGCTGTGGGGTAAGACTGGCCGGTGAAGCAGTCACATAATATATTCAAATAAATGAATAACAAGTGGATGATTTCCATCTAAGGCCACAAAGATAGTATCCAAGAGCTATATGAGCGAAAAGCCACACACAATAAGTGATTATACTGGGTGGTATCTCTGCACTAGATGCTACATACCGTATGTATTGTACCAAAGGGTAAAGTAGAACTCCGAAGTATGATGGTCTTCTTTTGGTAATGAACCGTATCCAAGGGTGGGCGAGGTCACGTGTATGATGGCGAGTCCATGTGCAGCTATGGCCTCCTTGATAAGGGCCCAAGAGGTGAGTCTGGCATGGGGGGAGAAGACATAATGAATATGAACCATATTTCAGTGATGTAAGGGCAAGCCACCTGCGATGTCATAGGAAAGAGCCTGACAAGAACAAGTGGGAAAGAAAGGAATAAACTCGACAACAGCAATCTTTGGTCAACAGATAGTTCGAAGGGTTACTAGCTAGAGCAAAAGTCAATATATGTGGCCCGATTGATATAACGCTTGCAGATGCAAAGTCATTAGTGACCCAAAAAAGGCCTTGGTGAATCTAACGCATGCCATATAGTAAAAGCAAAAGTCAATTAAAACATGCTCGCTCCCACAGGTGGTTGTCAGAGGCTCTGAGGGGTGTGGGCCGTCATGTGGGAGTACATGCAAACGCAGGCGTCATTAGAAACCCGCTGAATCCACGTTGAATCTAAGGCGTGCAGGTGCAAAGGAATTTGGAGACCCAGTTACAGTTTGGTGAACCTAAAGCATGCCATGGTCTGGAAGAAAAGTGAAAAAAAATGCACTGGGCCACAGGTAGCTGTCAAAGACCCCATGAGGTGTGCGCCGGCGTGTTTGAGTATACACGCAGACAAAGGACAGCACAGGGCAGCGCGATGGGGGATAGCGTGGTGTACTAACAGCGCAAAACATTTCTAAAGCTGAAGGTCTCGGTTGGTGGGTGGGAAACCCAGATTCAGTTCCCCATAGGGAGAGGTCGTATATAGTGTGGGGACCAAACTTGACATTACAGGGAAGAAGTCAGAAAAGTGTGAAGCAGCAACACTAGAAAGTGTAAAAGAGGCGGGGAGTGGCGACGGTATGCAAAATAGGCATGCATAAACACGTAGGCAGGTAAGAGATTAACAAAGAGAATGTAGCATCATAGAGGGGAGGTATCCTGCTTACCTGGCGCCGTGGGCAACCTGTGCTCCTTCCTAAAACTGCCTTCGGATAATGTGGAATCCATTCGCAGAGAGGCGGGCCAGTATATATAGAACTTATAGAAGCGTGCGCAACGAAGATCAAGAGAAGAGAGACTCGGGGGTGTGCAACACCTGAGGGATGTAATCGCTGTCTGCTAGTAATCCTGTGTGTAACAGAATGTCAGGAATGTGACAGATGGCCTGATACAGCAAGACTTCCGCCGTCTGCATAGTTACCAGACAAACAAAGTCAAGGAAGAGAGACTATCGGGTGAGGCATTTCGCCTAATGAAGCGCTTCGTACCCCAGGGAATGTGAAACAACACGCAAGACTAAAATAAATGTGATATGGGCATGTAAACAGCAAGAAAAATTAAAAGAAAAGAAAGACCCCGTGGTGTATGTTCTAACATAAAACACCAGAACGTGGACAACGGCATGTGGTGGCGAGATGTCCACCGTCGTCAAGGATACTCAGCTGGTAGCAGGGCATGAGTGTGAGGAATCGCTACAATCGCCGTACATACTATAATGATATATCTGAAAGTGATGTAAAGATATAAACCCAACTGAATTCAAATGTCATGTGCATTGTCATACCGTATGAGGAGCCGGCACCCGTGGAAGTGTAAACCAGCAGACCCCATTATACGAAGAATCGGTATCAGACTGAAGACTCTATATCCATGACAGATTAACAAGAAAGGCCATGACCTTCTCTACTAGATATAAGAGAACAAAAGAAATACATGGATCTCTCCAAATGATGATGTAAAATCGAAGTCTTAAACTAAAAAAGGACAAACAAAGGACGATAGATTCACTACGGAAAAAAGTTGGCTTCCGGCACTTTTACTAAGGTCAGCACTTGGTTGCATACCTGAGAAGAATAAGTATTGAATTCTTTATGACCTTCGTCCCCTCTAAATCAATTTTGTGCACATCTACAGACAACGGGGGATCCTAAAATAAAGAATATCAGTGTTCTATATATTTCGATAATACCCTACAGATACTAAAGATAATCAAATTGTCTTTGGAAAATTAGATCATGCGCTCAACCAAAATAAGTGGAAGTTTATGTTGTACACCATTCTATATGTAATATACGAATGACGGTCACCTGACGAAGGCCCTTTGGCCGAAACGCGTTGTGTTCCATTCTACCGCATTGCCTTCCTCAATATTTTCCACCGACTGAACATATCGTACAGCACGTTTTTCTTTGCACTGTTGTTGATATTGTTTAGTTTTTGTCAGTATGCGTATTATATGTTATTGAATGTTAAATTATATGAATTACATATGTTTTTTATAAACTAAGTGAGATAAAAAAGATAAAGATTTCTCCTCCAAAAAAATACAAAAAGTTAACAAACAGAAATAAAATAATCAAATAATTTTGATACATTACTGTCTCAGCAAATTATTATTATTCATTACATAGCATGTGATATGAGGTCGATATAAGGGCGATATAATTATCATTAGTTTGCTATATATTGTCTTTTTCACTAAACATACCGTATGAGGAGGCAATATGGACATAATGTACCGACACCCATGTTGTCATAGGGTTGGCTTGAACGGAGTCAGAGAGCTGCAAGTGGAATAAAGAGAGAGCTACTGATCGGTAGGCGGGGGAAGGCCGAAGTGTGCGTACCCGTCCTAGTAAGCATGGGCGGAAAATCCGTTTCGCTCGCGGATTTTGCGGATTTTCGGTAAATTCGCAATCCGCGAGATTCGCGAATCTCCCGCAAAATCCGCAAATCCGCGAGCAGCGGATTTTATGGCTTGCTCGCACTGTTCGCGTGAGTTCGCGGCTTTCCAGTACAACTTCGCGCCCCGCTAATAAGCGCTAAATTGCAGAAATACGATCTTAGCAAAACTGAAACTACTTACCAGGTTCAAAAGTTCAGGCTCATCATTAGTAGCCATTTCCTGTAGTGCTTCCTGAGGGGCCCCTCCAGAGTTCAATTGCCAGTTGCAACTATTATGTGACCCTGCTCTGAACCTCAGAATAGTTACATATAAGCCACAAAGGTCCTGAATTACAGCTAAGGGAGACAAGCAGGAGCCAGGCTGGAAGTTCAAATCCATTAATCAGCCCCTAATTCATTATTGTCAGTTGGGGCAGGGCAGGTGTTGTAACTAATTTTGCAACAATGAAATCACTTAGCAAGTGCAAAAGATCACTAATCAGGAAGCACTAAGGAAGCAGGTGCCAGCTAAAAAAATATTCTGTGACACATTAATCAGCCCCAAATTAATTCAGGTCACTTGAGGCAGGGAAGGTGTGCTTTGCTTTGCCACAATAATGTAAAACTGGACAACCAGAGGGTGCTGTGATGAAACAGAGGGTGGCATGGGTGGGCCAGAGGGTGGCATGAGTAGTCAGAGAGTGGCAGTGGTGACAGAGTGGCAAACACAAAAAAAAAAAAAATCCGCAAATTTGCGAGAATTCGCGGATTGCGAGTTCGCAAATCCGCAAAATTCGCGAACGCGAGATTCGCAAAATTCGCCCATGCTTACGTCCTAGGCAAAACGTGAAATGTTGTAGAAAAAGGTGAAGGGGAAGATACCACCACACCGTGCTGTAGGAGAGCTGAAGTGACTAAAGGGGAAAGACTCATTGACTCTGGGGTTGAAACAATGTTGTGCATAGGGCCAGATGACGAAGCCTGTCCTACGTGAGGTATAACAGCTGGAAAAAGGGAGGAATGACCCAGGGTTGATACGGGTGACAAGCGAAAAGCACAAATAGAGGCATAGGAGGAAAACTATATTTAAATGTAATCAGCTATGGTGTCGAAACTACACACAGGCAAACAGAAACAGAGCAGGAAACAAAGAAATAAAGTAGTCCCCCAGAGTACAGACAGAACTGTAGTGTGATGAGACAGTACTTAGTCCCTGCTGCATGGGGGGAACGGAAGAGAGAAAGGAGGAACAAAGAGGTAGGATTGACCACTGGCAAGCAAGGATTTTTGAAGGGCACTGAATCAAACAAATCAAAACCTGGGGGATGGCTTTAACCCGATATAAGAAATTAAAATAGGTCTTGAATACTTGACCTAAAAAGAACTCCCTCCCCTCCGCCTCCCTGGACCTCGCAATTAACCCCGTTATCCAATTAAACCATGCCTACAAACATCATCCCAGATTCCTGACGAGTCAGCATCCTACAGTTTATATATAAATCTGGCGAGCAGTCAAATCCCACCACCTATAGGTTAACCTCTTTAATCCACTTAGAAGTCAAGATCTACACTTCCAGCTTGCACATCAATCTACAGCACTGGGCTAACTGATCAAACATAGTCCGGAAAAGGCAGACCGGCTTCAGAGCAGGAACGAGCACACTAATTAGCCTGCTGGCGGTAACCTTACTGGCCGATTAAGCAATTGCCAAATCGAGCCAGCTCTTCATCTGCTTCATCAACTTAATGGCCGCCTTTGACAAAGTGCCAAGAGCTCAGCTGTCAGAAAAAAATGTCTTGGAAAAGGGGTCTGGCAAAACTGCTGTAGGGAATCATTAACGTCTACTCTAAAACTCTGGTACAAATCAAGGAAGGTGACTGCCAAAGAAACACTCAAAAATGTTACTCCAACTTTAGCCTAAACCAGCGGTTTTCCTTGACACCCTGCTTATTCAACATCTGTATGGCTGATCTTGATAGCCACCTGGCCCAAGTGTGTGTTGAATGCCCCCCCAGGCTGTGTAAGGAACCATTTGGAAGTCTGCGATATGTAGACAATATTATGCTCTTCAGCAAAACACAAATCAACCTGTAGCGGTTGATAGACCAATTATTAGGCTGGGCATCAGCAAAACCAAGATACTTTGTTTCATGAGATTAGGCAACAACAGGCAGCCTAAATTCGCCTGACGGGCCAACTGCAATGCCCTAGAGCTAGTAAAATCCTACAAGTATCTTGGAGCCTTTCTAGACTCTCACTCAATTTACAAAAAGCACCCTCAATTAGGACTAGCCAAAGCGAACAACCTGTAGTTCACATTCAAAGCCTTACAGCGAAAGATGCAAAACACCTCGCGCACCATCTCCTCCAGACCATTGGTGCTAAATTAATGCCTTCAATATCCATGGCTCAAAACTGCTCCAAGGGAAAGATGTAGTAACCTTAAACACTCTACAATCGAGCCTCTTCACAAATCGTCGTGATTCTGCAGCACATCTCTCAAACCCTAACCAGTCTCAAGTTCGTTCTGCACAATCGGAGACCAGCAGAAAGGGTCCTTAGTGAAATTTTGCTGGACGATGAGGGCAGCCAAAGTGAACTCGCTCTCACATTAGTGCTGGCTGGAAATGGAAAAGCAGTCCCACAAAAATAAATCTGTGTTCTCTTCATTGTAGTTGTCATTCTCAGTGGTGCAATTAGACATGGCTTTGCACACCCCAATGGAATACGCCACCTTCAAACAAATCACCAACAGAGAAGCCCAGCTTTTATCACACATCCCAGACAAGGCTGCATTAGCAAGCAAACGGCACGCGTCGGAGGTCATGGCATCGTATGCTGCATGGGGTCCCCAGCCCTACCTGTCGTAAAATTTTTCAGAGGCCCAGAAACATGATCTGAAGCTAATGTGCCTCTGTCTTTCCATCAAAGGATTTAGTGCTCCCCTGGAAGCAGTCTTGGCCCACTACGCAGCTATACCAACAAAATGCTGCGTCACTTACTGTGTGTCTACCCAGCCACGCGAACCCATAGGCATAAACTTCAATGTCCAGCTTTAAGATCTTTGCAAATCAGATCCTGCTGCCCAGCTGTAATAACCTTACTAAGAGGGGACCCGGTACATCCATCATGCATGGCCTTAAGATTCCTCAACCTTGCTTCTAAAGAACTAGAAGAGTATAGCACCTGACTTGACTCGCTCCTCCCAGCTGATGGTCACTCAGTACAATCGGCATTGCACTTCATTCACCATTAAGAAGCTGGTAAAGCACACCACTTTACTCTCTTGCTCCTATAGTTATAACCTTATTAACACACCTGGACTGGTTGGTTCCCCAACAGCTGAGTTCCCAGCTCTGTGTTGCTTTAGTACATTCGACACAGCACTCCAGCTACCTATAAGAAGCTGGAGAGGCAGAGCATTTTACTCCATTGGTCCTGCAGTTATACTTACATTTTTAGACTCTCACCTGGCCGGATGGGCTTCACTACATTACTCACAATGCACTTTATCCCACAGTTCTAGTCCTCTATTTAGGAGCAAATGAGGTTCTTAAACCTTTTATCATTGTTTGCCTGTATATGAAGTTTTTTTTTAATGTTTTTATCCTTTATTGATTGCTTGACCATGAGTATTGAAAAGATTTAAATGAATCTATCAAGAAAGATTGACTTACTAATTTAATACATGTACTCTCCGGAGTTTACAGGCAAACCTGCTCGAGTCTAATCATTTACATACACATTTTACCTCTACTAATTAGTGATTCTCATAATTGCTGGTTCCAATGGTTGCACATATGTTTTATTCATTGAAGGAGAAACTGTGTTGATTGCTTATAAATCGCATTTATATTCCAATGCATTTTGCATTGACTGAAAATGCTTTTACTGCAGTTCAGGCGGCTCTTTGAAGTAACGTTCATGTGCATAGGGGAGATTTAGAATTATGGCATCTCCTGTTCTGGCTCTAAAGGCCGTCACCAAGGCTAGCACTATAAATGCGAAAGCTTTGCATCCTAGGTGGATCCAGTGGGCCTCTTCCTTCACAGCTATTGATGTACAGTATATTTTTGATCCTAATTTGAGAACACAGGAATATCTCCAGTATGAACAGGAATACCCCATATATAGTGAATCTAGTCTTTAAATGAATATGCCTTCATAATCTATACTGATCAGCCCAGTCGGCGGTTGGTACACAGTACAAGTTCTCAGCTGCGTGTGCTGCAGATAAGGGTGTCATGAAAGATGGAGCTTTTCAGGAACAAATACATATACATAAACTCTGGGTGACTGTACTGCTTAGCTGGTTGAATTGAAAGCTTTGTTTCTGGATTTGCAGAATACAGGTTCAGAATTCCCCGTACTTGTGTGTGATTCCTATTACTGCGTCCAGGCCTTTAATGATGATTTATCTTATTGGTGCTTGGATGAATTCAGAGATTCTAAAGGAAATACTGATGAGCATAAGCTTTATTGGGGGAAGTGCCGGCTCTGAAAGATGCTTTGCGACAGGCTTATGTGATCCAAATATTGTCTTCAGCGTGTTGGGGTACTTATTGCAGGGAATTCATTGGCTGATGAAGCTGCCAAGTAAGCTGTTCAGATTGTATTTGTGGCTACAAATTCACGGTCACATACGAGAATAGATGATGACATTATGGCTGCTTTCACTGCTTCAACTAGTGGTGAGCCTGTTGTGTGTCGATTTAGATACCTACTTGCACAACGCGGCTCACCACAGCAAGTCTCGAAGGAAGTCTTCTCCCCAATTGACGCACTGACCAGACACTATCATCCTCCTTGCAGAGAATACAGCTCCAGTGTTTCTGACTCCCCTTGCGGGGTGTTAGAGAATCGAGTCCCGGGAAAGAGATACCAACCTCTCTCATTCTAAGGTATGGAGCTGATTAGAACCTAGAGAAACTTTTGGCAATTCTTGGCTAAACTAAACTTAAGCTAAAACAGCACCTACTTCTTCCTTCGTACTAGACGTGGGTTAGGTACACTGGGATATGATTATTTTAGAAGCACCAGTTGAGTATTTTAGCCTGTGTGATTTATGTATGTATTTTTATATATGTCATAGCAACAGACCATGCTATTACAGTATTATTTTATATTGTTTACGCTGTACGCATTATACTTCGCATTCTGTCTTACGATTGTAGCAGTTCATATCTCTTGCATGAGAAAGAAGACTGTTCAATAAACCCTTTTTATTGAACAGTCTCTCTATTTCTGTGCAACTCTGTAGAAACTAAGCATGCACGATTGACTGAGTGAAACTGTAATCTATTGTTTCCACGACTCTGAAGATATTGTTCCGACTCTAAGGGAAACAATGTTGTCATGTTTATGCGGTTGTCAGAAACTAATCTCTTCTTGTTCATTCGAGAAAGTTTCTAGTGACCTCTGAGTTAGCTGGCACACACAAGTAATTAAGTTTTATGTACTCTATAGAGACATACGCACCTCAGTCCTATGTCAAAACTATAGTATATATTATTCCAATGCCCAGAGCCTATCGGGGATATAGGAACTACACTACATGGTGCCCAACGGTTTGGTAAGGCACTAATTTAACGCTAGATACTGAAGTAAGTCATTCATGCTTTTCGCAGAGGCCCCTTTACTCGTAAAACTCCAATAGACGTCTGGAGTGGGTAAGGGATAATATCCGCCATAGCTAAGTAGGACGAAAAAATAATCCTATGTATTCGCTTTTTTGGTTTGTTCAACTTTGAAGGATACAGTGTCCCAAAATATTGTGCACCTTATCTTTGTTCCCTTGAAACTTGCTCTGCAATTTTCATTAAACAATGTCCAATAATGACAATAGCACCAAAGCCGGTGGAGCTGCGGCTGATCCTGTTGAAACCGCTTTTAACTTTACAGGTTTCTAAGATACCGATGAGAATGCTATAATCATTCCTCCAAATTTAAAGAGAGCCATCACTCTAAAACTTAGAAAACCTGGCCTAACATCAAGATGTGCTAGAGCAGTTTTTGTGAAAGAGGCCTGTGAATATCACCAGACAGAGGTATTCTATTCATGGAAAGTAGTCCCTGAATCAAATCCAGTAACACATATGTTTCACTTCTACAAAGATGATCCACCAGAGGAATATATTCCTTTTGAGGGTATTGAAATTCCACTCACATACCAGGAGCATGAGCTCTGGTTTAAAGGCTCCCTAAAACATTTGAATCACATTACCAGGCTCTGTCCTCTAGGTTAGACCAGGAGCAACATGGCCGGCTTTAGCCGGCTATAAACCTCATTCTGACATTAATGACATGTCCGACACAGAGTTACTAACTCAACTCAAAGAGTTAATCAACATTTTTAGACAATTGATTCAATATGTCATGCAGACTTTGACAGTCCAACCTCCAGTAGTTATTCCACAACAAACCTCTCACCAGGGGAATACACTAAAAATTACACCACAGACTTTACACGCAGTCATTGGTAAATCACCCGCAAAACATGAACAAATTCCGTTCTGGGTAGCTCAAAAAATTACTCAAATCGAAGCAGTATTTCCTAATACTAGCCCTCATGAGAAACACAGAATTTTAACAATCTGTTTACCAATGGGGATCACAACACATCTGTAGGACTGCACCACTCGGGGATACAGTCTTCGCTGTAATCTACCCTAAAACACATGGTGTTCCGTCTATGGCGGAAATAACCGACGTCCTGAAACAGAATCAAAACGAATATGGGTCAGAGCCTGCTCTAAATTTAGGTATGAAATTAATGAAAAATTTTAGCCAGGTCTCCTCAATAATATTATCTAATATTAAAGGAGAATCAGCATCCGTGGCGATTCGCCAGAAATTAAGGGAATTTGATGTAACAAAACAACCACAAGAACTAGCCGGAATAATTGAAAAATCCTATGAATATTAGTCAGACAGTTTGGGTGGGAAACCAGTGAAACCACTACTGTCTGAAAGTCCTGAAAAGGTCTTTACAAAAAACACTCCTACATCTTCTAAAAAGAAGTGGGAAAATGGTAAACAACCTTCCAAATAGAAGCGTTCCCATTCACGAGGTAGGTCTCCTCAAAAGGAGCCCTCTGAAAGGAGGTACAACCTCAGGAATAGGGATAGTTTGAGAAAACCTAACTGGTATTAAGATACTGAAACACGTTCCGCTCGTACCTTTCAGATCTTGTCACTGACATCGGAAAGAAGAGGACGGTCAGACAACAAGGAAGAACGTGCGAAGTCCAAAGACGATCAACACGTTCTGAAAAGCAAACTAAAACCTCAATACACCAAAAAGAAGGTAGCAGGTCTAAAGATCAGACATGCCGAGGATCTTGAGGACACAACTCAAGAACGGAGAATGGGCTCAGAAATGCTGGACAGCACAGCAAAAGTAACAATAGCTCCCCAGAACCTGAAGGGACTTCTGGAGACAGTGGACTTGAATGAAGACATTCAAGTTGAAACTGCAGACACCAGGGTTACCTCTCCACATAGGTTATATGAAATAACACTCCGGATGGAGGGAGATCCGGATGGAGGGAGACACACCAAGAAAAGTGAAAGCACTCTTTTGGGAGCGATTTTCTAAAGGCTATGATCTACTTCTGGCTGAACAAGACTTGGCACCAGAATTTGTCAGGGAGTGCCCACATGGCAAAGACATCATTATGCCAGCCTTCTCTAGTCATATTCTAATACATTTAAAATATACTTATGCCAGGAAATGGGAAGTGCCCCAAGCCCCAGCATTATAAAATCATGTAGGATGAGATGAGGATTCCCCTCACAACAAAATCCTGTTGAAAAATCAATGACTGCACAAAGGCAGTACCCAGTTAAGCAAAAAGCTAAAAAACAGGTCAGGGAGATCTTAGATCAACTTGAATATCGAGGGGTGTCTCCAAACCAGACTAAACAGATTGTCTAGTATTGGATTACAGACATCTAAACTCTTGTTGCAAAACTTTTGCAATGCAAAATGCACACAGTACAGCATTAATGAATAGCATTGTGTGTAAAAAATATAAAACCACATTATACTTATCAAACGGTTTCTTTTGTCAAAACATTGCACCAGAAAGTCCGCTTTCTCTATAATGGGGACACAGCATCACTTCTGTCATCTCCCTCAAGAATAGTCCGGGGTTATTCTGAGCAAGGGTAACAGAGTTGCTACAACCTTATGATGACGAGACATTGTCATATGTCACTGATCTCTATCTGACAAATGATGACCTGGATAGGCACTTGAACAGGGTGAACACCATTATACTGGGCTTTGCCTCTGAAGGGTCGAATTCAACTTTAAAAAATCGAGAATTCCCTATCTCAACGTCCTTTTTCCAGGATAAGAATTGTTGAGTAAAGGCAAAAGCATGGCAGCCAACTTTATAGAAAAGTGTGTGCTGCTCCAACCTCCAAAAACGCTGAAAAACTTAGTTGATTCTAGGTTTCCTGAATTTTGGAAGAACTTACATTCTAAATTACGCAGAAAGGGTTAAACCTCTATACGAATTAATGAAACCTGATTTTAAAATGATAAATTGGACACAAAAACATACCAAAATTTTGCGTTCACTACCAACAGACATGTTAGCAACTAAACATTTACATACATGCGTAAATGTACACAATTTAGTGATCCGAATCATTCCGGGTCAATGCGGATTCACCTACTTAACCTTTTAACGAAGGTGAAAAAGTACCAATTGCATACAAATCTCATTTGTACTCACAAGCAGAAATGAAATTTACTTCTACAGAAAAAAATCTGACACCAGTTCAAACCGCTGTAGCAAAAGAAAGAGCTCTAGCACAAGGGAAACTCATAATGGTCGTAACTCCTGTACCTGCCTTAAAGTCAATGACAAAAGTGAGCATGCCAAATGCTAAAGCTTTACATCCGAGATGGATACAATGGGTTGATTCTCTTGCTGCAACTGATGTTGAATCCGTTTTTGATACTTATTTGAAAACACAAGCATTCCTGCAATACGAACAAGAATGTCCTCTGCCTACTGAAATTCTACATAGAGACCAGTATGAATGTATAATGTATACTGACGGATCTGCACAACCCGCTACTGGGTTAAACACGCTTATAGTGCATCATGCGCAATCGTTAAAGGTCGTATGCATGATGGCAAATTTAGACCTATGGTCACAAAAACGCAATCTCTAGGAGATTGTACAGCTCAGCAATCTGAACTACAAGCATTCATAATGGCACTTGAAAATACTGACCTCGAATTCCCCACACTCCTAGTGTGCGATTCCTTCTACTGTGTATAATCATATAATGAATACTTAAAGAATTGGCTTCAAAATGGTTTCAAAGATGCAAAAGGTTACACAATGAAACACAAAACGCTTTGGGAACAAGTAGTTCAGTTGCGAAACGGACTACAAAACACTCATGTGATACACACGCTGAGTCATCAACGTGATGGTGTTCACGTTGAAGGGACGTCATTGGCTGATGAAGCTGCGAAGGGGGCTGTGCAAACGGCTTCCATAGCTGCAATCACTCATTCAAAAATGAAAATAGAGAGTTAAATAATACTGGCTGTCAATGCAACAAGCAAAGGCAGCGGTGCACCGTTACCTAAAGGGTTTCCACTCAAATACTCATATATAACTGATACAAACAATGTTCCGTTTGCTCGAATCCCTGGAGTGGGGATAGGGTAATTCCAAACATGAAACATAGATTAGGACTAATCCTAGCGGCACACGAAGGGCTTGCCTCTGTTCATGCAGGTGTTTCCGCCACATTATCATTATTAAAACAGAGGTACTGGTGGCCAGGCATTAGGAAACAGACCTGGAATTATGTTTTGGACTGTGAAATATGTCAAAAGATTAAATTCTCGACTATGAAACGTCCTGTGCTGAGGCCCCTGTTAAGCTCTGATAAACCATTAGCGTGTGTTTACCTGGACCACTGCGGTCCCTTACAAAGGGATGGTAACTACAAATATATCATGGTCGTAGTGGATTCGTGTTTTAGGTTCCTTTGGATGTGACTTCAGGACTCGGCTGACGCTCGAACTGTTATTAAAGATTTGCGAGTCTTTATTGGCATGCTACATTCTGACCAGGGTCCTGCGTTTAGCTCTCAAGCTTACAAAGATGCCATGGCCTGTTTGAGCATTGCATTACGGTACTCTTCTCCATTCCATCTTGAGGGAAATTGGGTTGTGGAAAGAAAAAAACGGGACATAAAGCAGTCTATAACAGCTAGGGTATTAGGTTCGGGGCCGGGTGGGTCAACATCTAATTGGGTCCAACGTAGTGTTAACAACTTGCCAAGAAGTTCTCTAAGGAGTATCACTCTATATGAGGTCCTATTTGGGACAAGAATGTTGCTCCCGGACCTTGATTGTCACACAACAGTGGTGGATAATAAGATATTTGATATCGAAGATCGTTGGGCTGTTTTACAGGACTTAAATGAACTAAGAACGAAACAAAGCAGCGTGCTCCTGAAGCCAACTACCACTGGGGAAAAAACAACCATCCCAGCAAGGCCTGTCTGGATCCCAAAGATTGGTGATCTAGTCAGAGAAAAGATCACGGACACAAAGGAATTTGGGCGTTCTTACAGACAACCAGTACCTGTCCTAGCAATCCACGGAACAAAAACAGTGATACTGACGCCCCTTGCTGGAAAAAAGGAGAACAGGTTTGTGTCTGTCGACCTGATCAAACCACACTATGTGGCAGATACTAAGCAGTAGGCCAAGTGGACTCCGCCAATGTAGCAAACGCACTCCTCTAGCTACAATCTAAGAGGTTAAAACTGAGAGACTCATCACATTTGAGGAATCTGCAGTGAGAAAAGGACTAAGCAGCACAGCTATGGAACGTGTACCTCTTGAGACCCAAATAACAGTTTGTCATGAAACATCTGTCTACAATGAAGTAACACCTGTCTACAACGAAGTAACAAGTGATCAAGTGATTCCAGTGATTTCAGCAAATCTGGATGCAATCCCAACCATTGACAGAACTGGCTATTTTATTAACTTTGATACGTTTTCTGAGGATCCTAACCTGAAACAACGGCAGCAAAAAGAACTTTCAAAGAACAAGCAACTGACTTTTATTCATCACTTGAAAAATACTTATCTGGTTCCACCATGGAATGAACTTTGGATTGTGTTGGGAATATTTTTTCTTCTACTATTGGTTAGCTCTGGTAATAACTCTGGGTATGCTGATAAATGGAAGATATGTAAAAATGGGCACAGCAAGTAAGAAAGTCAACTTACTCCTCAAGCCACACACACCACCTCATAATGAACAAAGAGGCTTGGCAGCCGGAAACATCACAGCTGTTCCTATACCTGATGGTATAGCTTGGGACAAACCAGAATGTGACATTTTTGGCCTGTCGGAGCTGTTGAAGATTCCACACTTATTCAAGATTTCATTAAGTGACTTTTTGCCTCTAGTACCTTTGATTGGGACTTTGAGACTGTTAATAATATGATTTCTGATCTAGAGATGTCTGCAGTATTCACAAATCATGAATATTTAGAGGGTTCATCAGACTATGAACAAATGTATTGTTATAACCATTATGGTCATAATTTCTTGCACAAATCAGCAATGCCTAGAAATGTATATATGTATAACCAATGGGAACATTGTCCTATACCTCCAAAGGGTAGCTCAAAAACTTTTGAGAATAAGTTTCTATATTTTTCAGGGCTCAATTTATCCAATGCTGAAACATTTTACTTTAGAAATGCAAACAGAACAGGGATGAAAAGTATGTTGACCAACACACAACAGATTTATTCTGCAGCCTTTTATGCCCAACCGTTTAGACAGGATTTTGACTTTTGGAAAGACAACATTGAGACAAAAATTGTCTGGGGTTCAAAAGATTGGCAAGTGCAAGTGGTAGAAGCTTTGTTTAGAGCCTGTATCATCCCTGAACAAATTATGTTTTTGAATTACACTGCCCAACAAACTTCTTGCCTTGGGTTAGCCAAGATCAAGGACATGAACAAACCAACCATACCAATACCTGTGAGTAATAGCTCTACACAGTAGGAGGTCAACGTACATAATATTTTGCATCACAACAGATCAGATCCAGATTGGAACAAATGATTGCTCTGGCCCATGGACACAAACAGCTGTCAAGATCGATTCCTGAACAAAACTCAAGGTTTCAACGTCAATAGGCCGGACCCAAGATATGTTCAAAGACAGCATCCTGGGGTAATAACAACATACAGTGTAGGGAAGCTATGCCTTGATCGCTCCTCCCTTTTCCGGCCAAAGCCATTGAGAAGACCGTCAACAGACAGCTTGCTGCCTTCCTCGAGACGAACGGATTCCTCGGCCACTCGCAGTCCGGCTTCCGAGCCAACCACAGCATCGAGACTGCCCTCATCGCAGCCACTGACGACATCAGATCCCTGCTCGACAATGGGGAAACAGCGGCCCTCATCCTCCTGGACCTCTCAGCAGCGTTCGACACTGTTTGCCACCGCAGCCTAGTGCAGCGCCTCAGCAACATCGGAATCCAAGAGAAGGCACTGGAGTGGATCATCTCGTTCCTCGCCGGAAGAACCCAGAGAGTCCACCTCCCCCCATTCAGATGCGAGGCCACCGAAGTCATCTGCGGCGTACCACAGGGATTATCGCTCAGCCCCACCCTCTTCAAGGTCTACATGAGCCCCCTCGCAGCCATCTCACGCCAACACAACCTCAACATCATCTCCTACGCCAACGACACCCAGCTGATCCTCTCCCTTACCAACGACCCAGCCACCGCCAGAACCAACCTACACGAAGGGATGAAAGACGTCGCCGAGTGGATGAAGAACAGCCGTCAAACTGAACTCAGACAAGACGGAAGTCCTCATCCTGGGATCATCTCCCTCCGCCTGGGACGACTCCTGGTGGCCCCCTGCCCTGGGCACCACTCCCAAGCCAACGGACCATGCACTTAACCTGGGCTTCGTCTTGGATCCTCCCTCTCGATGACCAGACAAGTCAACACCGTCTCATCATCGTGCTTCAACACCCTGCGCATGCTCCGAAAGATCTTCCGATGGATCCCCACCGAAACCAGGAAGACGGTCACTCAGGCACTGGAGACCAGCCGACTGGACTACGGAAACACCCTCTACGCCGGAACCACAGCCAAACTACAGAAAAGGCTCCAGCGCATCCAGAACACCTCCGCACGACTCCTCCTGGACATCCCCCGACACAGCCACATCTCCGGCCACCTGAGAGACCTGCATTGGCTCCCCGTCAGCAAGAGGATCACGTTCAGACTCCTCACCCACGCACACAAGGCTCTCCACGACCTGGGCCCCAAGTACCTCAACAACCGCCTGACCTTCTACACGCCCACCCGCCAGCTACGGTCGACCATTCTCGCCCTCGCCGCCGTTCCACGCTTCCGCAGAGCCACCGCCGGTGGAAGATCCTTCTCCTACCTGGCAGCCAAGACATGGAACTCCCTCCCCATCCACCTTCGGCGAACCCAGGACCATCTCTTCTTCAGGAAGCAACTCAAGACCTGGCTTTTCGAGCAGTAACGGACCCCTCTCCCCCCAGCGCCTTGAGACCCTTCCGGGTGAGTAGCGCGCTATACAAATGTCATGATTGATTGATTGGCTACAGAAGGCTACACTACAGGATGTAAAACAACACTTGTCCTTAGTTAAACATGGTGCAGACCTTAGGGAATTCTTGCTAGGACCAAGAAAACTGCGCCAAAACGTTTCATATATGCTGGTATATATGCTGCATATAACAAAATATGGAAGATTACGCATGCAGAGACTGCAGAATGAATACGAGAAATTGATTGTATTCATTTAGAGAAATCACTATCTGTAGTAGACAATGGGTTAACGACTCTGTCGTCCAGGATATATTCATTTGACAGCATTGTAACTTCTGCTATAGATATCATGGAACAAGACTTGGTCATGTTGCAATATGGTCAGTCTCCGCTAAGTTCTATCATGCTATTAGGTTGGATGCTCCAAACCTTGCGTTCAGGCTATGTGCCTTGGCGTTTAATCAATGCTACGTCACTGTTTTCAGAATTCAATCTCACTGATAAACAGATCAAACTGGCACAAAGTGGGGCAGACTATACGGTGCTGAGCACTGAAAAACTGGAAAGATTACCATTTACAGTGGCAGAAAAACCAGCTACAGAATGGATAATACATGGAACAATCACTCTGCCGGTTACAAATTTCCATTTTCAGTATTGCCTAAAACACATACCAGCAGGCAAATATGAAAGGTCAGGTAAAGAATACATCACGACATCCTGGGATTTACCATACACACACAGATGTTAGAGTAGGGGGCATGAAGTGTTTCTTAGCGGTTCAAACTGTAAAAATGCACTAAGCGGTTCTCTCCTTTGCCAGGGTATTAATTTACATGGGGCCTGCAATGGTTCCTCTAACAACTTATCCTGTCACCTGCAAGGTTCACCAGCTGCAGTGATTCATCTAATTTTTGGACAACTTTCAAGTGGAAGTTACCTCAGGTTGAACGATCACAGCTGCTGTGGCATGTTGCCAGGTATTCCATATCTAGCACCTGTGTCAACCAGGGTCACTTGCTGTATGCAAGTATTGTTTCCACAAACCAATACAGCCAGGGAGTCTTCTTTAAGGCCTTCACTGAATATCTCGTCTATACGAATTGATATTCTAAGCAGAATGAAATCCATTCTTTTGCAAAAAACTCTGCCACAGACCTCGGCAAAGAAACCTATGATCTACAAGTCACAAGGAATTCTGCCGAGATACATGCACTTTTGAATACAAACTGCCCTATACATTTCTCACAAATGTTAAGTTGTATCTTAAACATGTCTGATACAAGCGGTATTGTACATGTATTTAAGACCGTGTTTTCCAGACTGTTAGCACCTTTTCAAGCAGTCCTCGAAATCATTCCAAACTTCGTGCACACTGTGTTTGGAGCACTGCCCCTCCTTTTGGGACTCGTTGCAGGGATACTAATTTTTCTCCTACTGCTGCGATATGGCAACCCAAATCACCAGCGACACACAGTTCACTGTGGAGAGAGCTCTGCAGGAGATGAAGTGTCGTGAGCTCATCGTCCAAATTTTGGGTTTATCTCCTCTACGAGGATTAAATACCACATGGTTTCTGTTATTCAGACCAATGTGTCAAGATTGCATCTTACCTGTTCTACGTTGCCTGCTATGTGGTGAAGAATGCCTGATAGACATCTGACTAACACTCCCATCAGTCATGCCTACTGATGACGATACTCTGCTGGACTCCGTAATGGCCCATGCTCTGTGTGGTCCCCAAAGGCTACCAATTCTGATGACGGCATTCACTGAAATCTTACAGACACAAATTGCACCTGCTGAGGTATGAGAGGAATCAACAGGCGTGCAGGTAACATCTGATTCGAACATTGCTGATGCGACCAATGCTGAAGTTGATAGTTCCCATCTATGTGCAGTCAATCTTCTTAACGAGGTATTCAAACTTTCACCTACAACGGTAGATGACTTCTTGTCTACAGAAATAGAAGATTTCATGTTTTCTCCAAGCCCTAACACTGACTTTTGATTTTTGACCACAGTGTACTGAGAGACTCCAGGTTTGACCTTCATTTTTCAAAACAAGATACTAACTTTTGAACTTTTTTCCTATGATTAATTTTTTTTCTCCCAAATTTTTATTTTTCATTTTTGGCACAAGAAATCTGCTTATAGTAGAACTATTCATAGAGAACAAGAATTCTCTGAATACTTCCAGAGACAATATATGACCTTGTCCACATACAAACAGTTTTATGAAATCTGACATGAAATGGTTTCGGCCCTTTTTCTTCTGTATTTACGAGCCATATCATAAATGTATATTTTCGTGATTCATTCAGTTAGCAATAAAAAATGTCAACATGTGCTTAGAATGAATATTTGCTTTAAAGTGTATAGCGCCAATGCAATTTTAAGCTTACAACTAGTTTTGATGCATTATTTACAATGTGTTTGAAACATGCTTTTAGCACTTTGTGCGTAGATATATTTTAGATATGTTATCATGTTTAGGATCTAGTAATGTTGTTCATACGAAAGTGGAGTGGGTGTTGTGTGTTGATTTAGATACAGTCTTTAGATTTCCCGATTTATGGCCTTATATAGGTATAATTCACATTGCCCTTCTTTAGGCATAGAAATCCAGCCCTTATTTAGACATTGCTCATGCTAACCAAAGCAGGCATGGTCAACTACATCCGATCCTCTTCATCACAACGAGTACTTGAAAAACCAGACTCTTAAGCCTTTAGGACTTCCCATTGCCTGGAAATTGATTTCTCAAAGAACTCTTTTATTATTCAGGAACATCTATTCCTTAGGGGTTCATTCATGTTGTTCATATGCCCGACTGTACGTCAATACAGGCACCCCTAAAACATCCTTCAAGGTATAAATATACCGTCACTTGCTATGGCAAGGCACGGTGAGGTTCAGCTACCTACTTGCACAACGTGGTTTGCCACAGCAAGTCCAGTAGGAAGTCATATCCCCAACTGACGCACTCACCAGACGCTGTCATCATCCTTGCCAAGAGTCCATCTCCAGTATTTCTGACTCCCCTTGCGGGTTGTTAGAGAATCGAGTCCCAGGAAAGACCTACCAACCTCTCTCATTCTAAGGTATGGAGCTGATTTGAACCTAGAGAACCTTTTGGCAATTCTTGGCTAAATTAAACTAAACTTAAGCTAAAACAGCACCTGCTTCTTCCCTTTTACAAGACTTAGGTTAGGTACACTGGGGTAGGATTATTTTAGAAGCACCAGTTGAGTATTTTAGCCTGTGTTATTTATGTATGTATTTTTTTATATGTCATAGCAACAGACCATGCTATTACAGTACTATTTTATATTACTGTTTACGCTGTATGCATTATACTTCGCATTCTGTCTTACGATTGTAGCAGTTCATATCTCTTGCATGGAAAAGAAGACTGTTAAATAACCCTTTTTATTGAAACGCCCATCTCCCTATTTCTGTGCAACTCTGTAGAAACGAAGCATGCAGGATGAACTGAGTGAAACTGTAATCTATTGTTTCCACCACTCCGAAGATATTGTTCCGACTGTAAGGGTAACAAAGTTGTCATGTTTATTTGGTTGTCAGAAAGTAATCCCTTCTTGTTCATTCGAGAAAGTTTCTAGTGGCCTCTGAGTTAGCTGGCACACACTAGTAATTAAGTTTAATGTACTCGATAGAGACATACTGACCCCAGTTCTATGTCAAAACAACTATAGTGTATATGATTCCAATGCGCAGAGCCTATCAGGGATATAGGAACTACACTATAAGCCCTCACCTGAAGATTATTCAGCTAAGAACTCCTAACTGTTGAGTGCTCAGTGTTCGCTTTGCTCGTATTCCTGGGGTGGGTGATTGACTGATACAAAACCGGGACCGCAGGTCAGAGGTAATCATAGCAGCTCATGGGGGTTTGGCGTCTGCCCTTGCAGGTGTGGCGGCTGTTTCTTTGTTACAGAAACAATACTGGTGGCATGTTCTTTCTCAGAAGACTAGAAAATTATTAATTTGCTGCGACATTTGTCAGCAAATTCAAGGTTCTACTGTTGCATACCCACCGAAGACACAGCTTGTAGTTTCAAATAAGCCATTACAATGTTTCTTTTTAGAAAACTGCAGACCACTTCATACAGAAGGTGCTTACAAATATATCTTAGTGGCAGTTGATTGATTTCTATGGTTGTGTCCACATCGATCACCTGAGGAGTGAACTGTTGCAAGACTTTATCTGTGCATATGCAGTGGCTGCATTTAACTCGGAACAAGCCCCAACTTAAGTTTCTAATGCATACCAGGACACTATGGGCACCCTGGGTGTTGCTGTGCATTATTCCACCGCCCATCATCCTGAGGGAAATTTGATAGTGGAACGGAAGAACCCTGACTTAAAGCAATCCTTATCAGCTAGAGTATTTAGGTTCAGGTTGTAATTGGGTTCTCCACCTGTTTGGTGCACAGAGAACTTTAGCAAATCTGCCTAGACAAATGTTGGGTTGTCGTACTCCATATGAAGTTTTGTTTAAGGTTCCTACGTATGTACCAGATCCTGGTAACTGGTGCCGTGGCAGAGGATGCTCTCTTTGAAATTAACATTTCACTGTCTTACCAGACTTCTGAGATGAAAGCTTGAATTTCATTTCTAAACAATTTATAATGGACTACGTTAAGGTGCAACCAGTGGTTTCTGATTGAATTCATAAAGTTGTGGATCTAATCTGGGAGAAGATTACAGATAAAACGGGTTGGCCCATCCTATTGTGCACCTGTGCCAGTCCTTCCCATTCAAGGCACTCAAACTTTGATGTTGCCACTGCTTGCTGGTTGTAAACAAAAATGACAAGTGTCCATTGATTTGGTCAAGTTACACCATGTGGCCAGTTCTCCGTAGTAAGCCACAAGGCTCTCTGGTAGTTCCTGGTCACCTCTCCCTATCCTTCAGGAAATCCCTCTACATGCAATGAGTAGTCGTAATCTTACTGCTCCCTCCCGGGCTGAGGTCTTCCGATGCTGAGAATTTTCGATCATATAGATAATGAAAACACAGGGCTGGTTTCTGATGTGATTTTGTAGTTTTCTACTGCTTCTTGTGATGAGGTTGCATATTATCAACCACCTTTCCAGGCGTCTACCTGCTCTCCGCAGAATGCGGTCCCTGGTCTTACTCAGACTGCATCTGGTTATTTTGTCTCTTCGCATACCTCCATGCATGGTGTTTATGGACTATTCCTTTGGCTGAAACAGACATACCTGGTTCCGTCTTGGTCCTATTGTTGGATTTTTCATTCAATTTTTCTTCTCGTCCTTTCGATTTGTCTTCTTTCTGTTTCTTAAATGGACATAATCTCCATGATCGTACTGCTCCAGAACTGGTAGTTGAGGTGCTTCCTCCCCTTTTTTCCTCACAGAAGGTCCAGAGAAACTTTTCCCTTGTCAACATTTATTTATTTATTTATTTATTTGCATACTTGTAACGCGCTGGGAATCGACTCCCTGAGGAGTATCTCCGCGCCTTTTTTAGCAGCATCTGAGACCAAGGCCTGCTCTAACAAGGTTAAGTAAAGACTTAGTGGGACTGATAGTTGAACAAGAAAGTTTTTAATTTTTTCCTAAAAGGAAAGTGTTCCTTACAGATTCTAATGTCGTAAGGAAGATCGTTCCAAAGCTTTGGTCCAGCTACGGACAGAGCCCTTCCTCCTTGTCTGGTCTTACAAAACCTGGGGACACATAACAGCTCTTGATTACCAGATCTCAGAGTTCTAGCAGGGATGTAAGGGACAAATTTTTTTGTTAGATAGTCAGGACCTTTACCAATGAGACATTTATGGATGATACAGCACGTTTTAAACAGAACCCTCTGTTTCACAGTGAGCCAATGTAGTTGATTCAGCAGTGGTTTCGAGGGTGTACGTGCTGGGGCATTCAAAACCAAGCGTGCTGCCGTGTTCTGCACAACTTGGAGTTTGTTAATGATGCCCTCATTGGCGGCTAACATTACTGCTTTTCCTGCCTATAATGGTATTGTATGGGATAAAATTCCCTGTGTTATTTTCGGAACCACAGAAACATTGCAAATTCCATATGTAGTTAAAATTGCTATGGATGACCTTACCCCAGGTTCCATTTTGGATGAATGTGATGTGCTATTGTAACTAGAATCATACAGTATTTGACAATGAGTATTTGAAGTCTGAAAATTATAATGAAATGTTTTGTTATTATTAAGCCCATCATTTTTACACAGAGCTAGTACTCCACATGCTGTTTTTAATTATAGACAGTGGGAACACTGTTTAATACCACCTGTGGGTAGTTAGAATACCTATTTGAGAACGTTTCCTTATGTTTCCAGGACACTGATGATTTATTTACAGCATGTTTGATACCTCTTCAAATGATGTTTTTAAACAAAACAGTAGAACAAACTGCATGCCATGGGTTTGGTAATGTTAAAAACTTGAATACACCAAGTATTCCCTCTGTTGGATGATTTCATAACTGGCAAGTTTGTTAATTTGCACAGACGGAGAGCTTAAATGAAATGGTGCAGAATGGGACCTACAATTCTTCAATTTCTGGTTCAGATGGGTGTTTTTTATGGCCATTTGATACTAATGGTTGTTATACAAATTTAGTCTTTTAACTCTTCCAAAGGATTAAGGCAAACAGGACGGACCCCAGGTATGCTCAAACACTACACTCTGGGGTCATTGCTGCATAATTGTGTTGGGAAACTGCCAGCAATGGTTAGAATACTCAACAATGTCAGCAGTTAAAAAACACATATTCCTCCTTTTAGATAATATGGATTTGCAGGATTTTCTGTTGGGTCCAAGATCTCATCAGTCTAAACATTTTCTTTGTGCCAGTTATAATGAAATCTAGAAACTTTCTTAGCAAGAAGCAGCTGAACGTTTGAGACAAATTGATAAGGAAAATTTGGACACATTTTTGGCTGTTCTTTATAATGCTATGACCACTAGTTAAATCGTATTTACACATTAAATAATACTGTTTCATCTGCATTTGTTATCATACAAAATGATGTGGGTGCTATAACATGACCAGAGCCAGTTTTTATTGATTTTGCAATTGAGATGGACTTTTGAAATTGAATAGAGTGCCATGGAATTATTTAAATTCAACTCCATATAATGTGATGCACGCATGGAAAACAATGGCATAAAAAAGAAGCCACTCACACCATGCTTAATGTCAAATGCTTAGAAGAGGTACCCTTTTTGGTTGCTGAAACTCCATCTGCGGTTTGGCTTATTCGTGGTTTAATTACTCTTCTGATTTCCATGTTTCATTTCACATCATGTCTTATGCAGGCAGGCAGATTTGAGGAAATGGGAGCAAATCTTTACATGAAACATGGTTACTCCCTTTTCAGTTCGAATGCATGCACCAGAACAAAATGGCTTTTGTTAGTCCTCGCAATTGTGGACCTTCTTTGGGTCACTCTTTAGTTTGCAAAGAGATTACACTTCATGGAGTTTGTAATGCCTCTATAGCTAATTTGGTACTTGTTAAAGATTTTCCAGTATGATTGATCAAGACTGAATTTTTGCTGCTTTCTAATGGTAGCTATCTAATTTTAAATGATCAAAGTTGTTGTGGGATCTAATTCCAATAGAAACCCAGGCTAGATGTCCTGCACATCTAACCTGGGCTTCTATTGGAATTCTGTAACACATATTAACAAGCCCATTATCGCCATTTTAGAAGCAGTTTCTAGACGCTAAAACAGCGATAATTATAACGAGGTTCTTGCTAATATGCCCCTTAGATTCTAAAATAACACACACACATTTATTACAGTGGACATTTTTGTTCTGTAGTCTGCATTGTTAGTTTCAAGGACACATACTTTAATGCGATGTCCTTGCTTTGTTTTGTGCTCGTAGGAGATGATTCTTTTACCCAGACTAAGTAAAGTGGATTTCTGTGACTCTTGCAGAATGAGAGAAGGCCGGTGTTTTATTATTTAAACAGCGCCATTTTGAATGCAGGCGAGAGGCACTTCACATTGGGGTTATCATGGTTGCTATGGAGAGCTGTGAATGAGCTGCAGCTCAGTAGTCCCGACACACATTCTAAAAAGGAAGATAGCTGCGCTGGCAGAGGTGTGTAGGCTTGCACACTAAGATGGAATGCATTTGTTAATACTCTGATGCTGGGTTCCTGAGACATTACAGCAAGGTGTGGTGCTGGATCATTCCACCTAGGTCTGGACGTTCTCGATAGTATAGGTGGATTAGGGATAGATATGAGAAATACTAGGAATATTCAACATAGTTAAATTATTTGCATTTTTCTCCATTCCAATAATGCTTATAACAATGTTTCATCTGTCTAATAATTGCAGTTTATATTTTAATTACAAGTATTAGCACTTTTCTGTAAACATTTGAACATTTAATATTATCTCTTTGTGAAACCTTGGACATGCAAAAGTGATATAGGAAAGGGTTAGATCTTTTTCCACAAATTCCTTGGGAATAAGAGTGTTCATGTTTGAGGCCGCCAACAGCATCTATAACTCTGGAGGTTTAGGTGTTTAGATGCAGTACGGTGAGCTAGCCGAACCAACATTTATTTATGATTTAAGAATACTCAGATGAAGTTTTGTTGATCCAATGCAGTCCTACCAAATTTGTGGGAACTATGTAACATCATCCCAGATAGCTAGGTCCCTTCTGCTGAAAAGCCCAGAAGTAAGAGGCATGGGTGATCCCGATGTGGAGTACTACATCCTAGATGTACAGATATCGCCGATACTGATTTGGTGTTCCCCAGACAAACCTTGGTGCCTCCTTCAACAGGAGTATAGCACACTCCCCCCTCAACAACCTCCTGTGTTTGCCTGAACGGGCCTTTGTTCCCTACATGCACTTAGATGGTAAAATATGGTGACCCTACACTACTGGTCGTGATCTAAAAGGACAAGAGGGATTAGAGACTAGCATTCCCCTCTGACCATGCTGGTAGGTAATCCAGATTTTCCACCATGGCTAATGCACAAAAATTACCTTGAATGATGGACAGTGAAAATGTATGCCTGGAACAGCTACATACTGGAGGTGCTCCCAAGACGAGAGACCGGTGTGCCAGTAACTTTGTACTGGATCCCAAAGACCTGTATTGCATCACACATCTCCTATACTCTGCCAGACAGCCCGCAGTACAGGCACATGGAGCGCAGGACACCAATAAGGTCAAGGACATGTTCTCATAAGGAGGCTCCACTAGAATGCCATCTCACTTGTACAAGGTATTAGACAAAACCACCCCATGACACAACTTCCATACACAATGATATGGGCAGAAGAACCTAGATTTAAAGCTTATTTTCAGACTGGATCATGAGATGGAGACTGGCAGCACAGTCATGTATATGTCTGCAACAGAGGGCCAATGCATGTAAAATTATGCTCCGCTGGTACATGGCATTTATCCGCCTTAAAGCAATTACCAACGACCCATATGGTTGCTGGAGGAGACCTACCTACACATAAGGTGGGAATGACTGCAAACGCAACAGTTCTGGGCCGAGGTTCTGCAGGTAACAAAGGACATTACAAATGTAGCTCTAACAAGGCATCCTGTAAAATGAAGGGTTATGCCCCATTTATTCACCCACAACTAAATGACTGCCCTTCCTGCTCCTAGCATCTCACTTAGCAGTGGCAAAACCCCACACCATCATCACTGTGTATGTGGTGGACTAAAATATGGAACATTCATGCAGTGGAACTGCTCCTTGTAGTGACATGAGCTACCATGTCGAGATAAATTAGGGACTCCATTCTAAAACTACGTCAAATGTAAATGTATTGGCATTTATATAGCGCACTACTTACCCGTAGGGTCCCAAGGCGCTTCGACCGCTGCGAAACCCTTCCTGGCTTCCCTGAGAGATGGTCCCTTAATGGGTATCTCCAGGGTGAGACCAGGCATCCCCGGCGGTCTGGTGGGGCCGTTAGTGAAGATGAGGCAAGCTAATGCCCAGAGTTGCCGAGTGTGATCGCTGATCAGAGTGGGCACCGAGGCGAGAGAATTATCGAGTCCGCTGACCATGGTCCAGAAACCTGCCGCGCCGGGAATCGAACCCTGGTCCCGGGCCGTCCTCTGCTCTCGGGTCTGCCGCCTCTAACCAGTGAGCCACACTACTTCACTTCAAATGAGATTGGGGGGTACCCAGACAACCTGAACTTGTTCACCTAACTGAGAAGAGAAACTTGGACCCTCTGGAGTGATAAAGATATACCTTCATACATAATATTGAGGGGGCCTACAGTGTTTTAGCCCTTGTGGAAGGTGACAATGAGGCTTACTCCACTGCTACTGTTAATTCAGTATAAATTGTTGTATGTGTTGAATGATTGGACTGTAATGCGTCGCTACACCAAATTCTATATAGAAGTGCACTTTGCTCTCGCCTGGGGTATAAAAAAGTTTACGTTGTTTAAAAAATAAAGCTGGGCTCAGGCTTTCTCATGTCAGGGGCTTAATCAGTCACCTACCAGTATTTCATTAGAATTGAATTGTGGCAAATTCAGTAACTTCCCATGCACCCCTGTATAGCCAACTGACACAAGACTAACCTTACTGCATCACCTGATTAAAAAAAATGCATAACAGACTACATGGCCCACTTATCAGACACTTGGTGAGCTGTTGCCTAAGTATGACCCATTGTAAAGCTCAGAAAACCGTTCTAGGGTCACAATGAGCATGTGCAATGAAGGCATGGACAAATAACATGGTAACAAAATTGTATGTTAGTAAAGGAAACTTTATAACACTACATGTCCAATAATGTTATTTTGAAAGTTAATTGGGTAGAAGATATGATTATGAAATGCCATGAATTTACCAAATTGTGTGGGTCATTTTAAATTCTGTGAAATAAACGCAATGCATTCACCCAAAAACCTTACAACGAATTCATACATGAACCACAAAAGATGATCTTTGGATACTTATGGCGCATTCAGTTATTTTGAGTTTCCAGAGGATTCGGCTTAATTTTGGATTTCCTTGGCCTTCAGCCCATAGAAATCTGTAAGGATTAGTGCACGCGTGCAGTTCTGATATTTCTAAAACAATTTCTAGTGTGTGCTTAGACAAAACAAAACTCTGAATTTGAAAACCCATTTAAGGACTTACGCGTTATATGAAATAGGCTTCTTTTTTCAAAGAGCGATTAATAATTGAATATTTGCATGTCCTAAAAAGACTATTTGGATTCGAAAGAGGAGACTGTTCTGTAAAGTAAATGGATTCGTATGTTTTCTTTTGGTCTTGAGATATTTCTGGATCAGTATTTCCGAAGTAAACCGGTTATGTACAGATATAACATATTTAGGTACATATTACCACGGTTGCTTAATGTTTTTATTCACGGCTGTTAAATATCCATGAAAGACAAAAACATTTCTTTCAGCTCGAGAGCTGTAGAAGCGGCAGCTCGTTACATGTTTTTTCAATATTGGACAGGAAAACAAATTAAAATAATTATTTTCTAATGTCCTTGTAAGAAGGGATACGTGTGTTTTTCATTATTTGAGTCCGTCCCTATTCGAACAAAAGACTGGAATAAGTAAACTAAGATGCTCTAGGCAGAAGTCCTACAGTTTGCTCTTTATTTTACCACAATTACGCCCCCAGCTCTCCAAGTTTACCATTCGACCTCCTATCCTGGATGGTAGGATGATTACAATGGAGATTGGTGTATTTCGAGTTCCTGACAATAATGCATTCGAGCGTCGGGATGTCCAGGTAACAACACAAGGCTCCTTCAACCCATGCTTGCAAGCCAGATTTGTTGGTCCCTGGTGCGTTTTCGGTTGCCACAGAGCCATACAGCTCCACTTTGTAACACCTGTGGTTGCAAGCAGTCGAGGCTGCTTCTTAAGTAGATTTTCTACTCCAGAAATGGCAAAACTAACTAAAAATGACACTTTCGAGTGAATATTCTACTAGAATGGACAGTTCAGGTAGTTTCTTTTGTGCAAAATGTTTTTCTTTTATTTTTCAAGAGGAAGGAAGAGCCACAGAGACTCCAACTTCCCCTTCCTGTCCAGAAGGCTCCTCCTAGGTTTTGTCCATCTCCTGGGCACTTTTCGTTTTGATTTCGATTTTCAAGGAGAAAGGATTACTTTTTGTCCGCAATTCCTGCTGCATATACACCATTGGATTTTAAGGACTTTGTTTTTGGGACATCACAACTAGTAAGGTAAAAAAGAAAATAGATAAGGATGCTGTTCGATAGAGGGCATGATCCAGTATATATTTGTATCTTTTATTCAATTATTAAATTTGATTGAGGTATGTGGCCTAGAGTTGCAGGAAGGGCCTAGTTTTTGACATTCCATTTTTTAGCTTTCATAAGGGAGATAGGTTCCACAGTTAAGTACATTTTATCTGTAAAATTTGCTCTATTAATTTATTTAAAATGTAGCCTAGCATGCCCTTGGGTAATCCAGCCAGTACAAGGCATAGGGTAAATAAAGTAACTGTTTCTGGGGTATATTTTGTTTTAAAACCTACCTCTATAATTTAGGCCAGCCATGGCATTAGATTAAATGCAACATGTTTTTTTTTTATTTCACCACCTTCTCTGCAAAAAGTGTATATTGGTAGGGTAATAATATTTTGATGCCTTGGAAGGATGTGTGTTGGCAAATTTATATAGCTAACTTAATTTTCAATATTGGCATTGCTGAATGAATGGTAGTGTTTTCTTCTATGTTTATTACAACTCCTTTGTTTGTTGGCCAAGTTGCTATTTATTGGTCTGGCCATTGTGTGTATTTGCCATAGGCCACCATTTTGTCTTTGTAGTCCATGCCTTGTGGCCAGTGGCCATTTTGTGTAGTCAGTGTCCATAGGCCTGCATATGTTTTGTTGTCCATGCCTTCTTGCTTGTTTGAACTTGTGGCTGGAGAGGGCATTTTGTGTAGCCAGCCAGTGTGCTTTTGCCAAAGGCCTGCATGTGTTCTTTGTTGTCCATGCCTTCTTGCTTGTTGTTTCAACATGTGACCGGTGGGCATTTTGTGTCACCAGACAGTGTGTTAGATCCTTTCATTTCCAGTTTTTAATCCATTTTCTAGTGACATTGATTGACGAGTGCTCAGCCTTTTTGTTCTTATATTTAATTTTTTTTTACTTTTTTCCCTGATGTCTGTTTAATGTGCTTGTTTAATCAGCGGGTTTGTAAAGAGCACTAGCCATCAGTTAGGGTTTCAAGGCATGGGGATTTGTGCAGCCAGTTTGGGGTCATTCAAAGAGCCAGGTCTTTATGTTTTTCCTGAATTGGTGCAGTGTCGGGCTTCGCTGGAGGTGAAGGGGGAGCTCGTTCCATGTCTTGGTTGCAAGGTAGGAGAAGGACCTTCCACCCACTCTGTTCTTGTAGAAATGTGGGATGGTGGCTAGAGAGAGGCCGTTGAGCGGAGGTTTCTCTTGGGGCTTGGAAGGAGAGGCGGTTGTTGAGGTAATATGGTCCGATGTTGCGGACGGCCTTGTATTGGTGTGTGAGCAGCTTGAAAGTTCTTCTTTTTTTCTTCGGGGAGCCAGTGGAGGTTGTGGAGGTGTTGGGTGATGTGGTTGTGTCTTGGGATATAGAGGATTAGTCTGGTGTGCGTTTTGGGCGGTCTGGACTTGCAGAAGAGATATTTATTGATTCTGGCTTAGAGAGCTTTACCGTAATCCAGTCTGCTTGTGATGTGTGTGAGTGACCATTTTTCTGGAAAGAGGGTATCCATTTGAATGTTTTTCGTAGTATGCTGAGGGTGTTGAAGCATGCAGAGGAGGCGGTGTTGATCTGGTGGTTCAAAGTGAGCGATGATTCCAGTATGATGTTGAGATTACGTGCAGAGTCTGTTGGGGTGGGTGGGTTTCCGAGGGCAGGGGAACACCAGGTGTCGTCCCATACGCACTGAGTGGAGCTGAAGATGAGGACTTCTGAGTTGAGTTTCAGGCAGCTGCTCTTCATCCGGGTTGCGATGGCTTTCATCCCTTCTTGGAAGTTGTGCCTGGTAATGTCGGGTTCCTTGGTGAGGGAGAGGATGAGTTGGGTATCATTGGCATAGGAGATGTTGAGCCCCTGGTTTCTGAAGATGGTTGCGAGGGGGTCCATGTAGATTTTAAAGAGGGTGGAACTGAGGGAGGATCCTTCGGGTACTCCGCATCTGGTCTCTGTCGGTTCTGAAAGGAAGGGCGGGAGTGTTATTCTCTGTAGTCTGCCTATGAGGAATAAGCATTACCAGTCTAGGGCCTTTTCTTGGATACCAGCGTTGTGGAGTCTGGTGGCTAGTGTGCGGTGGGAGACGTTGTCGAAGGCTCCTGCTAGGTCCAAGAGGATGAGGGCTGCCATTTGACCTTTGTCGAGGAGGGTGTGGATGTCTTCTGTGGCAGTGAAGAGGGCGGTCTTGGTGCTGTGGTAGCTGCGGTATCCGGATTGGGAGGTGCCTAGAATGTTGTTGGCGTCGATGAAGTGTGCCAGCTTGGTGTTGACGGCCTTTACAATGACTTTGACTGCGATAGGAAGTAGAGAGATGCAGAGAGCTTCTTTAGGAGGGGCTTGACTTCAGCACGCTTCCAGTTGTCAGGGAATGTGGCAGTCTTGAGGGAGCAGTTGATGGTTCGATGAAGCTTGGGTGCGATGGCTGTGGCGGCCCTGTGGAAGATGTGTGGCGGGCAGAGTCTGAAGGTCATGGTCTTTAGTGTGTCCTCTGTTGTGAGTGGGGCTTACATGAGTAGGGTCTGTTGGGTGGCGTCCCTGGGGGCGGGGCTTGGGGTGGTGCAGAGGTCTTGTTCATCGAAGTTGTCTTAGAGTGTCTTGATCTTGAGGTGAAAGAAGGTGCTGAGTCTGTTGCAGCGGTCTTGAGAGGGAGGGACATCTGTTGTTTTGCTGTTGGGTTTGGCAAATTTCTGTATGATGGAGAAGAGTTTCTTGGAGCTGTGGGTGTTTGAGAGGATTCTGTCTTAGAGGAAATACTTCTTTGTGGATTTAATGAGTTGGTGATGTGCCGTGATGGCTGTTTTGTAGATGGTGCATGTTTCTGGAGTTTTGCTGTTTCTCCATGTCGTTTTTAGTCATCGGCAGCAGCGCTTGAATTCTTGGAGTGCCGCGATGAACCAGTTTGCTTACTTGTTGTGTCGTCTTGTGGTCTTCTGGAGGGAGGCGAGTGTGTTGGCACAGTTGGTGATCCATTGGTGGAAGTTGCTTACTGCGGTGTTGCCGCCTGTTGTAGCTGGGCATGGAGTGCAGGTGAGAGCGGAGGTGATGTGTTCTTCAGAGACTTTGTTCCAGATTCTGGGTGGGGGGGTCAGTGTGCATGCTTGTGAGTGGTGGATGTTCTAAAGAAGAAATGTATGCAGTGGTTCAGTCCAGACTGTTCCATGGTGTGGCTGAAGAAGATGCTGTTTCCTCCTGCAAAGACTGGGTCAAGTGTGTGTCCTGCTGTGTGAGTGTGGGTGGAGACAAGTTGCTTCAGTCCTATGTTGGTGAGGTTCTATAGAAGGGCAGTGGTGTTAGGGTTATCGTGGTTGTCTAGGTGGAAGTTTAGGTCTCCGAGTAGTATGTAGATCCAACTGCCACTTCGAGCCATTAACCGGGATTCCCCCTATTACTTTGGAGGAGGATGAGGCTTGTTCCATCCCGGAGTGTAAAATGTATGCTGCTAAGTACCGGACACCACTGGCACTCGCTATAAATAAGCTGGTCGTTACTTTCTCCTTGAGGGCCTGCAATGGTAGACTTTCCCCTGATGTACCAGGTGCTCGTACATTCAATAGGCCAGGGAAAAGCACGACTATTGATTACATACTTGTAGATGTAGGCTTCTGGGCACGACTCAAAGGGTTCACTGTAGTACCCAGGGTGGACAGTGACCACAATTTACTTTCGCTTGAACTAGTGAATCCCCTGGGGAAGCATTCGATGCTGGAAGATGCTGGAACTTCACCTGCTCCAAATCTTATTCAGACTTCCCCGGACAAGGTAGCGGAGATTTATAATCACGTAGCCGGGGCAATGGAGGTGGTTAGCAAACATGGGGGATGTGACTACGAGCCCTCCCTCTTCTTAGCTCTGCAGGCTGCCCACTCCTCCCTGTTTAATTCACTGGCCGACTTTTTTGTAACATTCCATAGTGGTAAGGGGAGGGCACCTAAGCAAGCCCATTGGTTTAATCAAAGTTGTAGGGAGGCCAAATCGATCCTGATAAAGGAGGTGAAGCATGGCACACAGATGGCTGTTCGAAATGCTCAGCTTGCCTATAAAACCCTAATTGGTGCGGCTAAGTCCGAATGGGAAGCAGATAATTGGGAGAAAATTAGAGAAGCCCTTGAGGCCCGCGATTTCAGAACTTTATGGATCCTGGTCCGAGTTGGCTCGGCCTCGGGTGTGTCTGCCATCGTCCCAAACCTTAGCGAGGAGGTGTGGCCTACCCACTTTAAGCCCCTATATGCACTAGGCTCTGCGGAGGCGCTGGTGCCTCCTTGTGTGGCTGCAACACTTCCTGAGTCAGCTCCCACGCCGGGTAGGTCCTATGATGGTCATCCCCTTACGATTTTGGAAATCAAGGCGGCAATTAGGAGTCTGGCGCCGGGAAAGGCTCCTGGGCTGGACAAAATCCCTGGTGATTTGTATCGGTCTGAGGATAGTGTATGGGCACCCTATATTTGCACCTTTTTTAATGCCATTATGCAGGGTATGGCCGCCCCGGTGACCTGGTTGGGTGCTGAAATTATACCCATACACAAGAAAGCTTCTCCCATGGACCCGGTCAACTACCGACCGATAAGTGTAATTGACGTCCTCCAGAAGCTGTTTTCCAGCGCCCTCCTTACCAGGCTTTAGAGTTGGATGGACGATAACAGCGTCCTATCCTCTCTGCAGGTGGGATTCAGGGCCGGGGTGTCGACGATTGACCAGCTTTTTCGACTCCAGCTGGTCTTTTAGAAGACAGTTATTCTGGGGGGCAGCAGTCTGTATCTGATATTTGTGGACCTTCGGTCGGCTTTTGACCTGGTCCAGAGGGACAAGCTTTGGGTCATTCTAACTGAGATGGGCGCCCCGGCCTACCTATGTGAGCTCTTTAAGCGGCTGCACACGGGTACCTATGCAAGGGTGAGGTTTGGGAAGGGTGGGGCACTGACTAAGCATGGGCGAATTTTGCGGATCTCGCGTTCGCGAATTTTGCGGATTTGCGGATTCGCAATCCGCAAAATCCGCAAATTCCCGCGAATTTGCGGATTTTTTTTTTTTGTGTGTTCGCCCGTGTTTCTGCCAGTTCGCGAGGGTTTTTACAATTTCGCAATTTGCGAACTTACCTGTCGGGTCGCAAGTTTTGCGAACTTGTTGTTTCTACGTGTCCAGCCTGTTTGGGACACTCTTCTTCATCACTGCCACTCTCTGTCACCACTGCCACTCTCTGACTACTCATGCCACCCTCTGGCCCACCCATGCCACCCTCTGTTTCATCACCACACCCTCTGGTTGTCCAGTGTACATTATTTTCGGCAAAGCAAAGCACACCTTCCCTGCCTCAAGTGACCTGAATTAATTTGGGGCTGATTAATGTGTCACAGAATATTTTTTTAGCTGGCACCTGCTTCCTTAGTGCGCCCTGATTAGTGATCTTTTGCACTTGCTAAGTGCTTTCATTGTTGCAAAATTAGTTACAACACCTGCCCTGCCCCAACTGACAATAATGAATTAGGGGCTGATTAATGGATTTTAACTTCCAGCCTGGCTCCTGCTTGTCTCCCTTAGCTGTAATTCAGGACCTTTGTGGCATATGTGTAACTATTCTGAGGTTCAGAGCAGGGTCACATAATAGTTTCAACTGGCAACTGAACTCTGGAGGGGCCCCTCAGGAAGCACTACAGGAAATGGCTACTAATGATGAGCCTGAACTTTTGAACCTGGTAAGTAGTTACTTTCAGTTTTGCTAAGAGCGTATTTCTGCAATTTTGCACTTATTCGCGGGGCGCGAACTCACGCGAACAGTGCGAGCAGTGCGAGCAAAATCCGCTGCTCGCGGATTTGCGGATTTTGCGGGAGATTCGCGAATCTCGCGGATTGCGAATTTCCCGAAAATCCGCAAAATCCGCGAGCGGAACGGATTTTCCGCCCACACCTAGCACTGACTTCCCTTTCTCAGTGGAAAGGGGAGTCAGACAAGGATGCGTATTAGCGCCCACGCTCTTTTCCCTATTTCTTAATGGCCCTTTTTTCCCATTTGCTGGGGGTGCTTAATTTGGACTCCCCTACACTGGCTGACAGGAAAATCCCGCCGTTAATGTTTGCCGACGATACCCTCCTATTGTCTAAATCTCTGGGGGATATCCAGCGCACGCTTGAAGCATTTTCTAGCTTCTGTAAATTGAGGGACTTTGAAATTAATTTCGCTAAAACAAAATATATGGTGTTCAACTCGAACCACCCGAATTGTCCCCATCCGCATCTGAAAGGGACGGCCCTTGACAGAGTTCCAACATTTGAGTACCTGGGGGTCACCCTCAATGACAGAATGGGTTGGGATTCTCAAATTACTAAAGCCAATCTGAAACTCGCCCAGTCATCAGGTGGCATTTTAAAAGTCCACAGTGAATCCTCACTTAAGCTTATGGGACCGCCTGTAGAAATCTACAAGGCGCAGGCTAGAGGTGGTGCACTTTACGGTGCGGAACTCTGGGGTCATGTAAGTGTGGTACCACTCTCCCTTACAGAGAATACTTTTATGAGGCGCCTTACGTGTCTCCCCCAGAGTACCCCCCTCGTTCCCCTGAGGATGGACCTAGGCCTGGAGCCAATACACGAGGTCGCTTCAAACCGTCCTTTGTTGTATTGGAGAAGGCTCTGGGCCACCCCGGATTTGGAGAGTTACAGGGAGGATCTGAGGGACTTGTTAGCTAGAAGAGGAGCGGGTAGGATCCCTTGGTTGAAGTACATACAGTGCCGCGCTCGGGATTTGGGCAGGGGGGATTTGTGGTCTACACCAAAGGAGGCCTGCGCTCTGCTCCCTAGAAGGACATTGAGTACTGAGCTGAAGGAGTATGGTAGGGCTCTCTTATTATCAAATTTGTCCCTGGGCAGGCTCACTAATACCTTCCTAAAGGCCAAGACTCACCCTACCTTCGAGAGATTCTTGGACCAAATCCAGCCTCCTTTGGCCAAGAAACTCTATCTCCAGTTTAAATACGGCACACTACCCCTAGGGGAAACCACCGAAAAGTGGTCAAAAACTCCATTACCTGCGAACACCTGCCCTGGATGTGAGGCTAGCAGAGACGGATCTGCACGTTCTGCTCTTCTGCCCCTCATTCAGGGCAAGAACGAAATGGTTAATCCAGTGTTGCCGGTCTAGGGGCATAAGGGACTTTAGAGAGGCCCTCAGACTTTTTAAATCAGACACGTCCTTTGTTCGTTCTTGCCACCTCAAAATTTCTTTTGTCAATGTGGTTCTCAAGGTGTGCAATTTTAAAGGGATCTAACAAGACATAATACAGAAGGCCCCCTCTTTTTTTTTTTTTTTTTTAAATCTACTCTAGGCGGTAGGTTAGTCTGTAATTTGTGCATGTTTGAGGGACACCAATGTTTTTTTTGTTGTTTTTTAGCTGTTTGCTTTTATCTCAGCACGTCGCCTTTAAGGTCATTTTATGAACCTTTTTATAATTATTATTTATTTGTACATAGTATTGTTGTTTATGCTGTGATATCTATGTCTTTTATATGGTTTTTAACCGAGAATAAAAGCTTTTGACTGACTGACTGACTAGTATGTAGTCTGTGGAGGAGAGGGTGTGGGGTGCGATGAGGTTGGTGATGGCATTGGTTAACACGGCGTGGGGGCTGGGCAGTCTGTAGACGAGGGTTCCGCGGAGCATTGTTCTTGGGTTGGTCTGGATCTGGAAGTGGATGTGCTCCATGGGGGACAAGGCGGCATCTGAGTCAGTGATTGTTGTGCAGAGGGAGTTTTTGTGGATGATGGCGAGACTTCCTCCGTGGGTGGTGCGGTCTTTCCTCAGGATCTTGTATCCGTTGTGGATGGCGCTTCCGATGTCGGGTCCGGAGCAGATGTTGGACCAAGTCTCTCAGAGAAAGGCAACTTTGGGCGCGTGAGTGTTGAATCGGGCCCAGATTTCTGTGGTGTGTCTGTGCAGGGAGTGCACTTTGAGGAAGATGCAATTCAGGGGTTTGTGTGCACTGGCATCCAGTGGGCTGGGATTGCTGTTGGAGTCCGGAAATGGGTGAAGGTGCGGCAGCAGTGTCTGCAGGAGATCAGGCCCTGGGTTTTGATCACTGTCAAGAGCTGGCAGTTGTTGCATTCGGGATTGAGAGCGTGAAGAGAAGTGGGGTTATAGCGCCTAGGGGTCGAGGGACCAGGGTCCCTGGCACTGGTTGCGGTCGACTGGTGGACGGGCGCAGAGGGGCTTTCTTTTGGGGCACCGGCGGCAAGATGGCAGGCTGCCATTAAGTAGGGGAGGGAGATCAGATGGGAATGACCCGCTGGTGGGAGGGGCTGCAGGGAGCGCGGGAAGAGGGCGTGAGAAGGGCAAAAGGAAAAACAGGCACAAAGAGAAAAAAGAGGCAAAGAGAAAAGAGGCAGAAAGAGAAAAAGTGGCAAACAGAGACCAGAGGACATAGAACAGACCGGAGTAGCAGAAGAGCAGGGTGCTCTTCCACTAGACCACCGGGGATGAGGCACCGGCAGGACCTTGGGGTCGAGGAGTGTCTCAAACACCTACCTGGCAAGGGGCTTAGGCTCAAGGGCAGTCCCTTAATGGTGGAGCTGCGCTAAGGAGGAGCAGTGACAATGACCAGGAAGGTCAGAGGTCTTGCTCTTCTTGCCGCGCAGTGGCTGCCATTAAGTAGGGGTTGGACAATCATCTGGGAGGCGGAAGATGGGAGCGACACGCTGGGGGGAGGGGCTGCAGGGGCGCAGGACTTTGAACACCTACCTGGCAAGGAGCTCGGGATCAAGTGCAGTCCCTTAATGGTGGAGCTGCACTGGGGAGAGCAGTGACCCTGACCAGAAAGGTCAGACGTCTTACTCTTCTTACCGTGCAGTTTAAGCCAGTAAGTAGGTGTCAGGGAGGGCGATAAGCTGGGAGGAGGGAGCTGCAAGCTGGGGGGAGGAGTTGCGGGGGCAGCAGCGGTGGGGACAGCAGGAAGAGGGAGTGAGAAGAGCAAAAGAGAAAATAGATGAAAGAGGCAAAAAGAGAAGAAAAAAAAGGCAGAAGGTGAAAAGCGGCAAAAAAAACAAAGAGAAAAAGAGGCAAAAAGAGAGCATAGGACACAGAACAGAGCGGAGTAACAGAAGAGCAGGGTGCTCTTCCACTAGTCAATATGAGATATTTCCCTCATGGCCTATATATACTTTCCTTTCAACATTGTTTATATTCCTTTATAATATCCTCAGAATACAACAGTGACACATAATCCTCTCATTATTCTTTTTATTTAAAAAGAGTTTTCTGTATATATATATTTTTCTTATTTTCAAAAAAGTTTTTTTCTTCCTTTAAAAATACATTTTACAAAGACATTTCATATTTTTTTGTGGTTATAAATTCATATTGATAAATGAGAATTCAAATCAAAAACAAATACTTTTCTTAAATTCATACAATGACATTACAATGAAAATATTGATAAGAACAAAAATCTACAAACTCTGGTTCAAGTTTCATAAATACATCCATACTCCAGTCATACAACCACTTTCATACACAACACAAACACTCAATATCTGTACACAGTTGAGTATCAATTATGGCCAGAAGAATCCAGCCACAATAGAGAAACCACAGTAGACACTAAAGGGTTCCACGCAAGGTCGACGCGCATTTCGGTGGAGTAAAGTTGTTCAAGACCACCTTTCTCAGGACCTATCCAGATATCTGCTTCAAGATTTATAATGACCAGGGAATCTATAAATACAAAAAGAGCACTGTTGTATCTGTACAAAAAAGCAAGGTTCCTTGCAAAAGCTAATTACTAATACTTTCTGTTAAACAAAAGGACATTGTACCCACTCCAAACCCACATACAAAAACCCTAAAAGTTACAATTTGAAATGTGCAAGTTACTTCTATATCAATAAATACACCTTCCTTAATTCATACTTAGAAAGATATTCCTATGGAAAGAAAACCGTAATCCAGTGTGGGAAAGTAGAAGAATAACAACCACTCTCACTTCCCAAATACAAACCACCACAGTGTGTTCAAAGAAATTAGAAAAAAGAAATGAATCCAAGATAAGGAAAAAGGGAGGAAAATTGATCTACAGTAAGTAAAAACGGCTAAGTAGCAACAAAAAACTACATTGTCATAAATTTACTGCCACTCACGAAATCTAAAGATAGATATCAACTTCCCATAAAATTGGAGTGATACAAATGTCAAATCCAATCCTGGAGTCTAGCCGGATCACCAGTACTGACTCTCTGTCTCTCCTATATATAAAACATACGATCAGTGAAACTAGTGTGGGTACAGTAATTGCTAGTTCACATTTAATAAGCCAAGCTAATGTAGATACAGTTTTCACTAATCAACTCTATTCACTCAAGAAGAAGCCTGATCTTACCCCTAAATCTGATTGTTGTCACATTTCATATCACAGCATCTCAAATGTAAGATGAAGGGCGAGCGTGCTAATATCATTTCTGTAAGATAATCAAATAACGTAATCGGTATTGGTATTAGTGGTTACAATTTTGTGATCCACTCTATGGTGCCATTCTTATACTATACTAACCTCAAAACGTAAAAATGTCTGATTATTATTGTCAGTCAGTTATTGCATCTTCATAAAAAAGACTCTCAGGTGCTCGGGTGCATATTGTAATCATGTCCTGTAAAGAAATAAACATGTTTTTAGACGAAAGCTAAATAGGAGTCTGATGCTTGAAAAGAATCTCCCCATTCTAGAGAAGCTTGTCTGTCATTTCGAGGCAAAATTTGCCTAATCCCGATATGCGAACACCGAGAAGATCAGATGTGAAAGCCATTGTACTCAAAATGCCTTCTATATTCGAAAGGACCCAAGCAAACAAACTCTTGTGGTATGACCCAGTGTTATTAAGAGGTCAACCCATTTGAGCAAAGACCGAACAAACAATATCTCAGTGTATGGCAATAATTACCCCTCTTGTATGCCTCAGTAATTTAATATTAATACCCGACTACATAGACATTTTAACTAAGTGAGGGTCCCCTACGAATCACCCACCCCGGTTTCCGAAAAACTATATATGGCAGTCCTTATCTATCCTTTGCTCCGACAGTGTCTCTTACCTCCGTAACGATGTAAAGTGGACCGTCTATCCTGCCCCTTTCAATCACGCTCTAACCAAGGGAGACAGTGTCCATAGCCTTTTTTAAATGGTTCCCGTAAACTGGGAACACCTGATGCCACAGCACCACGTGGGTCTCTATCGGTTAGAAGACCATCGGTATAGAAAGAGGACTATCTACTATACTGAAACGATAGGCGCCATATTAGAATTCTCGGTGAAAATTGTCAAACAAAATTAGCACCTTCGTCATGTTTTCTGGATTAAAAAAAATCCTTCAATATACTTCACCCCAGTTTTCCTTCTTATAATTAAACCAAACTCAAAAATCAAAGAATATTAAAAGTCAAGTTTTATGAGGTTCGGCATTACGAAAAAATCATAAGTAATGCTTCAAAATCCAAGTACAGAAATCATATGGTGAAGGATGACCATAATGTACTCTCCAGATAATTCTTCTAATGCTCATAAATGTGTTAATTTCACTTAATACTCCAGTAGACAAGAAAAAAGACTAATACATACAGCTTGATCAAGTAAAAACCTACCAAATCCAGACCTATACTATGATCATAATTCAGACATAATAAGATGGTGTATACCTACCCTGTATGTTGTAAATCAATGTAAACAACACCACTTGCCTGTCATAGCATTGAGGAAACTAAGTGATAACAAAATATAATACAATGGTAGACCAATCTTGTTTCCAGGGCATCACAACATATCTTTCACCATTGATACCCGCTATCGGGAGATGGTGAATTAGAGCATGAGTAGTATATTGATTAATATTTAGTAACATACCAAGCTATATCTTCGTTCAACCCTCAGCGAATGCAATCTAAGTGAAAGATCCAAAAGGTCTCACGTTTTTTGCGTGTGGTCTCAGCTAGTTGGCCCAATTTGTTTTGAATTTTCTCAATTATGCACCATTTCAATTCTGTCTCTAGATGTTGCTTATCAATAAAATGTTGTACCAGCGGTGCAGAAAACCTTTCTAGTTCTAATAGCGGATTTATGTTTGCTGAACCTGAGCTGAAATTTACGACCCGTCTCCCCCACATATGCCAATCCACATGGGCAGAAAAGTATATAGATTATATTACTGCTCTTACAATTTGTAAGATGTTTCAGCTTTATGTTCACGTTGTTGTAATCAAGGGAGTTGGTCACCAAGGCTGCATCACAAGCCTGATAGGAACCACATCAGTGGTTTCCCAATGCCACTGGCAAGCCCCCAATAGTCCTTTGGGTTTCACAGTTTTTGGACTTATCCCTAGTATGGACCAACATATCCCTAAGATTTCGATTCCTCCGATAGGCTACCAATGGTAGTTGAAGTTGGGTGTCCTTCTCGTCTGTATTAAGAATTCTCCAATTCTTATTGATCACATCCTTGATTTTAAAATTAAATTCTGAATGATTAATGACAGGGTTCTCTTCTACCAGTGATGAGGCGCAGGCAGGAGCCTGCAGGTCGAGGAGGGTCTCAAACACCTACCTGGGAAGGAGCTTGGGCTCAAGAGCAGTCCCATAATGGTGGGCCTGCGCCAGGGGGGAACAGTGACACTGACCAGGAAGGTGAGAGGTCTTGCTCTTCTTGCCACAGCGGCTGCCATTAAGTAGGGGTTGGGCGATCAGCTGGGAGGTAGAAGATGGGAGCGACACGCTGGGGGGCGGGGCTGCGGGGGTAGCAGCAACAGGGAGGGCGGGAAGAGGGAGCGAGAAGGGCAAAAAAGAAAAGAGGCTAACGAGAAGGAAGAGAATAGAGGCAAAAAGAGAAATGAGGCACACACCAGCATTATTTTTTTTTTTAAGGATTATTCAATTTTCCCGTACACCCCTTGCCTGCCATAGGTCTCTTAGGCCCTAAGCTTACATCAGCATTTATTTTTTAAGGATCATTCCATTTTTCCCTTCACACTCCTGCCTGCTGCAGGTGTCTCACCTTCGAGACAAATCTAGCAAACATTTAATTCCGTATGTTATCCCAATTTAAATATTATGTTATAGTTTGGATTCTAATGGATCTACTATTAAGTACTTGGGATGACCTCACTAAATATTATTGGCTGTATGAATAATTCAAATTGTAAAAATGCCACGTTTCACTGAATGTTTATCTGGTTTGTTTGCTTTTAGGTGTACAAGAGGTTCCTCATTGATTCATTCTATGGTGCAACTGTACCGCCCCAACAGGACTCTGAGATCTGATAATAAACATTTACTTGCAGGCCCCACGATCAAGCGGGCACGAACTGGAGGTCAGCGGTTTTCATATAATGCAGCCAAGTTATGGAACCGGCTTCCCGACCATATACCTCTTGAATTGAATCATCTTAATTTCAGGAAGCAGCTTAAAACCTTTCTCTTTCTGTGATTTGTTTTGAGTTTAGTAAGGTGCCACATTAAGCGCTGGGATGCCCTTAGGTAGCCATGTGCTATATAAGTGTCTATTCAGTTCAATTCAATCACTAACAATACTGACAGACAGAAGGCTGGCGCAAAGTCACACCACATCACCCGAGTCGCCCTTTGCTTCTGCTTGTGCAGCTAAGTGCCAAATGACAGAGCTTGAAAATGACCCTAAAGAAAGTGTTCCTGCAAAGAAATCAGCCAATGAGGAGAAGTAGATTGTGACCATTAGAGTGCTGCCCTCCACCTCTGCCTAGCACACCGTCCTCCGGGCAGCAAGCTGGGAGTAGCACTCCCGCATCAAGGGAACCACCCTAACCTGAGCCCATGTCTCCCAGCAAGGCAGCCATTGCAATCATGGCGACGAGCAGTGAGTCTAAATTGGATTTGTCTCCGCTGCAAAGTCCCCTTTTGTTGCAGGGAACTGAGACAAGTGGACAATTGGAGCCGGAGCAACAGTTCTTCCTGAAGTAGGTGTAGAACAGGAGGTTGAACTTCCTGCTGAGCTAGCTATAGCTCTTGAACCATTGGCCTCATGATATCCAGTAAGAAAAATAAAGGGTACTCGACCATCTTCACCAAGACTGCCTTCTCATGATCAGGACATGGATTGGCCAAGTCCGAGACCTGCCACGAGAGACGAGGGAAAAGTAAAGTTCCTGAAAGCCTTACAATTATGGAAAGTGGCAGTGATGAGGATGAGCTATTGATAGCCAGTATGGAAGGTGGCGCAGAGGTCATCAAGATAACCCCTCATATGAACCTGCCCAGAGGAATGTGGCAATGGCAAGGCCCCTTTTGAGATCTGCATCAACCTCTACCTCAGTCAAAGTGTGAACTGCAGAGAGGCGAACAACACAACCAACTACCTCCAGCTCTTCAGACATTTGCTGTGGCACACTAAAAAAGTTCTCCCCAGTTTGGGACTTCTTTGCAATTAGCAAGCAGGACGATAACATTGCAATACACTCCATTTGCCATGCAAGTGTTTGTTGAGCTAAGTCAGGTTCACACTATGGTAATGTTGACCAAACTTCCCATATGAAAAGAAATCATGCAATCTGATAGAAGCAGTACCTTAAAAAGGTAGCTGCTGGTGGTGATGAGGGAGGGGCAGCAGCTCCAATCACGGTGGTAGAAGGTGGTGATGAAGAAGAGGATGACAGCTTTACACAAAGCAGGCCTGTCCCCTGCAGTGTGCCAGCATCACCTGTATCAGCAACCTCCAAATGGCAAAAGACTTGGATGCAGACACCACCACATACAGTGATTCCCCCCAAGATGCACATTGAGTCTACCACCAGCTTTTCTCCGGACGTCGCCTGTGTCGGTGGCACCACAAAAGAGAAATTCCAAGAAACTATTCCACGCTTTTAGGCAGGAAGGTCCCTACGAAGTCAACCACCCAATGGCACATTTGTTTAATAGGAAGGTAGGTAAAATGTTAGTGCTGGACCTCCTCCCTTTAACGTTTGTGGAAGGAGTGGGATTTTTAGGAATTTGTGGCGACCATCTGCCCAAAAAGGAAGGTTCCGAGCCTGACCTATTGTGGCAGAATTTCTGTTCCAGCACTCCATTATGATGAGCTGCAATTGGTTGGCAAAGCTATGCAATACAGTGCTGTTCACACTAAGCCCCTGATGACAAACGTGGACCAGTTGTCAAGCAACTGATTACATGTGTACCACTGGACCTCTTGTGGGGCTTAGCAGCAGCTATCTTCATGTCTCAGTACTAAAGAAACTTTTAAGGGCATTCTGTGGCCTGCGGCAGTAGTGATGTTCACCATGGAGAAATCCCATACAGCTGCATTCATCTTGGAAGACTATAACTGCAAGGTGTTTGAATGGGTTCAACATACAGGTCTCGGAATTGGATTTGTTGCCACGGACAGTGGCAGTCAAAATAGTCAAGACCATGGCAGATAGTGGATATTTCATGGTCCTGTGTTTAGCGCATTGCATCAGCCTAATTGTGCAGGGCTTTCTCAATAAATGAGAAATAGCATCATACTATCCACCTTCAGAAGAATCTGCACTCATTTCAATCATTCTTTTAAAGCCCAGAAGCAGTTGAAAATCATTCAGTGTGCTAATAGCCCTCATTCACGAGATGCCAACACGTTCAACTCGCCCTACTACATGTTGCAACATCTGAATGAGCACCAACTACGTCCTTCAAAAAGGAGGAGATGCAACTGGGAAAAGAATGATCATGGAGATAGACAAATGGGAGCCAGTCAAAGGATTGACACAAGTGCTACCTCCTATTGAGGTTTTCACATGGGATGTCAGCAGGAGGACAGTGCGATGAGCCAAGCAATCCCATTGTTGCATCTGCTATGGGACCAGCTACAAAAAGTGTTGCAAAGGCTAGTAGGTGTGAATGAAGGAGCAAGCAAGTTTGTTCTCAGCTTAATCCTTCACTTGGCTGGGGCGTAGCCTGAAGTTGTCCAAGATGGCTGCACTTTAGAAGAGCTTTGGGGTACTAACTAACTTAACCATCCGCACCAATATCTGACCACACCCTCACTAGAAGGTGCATTCTATCTCTCCAGGTACAGTGTTGAAGCCTCTGGGACAGGAATACACCGGAAAGCATTCAAAGGGTGGGCCGCGGGTGGCTGACAATGGCTTAACTGGCCGCATTGGAGTTAAAGTGCTGACCCGGTAGTGCAACGAGGAGGCTTCGTCTGTAATCTGCCGTTACTGTGGGTCCCCCCCTGCGGCGGGCGGTGGCCGTGCGTCCCCTCTGATCGATAAATGCCACTGACTGAATGGCCCTGCGGCCCGAGCCTGAGGTGGGTTGACAGACCGGGCCTGCGTTGCTCAGCGGGTAGGTCGCCATCCAAATAAGGCAGACTGTGAATTGGAGCAGACCTCGGGGGCGGAGGTGGAGAGCAGTGGCACTTGGCCCTGGTGGAGGTGGAGGCTCCTGCCGGGGTCAGGTCTAGCCCCGAAAAGTGACAAGGGAGGTGAAAAGCAATGGCCAAGGGACTGTGGCTGTAGCGACAGGGCGTTTCTCCCTCAGGGCAGAGTCAACAGGGCAGTGGGGAAGCCCATGGTGCACAACTGCTTGGGCACAAGCACACCGCTGGGCGCGAGGTAGGCCTTACTACCTGGATTCCGGCTGGGGGGGTGAAGTGTGAGTGGGGGCCCTGTCCTACCTGAGGATAACAGCCTGTATGTGCGTTTTTGCCGGCCTTGGCAGTCCCTGCCTCCTCCATTTCCATAAATTCCTCTATTGGATGACACCTGCTGCTACTGGACTGGGCCAGTGAATACCTCAGGGCCTGGATATTCCTGGAGGGGCAGGCTCCAGCTGCGAGTGAGGGGTCTTATTGAATTTCACCACCTAACAGCATCGTGCCCAGCTTGCTAGACTCACAGGAAACTAGTACTGGGATTTGTAGAGGAGGGCTCAGGCAAGCTTACACTGGGGCTCCTACTGGGACATGATCCACTGATGGGACAGGATTCTTGGGAGTGCAGTACGTTGCACTGAATGCCTATGGCGATTACCGGACCCCTCCATTAAATTTTTTTAAGTGCTTTGCTTAATCATCCACAGTTTCCCGATATGGCAGTCCCTTCCTCTGTCAGGTCTATTCCTAAGTCACCACGACTTAAGGTTAAGATGATCAATGTAATCACTGCTGTAGACAGTTTACGTAAAAAGAAGAGGATCACCACTAATGAGTGAACAAGGGGTTGGAATTTTAGGAACTCCAAGATGGCTGCCAACTAGGATCAACACATTCTAGTGTTCAGGAAAAACCTACCAGTGATGCTCAGAATAGAATGTTGTCTATCACTGCGGACTCCAGCCTGCGCTTCCAACATAGGCCGCGGGTGTCGGCTCTGGCTTTGGTGCGCTCGCTTCCGCGGACTCTGTTGCGATGGCCGGGCCCTGCCATGCTATGAGGAAGTGTGGAGGTGGCAGCGTTCGAGGCCAGTGTGTTCCTGCTATTGGGCCTAGCTATGCAGCCGCAAATATGCACACGGGCTCGCTCGAGAACTGTAGTGTCCTGCGTTCTAGTGTTCCACAGAAAGCTGTACTCCCAGTCACTCCCTTGAGGGCTGGACACACTGCACCCACACCCATCCATCCCGGTGTCATGAGTGACATGGCCCTGCCAATAAATGGGACCGGGTGTACGTGCTCGTGGCCAGTTACTGCACTACGTTACCTGGTGTCTGTGCCCGTCATTTCTGTAATGTGGGCCTGAGGCCCAACACCACATTGGCGACGAGGGGGTTCCAAACCCCGCGCACCACCGCTGCATCTACTGCACCATGGGAAGAGTGATGGAGCATGAAAGACCAGCACCTGTCTGCCTGCAAAGTGTGACTCTGCCGCTGCCGGTCGACACAAGGTGGCCTGGGAGAGGGGAAAGGGCGCAGTGTTGCCACCGCGCTGTGTGAACCCCTGGCCCACTGCCCCAGCCAGCGTAATAGAGCATGCTGAAGCCCTGCCTGCGAATATAACATGTACATCCTGCAATGGCCCTACAGCACACTTCAGCACAGCCTCTGACAACGGAGGGGACGTGTTACCTCGGAAGTGGACACAGCGTCACAAGACGAGGACTGCACACATCACTGTGAGGTGAGGCGCTAAGAAAAACTGCAGCCCTGGAGAGCTCCCTGTGAATCTCGCCATGCTGCCAACATCGCCATTCCCTCTTTCAGACGGGTGCTGCTGCAAGGGAAGAGTGCTCCCACTCATCGCAACAAGCAGCGTGACTACCAGACCCTGTACAGCACCGACAGGAAGGTGGTGAGTGTGCCCGTGCCTTCTCCGTCTGCGCTATGCCAGTGACCGGCCAAGAGTTGCCGGACTGCACAGACGCGAAGTGGCGCCCAGTGCATGTAGTGTGCACGGGGGGCAAGAAGGCCCTGCCAGCCTGGTGCACATCCAGCCAGTGAGGGAAAAAACTAAGGCTGCTGCCGCCCGCTGTGGAGCCTGCACCTGTGTGAGCCGGGATGCGGAAATACACATGCCGCGTGGCCCGTGTCAAGACACCTCCATCACGGCCAGCAAGACACCCAACCCATGTGCCCCGCCCCAACGGTGCCCCCTACCGTCCTCAAGCGATCAACACGTTCCGGAGGTAGGCGCGCAGCCGTCTGTTCCAGGTTGCCAGCAAGCGTCTAGGCCCAGCACCGGATGCCGCCAAAGACCAGCTCCAAGCTCTAACAGCTGATGGGGAGAAGCGTAGCAACCCAACAGCCTTTGAAAGTTACCCGCCAGGCAAGCTCCAGCCTGCAGCGTCAGCCCCTTGTGGACTTTTTAGGAAGGGGAGACTTGCACTGCACGTCGCAACTCCGTGTCCGTACAAATTGAATGTATGTACAGAGATCTAGAAATTAAAAATATATTGTTTGCATCATGTGAAAAATTCTGTTGAACCAATGAAATAACAATTGATTCAATGCAGATTGATTACTTGTTGTAATTAAGGAGTAACATTATAAATATTCTTTAAACATTTGAATAAATTTCGGACACAGAGCTGTGCGTTGTGACAGAGTTCCTCTGTCTCCTATTTTCATACAATCTCCAGGTAGAGTTAGTGGCACACTCTCATCGCATCACTGACATAATATCAAATGACATAATATAGAATACACAAAATATCGGCGAAAAAATATCAACAGCATCAATATCGAATTATAATACATATTTAAGAAAATACAAAAATATCAAGTACAAAATATCGTAATTAAGAAATTTCGAAAGACACAATATCGAAATAATAAATATCGAAAAAAAATATTGTTAGGCAGTAAAATAAATGCAAAGCAACAAAAATATCGAACAACAAAATATAGATAACACCAACATCGATTTAAAAAAAAATCGACTATATAAAAACAAGCAAATACAATATAAATCCAACAAACCAACATATATTTACATTATAAAACACTGCACAAATATTAAATAACAAAAAAACAATTACTAATACATAGACATATAAAAAGCAAACTGTCACACTGAAAATTATTCAAATTCTTTTAAAAAACAGCTCACAAATATAATACTTACACAATATAATTAATAGAAAAAAGTAACATATTTTTTAAATAGGAAAAATTAACTAACAAAATTCAAAATAACCAATGAAATGTTCCCATTTCGAAATAAACCAAAAGAATGAACCAACTAATCAAACACACAGTATAAAAGAACAAACATTTAACAGCTATTTCCAACCTCCAACTCTAACGAAAGAAGAAGGGGAAACTCTGCCCAACTGTTTCCTGAAAATACAACTCTTCAAGAAAATATTGTTGCAGAACTACCCAAAGTAAGTTAAACCTTCATTAAAATGAAACAAAAGTGATATCCTAGAAGTAAAACTATGTATAAGATCACTTTACGAACATTGATTTTATTTATTTTATATATGTTCTACAGACATCTCCTAAACACAGCAAAACACGTTCTACATCTTCCTTAGAAAAAATAAATGAATGTAAGTATATTTAAAATTTGTAAAACACACAAACTAAATTTTTAAAACGCAAAGTTCTAATACATATTTTATTTGTTTTCTATCTCCTTAACAGAAACATTGAAACACATCCAAAACTTACTTCTTCAACTAAACAACTCCACAAATTGCAAAATAAGTATATGTTTTTCAATTATTAAAAAAGCCTAAAATGCTAACTCCAAATGAGCTTCCCCTCTAAAAACCTATCAAAATTAAATAAAAGAATACATTAACTAAATGTTTTTTTCTCTCACCAACAGAAAATACATCATCAAAAAACCAGTAAAAGCTTGAAAAAATATACTGAACATTTCAAATTGCATCAAAAGAAACATTTTAAGTATAATAATTGAAATATAAATACATTTAAAACATATATAAAAGCTCTTATACTTAACATTTATTTTTTCTAATCTTTCCTATCCCAACAAATACAAACATGACTGAAGGTGCAGACTTTGTTATGTCTCAGAAAAATAAAATGTTACTATGTTATATGGGGTATGTGTATACTCAAGAAAAGCAAACAGGACTTAAAGTGTTTTGGAAGTGTAGTAAATACTACTCAAATAAATGTTATGGTAGAGCTACCACTGAAGAAGCTACAGTCCTATATACAAAAGAACATAATCACCCTCCCCCCCAATGTAACCGAAATAGAGGTCGGAGATGCCCTAGAAAGCATTAAAGAAGCAAGTACCAATACTGAAAAACCCACAACTCAAATACTAAAAGAGGAACTTTTAAAAGTTCCTCAACATGCTTCAGGACAACTACCTCCAATAGAATCTTTGAAAAGAACGATTGCCAGGCAAAAGCGGGCAACAACAACTACTCTACCAAACCCTTAAACCCTAGAAGAAGTCGTGATTCCCCCTGAACTAAGCGAAACCCGAAATAATGAACAATTTCTGCTTTATGACAACAAATGCCATTCCAACAGAATAATAATGTTTGTTACTGCAAACAATTTAATCAAATTAAAACAATGTCACAACTGGATGATGGACGGAACTTTTAAAACCTGCCCAAAACCATTTTTTCAGTTTTATGCCATACATGGAATATACCACCATTCTAATATACCATTTATCTACTGCCTATTAACGAATAAACAACAAAATACCTATATAGAAGTACTAAATACAATAAAACAAGAAACTAATAATTATTTTCCACAGAAAATAATTCTTGACTATGAATTGGCAATGATAAATTCTATCTTAAAAACGTTTCCACATACAGCTATCCAAGGTTGCTATTACCATTTCAACCAAAGCCTTTGGAGTAATCTCCAAAAATCTACACTAAGGGGCCCATTAGGATGTCGGGCGGTGGCACCACCGCGGTGTTGGCAGGGTGGAAAAACACCTTTTTCCGCCCGTGAGCAGCGGGAATCACGTCTGCCGTATTAGCATAGCAAAACATAGGTCATTTCCCGTCCGCCGGGAAGGGATGCACACCGCCATCAAAGTGCGCACGCCACCGCTGCGGTAGTAGCCAATGGAGACTCACCGCCATGCGGAATGACATCCACCCGCTCCACAAATTAGGATGGCCCAAACAGGCAGACGCATCGCAGCAGAGACACCGCCTAACCAGAGACTGCGGAAACTCGACAGCGGAGCGCCTTAGCTCCTCTCCACCCGGTCATGAACGCCATGGACCCAGCTCTAATTATGCATCCGGTGATGTACCTGCTACAACACTACCATCAAATGGGCCACGGCGGACGCCGCCGCAGGTACGCAAATACACAAATACAACACACAACACACGGGCTGACACAGGTTCCAATAACACCACAGACACCCTGCTGGGGATCACAACACATCCACAAGGGCACCCATACATTACCCACCTGCCAACAAGTCACCCCTCTGCATTGGGGACACACATCGACCGCGAACTAGGAGCATCTTCCCGTTCCCGGTCACGTCACCACCGCGATCAACACATGTGCACAATGCAGAAGGCAGTTCCACTATCATCATCACCTGCTGCAGGGTAGAATAGTATTTCCAGGACAAAGCGCACCGCACACCGCTGAATGGCAGGTAGTGAGAAGGTGGAACGCAATCAACACTGGCACACTTATCTCCACTCTAGAGAGACTACCCCCTCACCTTAATAGACAACCAGAGGATGACACTGAGACAGCCAGTCTCAAACTATCACGAAACTGGAAAGCGTCATTGAGGTGGTGGCACCTGCACGAAGGGTTAAAATTGGAGATAAGGAGAAAAGTGCACCATGGTTCAATGAGGCACTAAGGCAATTGAAACGCTCCCTGCGTCGGTCAGAGAGAGCCTGGCGCAAGGGGTATGATTCTGACAGTCAAACCTTATATGCCAAAGAGTTAATTACATACAAACAAGCTATTTGGGCTAGGAAAGCTGAGTTTTAGGAAGACAGAATTGCAACCTCTCCTAATCCCCAGAAAGAAATCTTTAAGGTTCTGTCTGAATTGAGGAAAAAGAAGGAACAGCCCCCCTCCTTCTCACAAGAAGACTGCCAAAAAATTCAGTCTTTCTTTACCACTAAGATTGTTGATCTTCTGTCCGAAATTAAGATGACCCCCAGATTGGACTGTCCCGATACTCCGACCAAAACGACCCCAACAGTCACCCAGCCCCTTACCTCAATACCCTTACTCACTAAGGAAACTATTAGAACAGTGATGGGCCAAGTTAAATCAGGTTCACCGGCGGACCCGTGTCCCCCAAGGGTCTTTAAACAAGCATGGTTAGGGCTAGAGGACGACATACTCTCACTCCTGAATAGCTCGCTCATAACTGGACAGGTTCCATCCAACTTCATGGAGGCTCGCCTGATTCCCCTCCTGAAAAAGGCAGGGGCTGATACCAAGACCCTGAAAAATTACAGGCCCATTTCACAGCTACCATTCCTAGCAAAAATTCTGGAACAACACATATTGCCCACTCTCTCTCAACATCTAGAAAATAACTTTCTACTAGAGCCCAACCAGGCTGGTTTCAGGGCCCACCATAGCACGGAATTGGTCATGCTTTCCGTGCTGGACGACCTGAGACTTAAAGCGGACAGGAAAAACCCATGTGCCCTGGTGCTTCTAGACCTCTCTGCGGCATTCGATACGGTCAAGCATGACCTATTGTTGTCGCGGTTATGGGACCTTGGTATTCAGGGCACCGCCCATGCCTGGTTGACATCCTTCCTGGAGTCACGGGTCCAGAGAGTGCAATTGGCTAACCTGATATCGGCAGCAGTAGGTATCACATGCGGAGTCCCTCAGGGCTTGGCATTATCACCTTTATTGTTCAATGCCTACCTGCAACCTCTCATCTCAACATTAAATCAGATGGACTGCAGTATATACAACTATGCCGACGATACGCAGATTATTATTCAAATTGACAACTGTCCAATGGCATACCAGAGAATGCAGAACATTCTAAAATTCACCGTGAACTGGATGACGACCAACTCATTAAAAAGAAATCCCGATAAGACCGAGGTGTTGGCGATCACAATGGCATCTAGCCCCTGGAACGACCTCCTCTGGCCTACCGAATTAGGGCCATCCCCAATACCAGCTGAAGCAGTAAAAAGCTTGGGCCTGATTATCGATGCAAACCTCACCATGTCTGCCCAAGTCTCAGCTGTAGTGGGTACTTGTGTGGGGCTAATGAGGCAATTGCGCAAACTATCCCCTATCCTGATGGTAGACACGCTTAGAAGAGCAGTATCAGCACTGATCCTGGCACGCCTGGATTATGGCAACGTTCTGTATGACAATATCCCTCAAAAATTGTCGTGCAGACTGCAGATAGTCATGAACGACGCCGCCAGACTGATCTTCAACAAACCTAGAAGGACTCAGGCTACTCCCCTCCTCCATAAACTCCATTGGCTGCCGGTGAAACAACGGGCCAAATTCAAGGGCCTATGCATAACACATAAAGCACTGTACGGACAAGCCCCAAAATATATCAAGAAACGTTTAGTTCCATACGCCCCAAGCAGGAATTTACGATCAGCAGACGCTGCTCTACTGATTTGTCCGCGTTTTAAGCTATCCTCCTTTGGAGGGCGCACGTTTTCCCATACAATTCCCAGTGCATGGAACAAACTACCAGAGAGCCTGCGCAAAGAAACAAACCTTTTATCTTTCAGAAAAAAGCTAAAATCGGTGCTGTTTCAGGAGGCCTGGGGTAATGCCTAACTCTCTCCCCTCTAGTATGGTGCTCACTCTCTGCAAAGCGCTTAGAGACCCCTGGGTGATAAGGCGCTATAGAAATCTAATATACAATACAATACAATACTACAAGGCATGGGCAGAGCACAAAGACCACAGGGACACATCACCCCCAAACGCACATCAACACACCCCATCAAGTCACAGGTCAGGCACCCATCCTGTGCACCCCCATGCATAGCAACAAGAACAACAACAAGCAAGCACAATACACACCCTGCTCCACACAACAAACAACAAGGGAGACAGCCACTGCAGGAGTGGCTGACGAGGAACACACAAAACAAGTGCCTCACACACTGAAGCCTGCCAATACTTCCTCCCAGCACATACACACACAAACAAACACACACCCTGGGTGTATCCACAAGCAGAACAGACACACTGGGAAACCTGAACAGATGCCTGCACAAAAACTACACACAAACACCACAGGAACACACACAGAACCCCAACAGAAACAGACATACACTGTCAGCCAAACTGTGGAAAGGCAATAGGAGCACAAACACAACATGAGTGCACAACATCATCACTCAAGAACAAAACACACACACGCACACCATACCACAAATCACACAAGAAGTGCACCTGCACACACCTACACTGCCACATCAAACCTACCACTGATGCCCATGAAAGCACAAATCATCAAACACCACGGTACATCAGGGGATGCAAATCAGGCAATGTCAAGCCCACATACACACAGCACTGTATGCACAACAAGCAGTGTGTGCATAACAAGCACAACAGCTACACACAGACATGACTGACACAACCTCAAAACACACACCACAAATCAGCACAAAACAAAAACAGCAAGCAATACCACAGCCAACACACAGACATCCAACAAAACAACAACAGGATGCACCACTCTGGGATACAAGAGCAGAACCACCTACACCAGTGCACTGGGCAGCACACACAGCCCAAGTGCACATGGGCAATCCTCACTGATAAATAGCTCAAGAACATCACACACAAACCATTGAGGCAATGTCCAGAGTGCAACATCACTCTTGGCCCAAGAACTGCAGGAGGAGTCACAGAGAACTGCATGCACACACACCCACACACTGCATAGTGCACAACTGACAACTCACACAAGTGCATACAATCATTTACACAGGGCAGGACAATCCAAACAGGCACACAACTCCTGGGTGACACGTGTGTCTATCACAATACAGGGGCACACACACACCCACTACAAAGTCACACCCTTCACACTGCACACCTCTTCATCACCCAAGAGCACACATCCCATGTAGGCCAGGGGACCAGGACTAAGGGCCAACACAAAATTAACATACACATACACAGCTGGGCATATATACAGGAATAACACGCATACATCGTGACATTGCCCAGCCTGCATGCAAACCTGTACACAGCATCACACCCTGTGCTGTCAGTGTATCCCAACCTGACATGGTAACAACGTAGCCAACAATATCAAACCACTAAAAAGAGAACTGCATTACAGGTAAAAGATCCAACACAGATAACAGAAGTATCAGTGTTTGAATGGACTGAAGACCCTGTCACCCCTGTTTAAAAATGTGATGCGGGCAAAGAGCTTGGCAATGTAGAAGTGACACATAGAGCATGGAGCACAGGCAACCAAATGCTCACACCAAAATAACTTTAATCAGCAAGGACACTGACAAAACACACAACAGGAGTAACTGTCTTTATTCACATATTGCACAGATGTGACAGTAGAACAACAGTAGACAAGAGCAAGGCACAAAATGCTGACCATATGCAAGATCATCTGCACAGGCAAACTACAAACAGGAAGGCCAGTGGGCATGACACAGGGGATAGTACAACACAGCAGAGCAACAGGGCCAGTGTCCATGGCACAGGTGAGATTACCGAAAAAATCAAAGGAGAATGGATCACTAGTGAACTCCAGCACCAGGGTTTTTTAGGACGCCCTTCTTTAAAAAACCCTCATATACACACGTTATTCAGTAAGGTGGTATATCTTGATTCTCCACCAAGTAATGTAGCGTGGGTGCATCATCATAGGGTTCTTTTTTGTATATGCAACCTCCCCCAGGAGGTAACCACTGGTTTTTGTAGAAGTGCTCCAGAAATAGTGCTCCCAAAAAGTGATAGAACTTAAAAATCCTTAAATCTAAAAAATGAATTTATTAGAAATATAGACCAAGGATACTTACAATTTTTTTTGCTGTAATGAAAGGTCACGCTACTAGACCCTCTGTACATAAAAAATGGTCAACATGTTTCAGCCCCACTATGCCCTGCCGGGTCTATGGGTTTTTCGTCAGGACCAAGGTGGTGTAATTAAAAGATTAAGAATACTTGCACGATTTGTGTAGTATCACAATGTAGTGGTTTCCCACGTGTTCGCTCTACAAGGCCAATTGTACGTGTAATAGGAGAATAACTGTGTAATTAACTAGTTATGCACATAGCTCTATGATGTTATCTAACCAATTACTTGTTCGTAAATTATTTTTATTTTATAGGAAGAAGAATGAAATGGGAGTGTCTCGGTGAACTCATTACTAAGGTGTTACAAGTTTAATCTCACTAATAAAGTTTGGATTTCTAAATTCAATTGCTCGTATCTTTATTTAGTATAAAAAAGAAGGACGTGATGTTGTTAACTGTGTTTCAAAATAGAGATTTACGCTCTTGCGCAGTAAGTCAAAGAACAGGCATCGCGCTTCATGTCAGAATATATGGTAAATGAACATGTTAGCATGCAGGATTGATCACTACCCGCTTATATTGTAATCAGGGTACTTATCATTACCTGGCGTTTTGTGCTTATACTTAACAAAAAGTCAGGCGCTTTTTTCGTAAATAAAAGTACTCATCATTACTTAGGACTTTATATTTATGTTTAGCAGAGAGCCACATAAAGCGATATTTTCACAAAAATGCTAGTGATTGCTTATCGTAAGGGTCATGTTATAGCAGGAGAAAAATATCGAGCTTCTTGCCAAGTGCGCGTCATTAAATTCAAGTGTCCATACCTTGTTAGTCATGAAGTGGAATTTTGTTAGAGTACAACACAGCAGAGCAACAGGGCCAGTGTCCATGGCACAGGTGAGAGTACAACACAGCAGAGCAACGGGGCCAGTGTCAATGGCAGTTGGCACAGCAAGTACATGAGAGGCTGCACAGGGGAGAGTCCAGCACAGCAGAGCAACAGGGCCAGTGTCCATGGCAGGTGGCACAGCAAGTACATGAGAGGCTGCACAGGGGAGAGTCCAACACAGCAGAGCAACAGGGCCAGTGTCCATGGCACAGGGGAGTGTCCAACACAGCAGAGCAACAGGGCCAGTGTCCAAGGCACAGGGGAAAGTACAACACAGCAGAGCAGCAGGGCCAGTGTCCATGGCACAGGTGAGAGTAGAACACAGCAGAGCAACAGGGCCAGTGTCCATGGCACAGGTGAGAGTACACCACAGCCGAGCAACAGGGCCAGGGTCCATGGCACAGGTGAGAGTAAAACACAGCAGTGAATGTCAATATCAGTGCCCAGGGAGAAATGCGGATTCAGGACATGAGAAGCTGCACAGTGAGTGTGTTTGACTATACCCTTCCATGACCCGCAACACACCCAGTTGGCAAACAATGGGCAGGACTAGCACACCTGTATGCGAGACAGGTGTATGAGGGGGACTGCCACTCACATTTGGCTGTCAGGCAGACTTGGAGTTGGCTGTGTGTCGGGGACAGCAGGAACACTTGAGTGGGGAGACAGAGGCGCAGGTGATGTAGGGCTATGTGTTGTCTGGGAAGCTGGAGGGCTGTTTGGACCAGGTGGCATAGTGGCACGTGGAGGTGAAGTCATGAAGACCTCTGACACAATGTGGGTGGGAGAGATTGGAGGGGTGCCCTTCCACTTTATTGTAATATGAAATGGCTTCCCTGTCTTGGGGTTAATGGGAACTGGTGATGACACAACAGGCACACACACCAACTGTCCCGCATCAGGTGCAGACACTGGTATTACCTCTGGTGATGTGCTGGATCCTGCAGAACTCTGTCTGGGTATGCCTCTGGACCACCTTCCCCTGTTTACCAGGTGTCCCACCTACAGTGCCCTCCTTTGCCTCTTTCCCAGGGGAGGCCCCTACAGTGCCCTGCTTTGCCTGTTTGCCAGGTGTCCCACCTACAGTACCCTCCTTTGTTCCTTTGCCAGGGGTGGTCCCTACAGTGTCCTCCTTTGCCAGGGGTGGCTCCTAAAGTGCCTTCCTCCACCTGATTCACTGGGGTTGGAATTGGAGTTGATGTGGTGGGGGATGTGGCCGTCTGCCCTTCCTAGGTGTACCCTGGCTATACAACACCTCAGTGGGCACAGACACTGCACGCCTAGCTCTGCGTGAAGTTTTATGGGCAGGAGAGTCCTTTGATGGTGATGCCTCTGCGGCATGTGAGCCTGATGTCAGCTTCATTGCTTTTTCGGCCTTGCTCTTCCCTGACGGGTTCTTGTCCTTGCATTCTGGGGTGGCTCTGCTCTCTGTGGGGATTGTGTCTGTGAGCGGGACCGCTTGGGTTGTGTCTGATGTGTGCTCCTTGTGCAGTATCGTGTCTGTGACGCATGCGAACCGTGGTCACTGTCATCTGATGTGGCCACTGACTGAGGGGTGGACAAAGGCACCTGAGCAGGAATGGGAGCATGTGCTTGTTGAAGGGCAGACGTCGCTGCGACTGCGGATGACCATGCTTGGACTGTATGGTATAGCCCACGCACTTCAGAGTGTATGCCCTCCATGTAGGCAACCACCTGGCCTAATTTCTTGTCATGGTCCCTGAAGGCATTGAGCAGGGCGGTCTGGCCCACACAAAGCTGGCGCAGGAGCTCAACAGACTCAGCACTGAGGGCAGCAGGGGGACAGGTGCAGGCTCAGCGGTGCCAGGTGTGAATGTAACTCGTCCCCTCTTACTGACACAGATTCGGGCTGCATCAGATGAAGTGGATGGGAGGCTGGGCACTGGCCGCTGAGTGGCAGATGATGATGCAGACTCCCCATCCCTTGTGCCTGCCAACATGGATGCATCACTGCTGGCATCAGATGATGTAGTACTCTGTGTCTCAGCCACGGATTCCTCCTGCATACTACGGTCCCCCCTTCAAATGCGCTGGTGGGCTCTGTGTCACTGGCCTCCGGTGCAGCTGTGGTGCTACTCTCGCCACCACTGGTTTCCAGCTCCTGTTTCTCCGTGTCCACTGGTGATTCTGCATGAGAGGGAGATGCAGGGTTGTGTTAGTGTCACCATCTGGACAAAGCAATCCAATCAATGCAGTACAGGGGATGCCCAAATCAACATGGTGACCACCACACACTGCAATCACATTGCAGCAACACACTACATAGACCACCACAGTGCCTGTAATCCTGAATATCTGCCATGACTGAGCCATGTTGAGGCCACACAGCACAATGCCCGTTAATGAAGTGTAACAGATACACAACTTTCCCTGCCCACACCTATCATGTCCCAACACTCATTGCCAAAGAAAGAGGGGACAACACACACACCTATAAGGACATGACAGTCCACAAGGTCAAGTAGGCCATACCAAGCACCATGTGGTACTTTGGGTCACCTTGTTGCCAGATGCGTGGGCCTCACCGATCATGGTACATCAAAGTAGTCATACATGAATTCACACGCAGATAGTGGACCCTGCTGTTCAACTCCGGATAGATTCCCCACACTATCCCAATGCTGAATGACCATGTGGATCCTAACCCATCTGGCTATGGGAAAGCACAGCAGGGAGGATCAGCTTTGTAAGGCCAGTTTGTCCCAATGCCTGACACTAGCACACATCCCAGCAGCCACTCACATGACATAGCACAGCACCACCTCACGAACTTCACATGGGCCACCGCTGCCACAAGCCCTGTGCAAATGCATCCGCTCCCAGCCAAAGTCACCTTCCCCAAATACTCACCCCTGCCTTGCTGGCGATTAGTCACTGGCGAAATGCGGGCCATCAGTGGTATTAAGTTGCACTGTGCCAAATGCCCAGTGCACGGTTGCAGCCCCAAAGTCATCTCAGCCACGTTCTTTGCCTGCCGGCTGATGTCGTTCCACCTCTTGTGGCAGTGGTTGCGTCGTCGGTTGGATACCCCCAGGGCTCGCACCTTTGCTGCAATGGCCCTCCACACGGCCTTACGCTGGTGTACCTTGAAATGCAGGTATGGAAGAAAAGAAGGGTAAATGTCATGTACCAACATCTATCAGTACAGTGGCAAGACACAGACTCGGGACCTATTGTAATCTCACTCCATCCCAAACTGGGGGACATCTCACAAGTGCACTCTTCATGGGCCAAACAGATGAGATTGCATGCATACATGAGGGCGTAGAGGGTACCTGATAATCAAAAACACATGCAGGATGACTGCACTGAACCCCCTTAGTGGCTCGCAGACATCACCAGGCCCATGCATGTCTGACGACCCCCTGCCCTACAGCTCCCTTAATGATAACTTACCACTACATTGGGGCCACCATACAGCCTTGGGTACTGTGCCAGCACCTCGTCCACTAGGACCTCAAGCTCCTCGCTTGTGAATGGACTGGCACAGATCTTCTCTGTCCTTGCCATCCCTGTGGATATGGAACACCTGTGGTTGATGTGAGTGGTGAGGGTCCCAGGAAGCAGGCTCTTGAGGCAGGAGAGGGTCCCAGGCAGCAGGCACTGTGAATAGTGGTAATGTGAGGCTCACTTCCACATATTTATAGCCCCCTGGGGTCGTTTGTAAGGTGCAAAGCTGCAATAATTGGATGTCCAGGTGTGCCTCATTCAAACCCATCCAATGACCGCCTCCGCGTTGGCGGAACACGCCTTCCGTGATTTTCAAAAGTGCATCATGCCACCGCAATCATCACTCCCATTGGCTGTAGGCAATGCTACATGGCAGTGATGCACCGCAAGGGCCGATGTGCGCTACCGCAATGGTGCATCTTTAAAACCCATCTAATGACCGCCTCCGCGGTGGCGGAGCACGCCTTCCGCGTTTTTCGAAACTGCATCATGCCACCTCAATCATTGCTCCCATTGGCTATAGGCAATGCTCCATGGCGGTGATGCACCGCAGGGGCCCGAGGTGCGCTACCGCGATGGTGCATCTTTCAAACCCATCCTATGACCGCCTCCGCGTGTTGTACTTTGGCAGCGTTAGCATTAGCAGAAGCCATCCTGTATTTAGAGGCTATCTTGTCCGTTTTGTGGAATCCATTTTGTATTTCTGGCAGCCATTTTGTTTGCCATGTGCTACTACGTGTATGCCATGTGCTCTGTCCTACCTTGCTGTTGTCTGGTCTTGAAATCTGCCTAGAGACAGGGTATATTTAGCCTCTTCCATTTTGCACATGCTCATTTGATCTTGCAGCTATCCATGCAGCTGCTGTTAGTCTGTAAAAGTCAGGATGTGTTATTATAACCAAAGTAGCACTTAAGGTACTGTAGTAAGTTGCGCCGTTCAAATCAATTCAAATAGAGAAAAGTCTCCTCAATACCTGTCTATATAAATTGCAATTCATATATCAATCCCATACAAATCCAAAGTTGGCCTACACAAATTCCAAAATTCCAACGCCACAGTAAGCGTTACTAAACTACCTCACCAATCCCAGGCATCAAAAACCAACAGCAAGTGCTGCATAACGACTCTTACCAATCACTTGGTGTCCAGGTTCCAACTGCCAAGTTCTCAAATCGACCAAATGGTCACAGCACGGCGAATCAACAGAAGAGATCTCAGTCGAGGACCAGCACCACCTGGAGGGTCAGATCAGAAAGAGAGGAAAAACGCCGTGGTTGCCAAGACGTGGGTCTCCTTTGGCAGTAATCGTCCAAAGAGAGATTCCAATCCTCCGTTTTGACCACTCCTTCGGGCATCTGAGTCGCCGATGAGCCCCAAGTGTTGGGCGCCAATTTGTAGTGGTGAGTCTCAGCAAGGCCTACCAGTGTAAGGGGTTCGCCCTTCTCAGCACAAGTCCTCAGGCCAATAGGATAGAAGTTGGCACAGAAACGGGAATAGAAAATACAAAGTTTATTAACCTCATGAGGTGGAACTACATTCACACAACACCCTTCGGCAATGCATGAAGTAGCACACTGAATGAAAGGAGCTTGGTCCTTTTATACCCACACAGGGGCTCAAAAGACGGCGGTACAAGTATAAGAAGTAGGATTTAGGCACATATAAGGTCATACAGAAAATGCACATTCAACAGGTGAGAGGAGCTAACAGTTGCTAATTCTGCTGAACACATCCTGACATTTACAGACTAACAGCAGCTGCATGGGCAGCTGCAAGCTCAACTGAGCATGTGCAAAGTGGAAGAGGCTAAATATAACCTGTCTCTAGGCAGATTTCAAGACCAGACAACAGCAAGGTAGGACAGAGCACATGGCATACACGTAGTAGCACATGGCAAACAAAATGGCTGCCAGAAATACAGAAAGGATTCCACAAAATGGACAAGATAGCCTCTAAATACCCGATGGCTTCTGCAAATGCTAACCCAATCGCTGCCAAATTACAACAGACGGCCCTTTTAGCATTAGCTGAAGACATTTGTTCATCTGGGGAAATCTAGATATGCATCCTGTACATCGATGCTCATCAGTTTAGTGACCTCTTTATTAAGCATTTGCTGTGCTTTCATTTCTGCAACATTTCTTTTAGCAGGTGTAAAAGCAGTGATGCAAATAGAGCAAAGCATGGGACCACATTGTATACATATACAGCATGTAAATAGTATCACCAATAGTATACATAGCATAGTCAGTAGCTTCCAGACCCAAATAATAAAGAGTGTCCACAACCATTTTGAAAAAGTCCATGTACCAGTCTCTGGGTGAATCTCCGCAGAAATCTTATGTAGTTTAAAGATTGCATCATATACTGAAGGCGAGTGATCCGGAATGACAACACAGCAGCTGCTGCCGATGATCTGACATGTACCACCTCGATCAGCCAAAATCGCAACAAGTACCATACGATTCTGGAGTGCTACAATCCTCGCAACTTGTAGCTCTTCTGTAATGTTCCCACGTGCCATTGCTGTCTGATTGGTAACAGCTTCCACAACACAAGTCAATCACCTTATCTTTCTGCTGTTCAATGCAGCACCCACAAAAAAGAATAAACCCAAGTTAAAGTCGACATATTGTTGCAAAGCAGTGTCAGTTTGGTCAACTTCATCCATACTTATTGTCCTCTTATTTCTGTTCTTGGAAATGTCATTGTATTGCTTGAAGTTGAAATGATACGATGCAGGTGCCAGAAACACAGGGGGCAATGGAAAGGACATGTAACAGACCCTAGACCACCCCACAGGTAGTTGGTAGTATCCCATATTACCACAACCGAAGTATGTATTATGCGAAGACGTACAACTGCTGTGATTGGTACTTGCAATTGTCATAATTACAGTAAATTCACTTCTCCCCACTGGAATTCTCCCAACACTACTAATACATAAGTCTGCTTTAGCTCTTGTCACAGAAAGCACAAAAAGTCCATTATTCTTCATAGTCCTTGTATTTGTGAAGACATGTGGCATAGAAATATTGTCAGGTTGGTACTCCTCCCATTCCCATTTTGTTCCTCTAGCTTGAGGGTAACCATTCTCATCAGGATAACATTCTTTATTAAGGTGATAATTGATCTGTCCTACTCTCATCTCTGTAATGTTGGCCCTTTCAGAGGCAAACAAAAGCGCAAACCAGGCTTGACAAGAACCGTTATGAGAGAACGGAAGAGGAATAAAAGGTATTCCTCCTTTCTTTTGGTGCGCAGGTATCATCCCACACACCTAACAGTCGGTAGTATTTGTGGCATTATGTGTATGATGCAACATCTGCATAAATGTATTGTTTAGGTAGGATTGTCAATGCTTCTGCTCCTGATAGGGAAACGTGAAATAGTGATGCTCAACTGGTGCAGAAGTAGTGGCAATCAGCAATTGTCGAGCAGGAGCCTCTTTCTCAATAAACCAAATTATTGCTGCAATAGCCGCCATAGCAACAACAAACCCTATAGCACAAATGGTTTTCTTATTGCAGATCTTAGCAACTTTTGATCTTTCAGCAGACATGATTATTTCGTCGTAAAAAAAACATTAGCTGGAGCATTTATCCCTGGGCAGCCGTTGATTTCCTAACCGAGGGTCAAGACTGGTGTCACTTCGCAGAACTGACCCCCCTCCTTGCCACATCGACACTCCGTTTCACCAACCTAGGGCGGTATCTCAACCAGTCCTTTTCGACAATGCAGGCTCTTTCCTTGGTCTCAGTTGGTATCACGATGCTCCAGAAATCGTGTGGTCCGGGAAGACTCCCTCAGATTCGTCAGGTGAGATAGCGTGGCCCTTCTCCATTTTCAAGATCTCTCGATGATCAGTCAGCACAGCAGGTTCCACCAAGGCAGGCGACACTCTCTTACAGTGAATGCTATGGACCCAGTTCTTCCTGTTCATCACTTGAACTGCTGTCCTCGTCGCAAGGAGCACTTGCTCTGGTCCTCACCACCTCGGCTCCAAACTGTTCGACCGCTCGAAGACCTGGACCATCACATGGTCTCCAGGACTGAGTTTGTGGGCCTCACCTCTAGATCTGTCTGGAAGAGCTTCTCGAACCTGTTGATGAATAGAGATCAAACTGTTGGTTAACTGTGCCAAATAATCATTCATCAGAACACATGGTACATCATGTACAGGGCGTGGCTTAGGAACTCTCCAAATGTTCATCGGTCTCCCAACTTCATATGGTGTAAGGCCAGATCGTGAATGTAGCACCGATCTCATGGACAGCAATGCCAAAGGTAGTGCATCTGGCCACTTCAAAGTCGTGGAAGCCAGTATTTTCGCTAATTTCAGCTTTAGTGTAGCGTTGTATTCCTCCACTAATCCTGCTGATTGCGGGTGAAAGACTGCATGGAATTTCTGTTTGATCCCTAATCCTTTCAGGACATGCTCAACAACTTGCCCAATAAAATGATGTCCGTTGGCACTCCACAAAAGTTTGCAAACACCATATCTAGGGAAAAACTCCTTTAGAAGCACATTCGCTGTAGTGAGAGCTGTATTATCATTTGTAGGGTATGTCTCTATTCATTTACTCAAGGCACATAACACCACTAGGACATACTTTAAGTTATTGCAGCGTTCAAGTTGGATGTAATCCATCTGCAAAACTTCAAAAAGTGCAGTCGGTGTAGCAAACCCTCCTGTAGGAGTTTGTGTCCCTTTACCAGGATTATACTGCCAACCGTTCAAACAGGACTGTACTATTCTTTTAGCTGTACCGGCAATCTCTGGATGCTCCCAGACATGTGTGAGCAATTTTGTTATTGCTAGAGCTCCAACATGTGTCGGCCCATGTGCCATTTGAACCATAGGCTGTAAATAAGCAGCAGGCAATTTCCACTTATCCTTTTCTTTGTTACACCAACAGCCCTCATCGTCTAACATTCCTTCTTTAGACCATTGCTCCAGCTCTTTCACAGAGGCAGATCTCTCTATATCTAATACTTCTTCTCTAGCATCGTGCCAACGTTCAGCTTGTGATTTCACTACGTACATGGATGTAGTGCTTCGTTGCATCACAGTCTCATGAGCTACTCGATCTGCAAAGGCGTTGCCTTGTCCTATCTTATCTATGTGGCACTTGGCTGGCAGTGTATGAGGACCGGCTCTTGGCTGATGGTGTGCGTGGATGGAACTTTGCTGGCGGTGTGCGTTGATGGCACTTGGCCGCCAGTATGCGTGGATGGCGCTTGGCTGGTAGTGAGCGTGGATGGTGGTGTGCATCTACTGACTCTTGGCTGGCGGTGTGGCTTGCATGGATCCCCCAGCATTTTCTTACCTTAAATCACCTGCAATCCTCCTATTTACTTATAAAGCCATAAAAACCTCACGCTTCTGTGTGGGTAAATTGTAGGATCACCACGCAGGCACAAATTTCCTCCCTTTGGTCTGCTGCGAAAAATGATATCTCATTTATGTAGGGTTCCCAATGTATCGTCTTGTAGTGTAGTTCCTATTTTCCCTATAAGCCCTGCGCATTGGAATAACATAAACAACAGTGTAGACGTAAGAGTGCGGTCTTCTAGGTCTCTACTGACTATGTTAGACTTAATTTAGGTTTGCGCCAGCTAGCTCAGAGGTCACTGGAAACTTTCTTGACTGAATAGGAAGTGATCAGCTTCCCTGGCTCAGACAAGAAGGGATTCAGCTTCTGACAACCGCATAAACATGACAACTTTGCTCCTCAGAATTAGAGTCAATCTCTAGAGTCGTGTGAAACAATAGACAGCTATTTCACTCAGTCAGTTGTGCAGATTTTACTTTCACCAGGATGCAGAGAATAGAGAGACGGCCGTTTTCAATAAAAGATATGATTTATTGAGCAGTCTTCCTTCTCATGCAAGATAAATGAATTGCCACAATTGCAAAACTTATTATTATGAAAAGTGCGTACAGTAAAAGGAGTATTACGAAATAATACTGTAAAAGCATTGATATGGTTTCTTAGCCATAAGATAGGTAAAATTAATAAAATATATACATTCATATATACATTAGCTAATGACCTCAACTGGTGCTTCTAACTACGCCTACCCCAGTGTACCTGACCTAAGCCTAATACATGGGAGGGAGTAAGTAAGTAGCTTGAGTTAAGTTGGTTTTGCCAAGAGTTTGTTTCAAGAATTCTCTCTAAGGGTTTAGTCAGCACCGTACCTCTGGAATAGAATGCAGGAGGTCTGGTATCTCCTCTCAGGACCCGATATCCCAGTTACCCGCAAGGGTAGGCTGGAAAAGCCGGAGCTGGATTTTCTCGGCAGGAGAAAAGACAGCGTCTTTCTCAGCGCGTCAAGGAGGAGGAGGGGCAGCGTCCGTGGGCTTCTCGCATCTGCTGGGCTCTGCAAGGGACAGCTGTTCTGCTCCAGTATTCACCACCACCGTGTGCTTGCTTAAGGCAACGTTGGTATATTTCTACCTGAAAGGTGCCGAGTTTGACGTAAGTTTTTGGACATAAGACATCAATAAAGATGTCATTAAGAACTGGTCGTTCTTACAGTGCTTGCAGGAGTTCTATTTATTTATTTTCGAGATCTTTATTTTCGAGATTTTTACTGCGCAAACAAATACCCGAAGGTGTCTCGGCGCATTACTAATCAAAACAAAGCAAGCAGGGCTTTCCCAGGTTGCTGGGGGGGTTTGAGATGTCGAAAGAACTCGGTGTGTTATCTAGGAATCTAAGGAAGTGGCTTCTGCTGTGTCATGGACTGTCATGAGCTGCAGAGACGAGTTACTGAAATATGGCTCTGATCATTTATGCCATTATAGGGATATGTATTGATTATAGCTGTATAGGGGCATGAGGTCATAATATTGATCGGGGTCCCAGATAGAACACAACACCTACTCCCCGAATTTATGTCCATCAAATTACTAAAACTAAAGCAAGAAGAAGCACGTGTATTCATACCCACCCCAAAATACATTTTGCATTTGAAATGGTGTACTTAAAATACATGGAAATTAATTGGTACTGTACGTTATCAAGCATAGTAATCATTCAAAAATATTGCATATGTAATTATTTGAACAATTCTGCGAAGATTTACACATGAAAAAGTCTCTAAATACAGAAAAGAAGGGCGAGACTATTTCATCACATATTAAATACTATTGCATAAAAAATGTGCTAGAGGCTCAGTTAAAATGTTGTCTCTAGATCTACTAAAAATAGAAGCTCTGTTCTTTATGAATAGTTCTACTTTAAGCAAAGGATGTGTGCCAGGAAAAATGGTAAATATTTTGGAAAAAATTAATTTCATGGTGAGCGGGGAAAAATAGTCCAAAACGTTTTTCAGTAGCTTTTGTTGTTCAAAGCTGAAGGCCAAATTCAGAGTTCATGGGAACGGTGTGTGCCGGAATGTTTTTCCAAAAAGTTATTGTTTCTGTTCAGGGGAGAACATAATTTCAGACAGGCTCGCAAAGAATTGGTCTATATATTCAGGTGACAGTTCGACCAAGTTCGATAATGCTGTAACTTGGCAGTTGTGAGAATGATATCGATTTCAGAATCAGCAATGCTCACAGAAGGTCGTACCTGGGTGATGTTGCTTTCATTTCTTGCTTCACTGCTACCACCTAGTCGTAGTGCAGGAGTCTCAACGAATGCCGTCATCAGGATTGGTAACCGCTGGGGACAACATGATGCGTGAGCCGTTACTGGACTTAGCAAAGTATCGACGTCCATTGGTATTCCTGATGGTAGTGCAAGACAGGTGTCTAACACGCATTCCTCTCCGCATAGCATACATCGAAGCACAGGTAAGATGCAGGTCTGCCATATAGGTCTGAATGAAAGAAACCAGGTCATGTTTAGATCTCGTAGCCGAGCTATCCCAAGGACTCTAGGTATGCGGTACGGGTAGTGTATTGCTAGGATTGTTTCTTCCATCCGTGCCGGGGTCATGTCTGCGTTTTGGTTTGCCATATCGGAGCAGGAGAGCCAAAAATAAAATACCTGCTACGAGCCCCAAAAGTAGTGGTACCCCGCCAAAAATCGAATGGACAAAATTTGAAAAGATACCCAGGGCCGCTTCAAATGTTGTTAACAGTCCCGAAAAAACTGTCTTAAATACATTCTAGATACCACTGGCATTCGACATATTTACTATTTGGCTGAGCATTTCTTTGAAATGCACCGGGCAATTTGTTGATAAAAGTGCATGTATCTCTGCCGCCGTCCTTGCAACTTGAAGACCATACGTCTCTTTTGATGACGTGATGGGCACTGTTGTCTGCAAAAGTACAGACTTCATTCTGCTTAAAGTATCAATTCGTATAGAAGAGATTTTCAAATTAGGCCAAATCGGAGTCACTGAGTCTCCAGGGCCGTTTGGATACAATGCTTGCATACAGCAAGTGGGCATGGAACTTGCGCTTAAGAGATATGCTTTCCCTGGCACCAAGCCACAACAGCTGTGATCCGTTATTAGAACGTAACTCCGTTAGAAAGTTGTCTAAAGAATGGCTCTATTTGTGCTGCAGGTGTGCCATGCTGGTGGCATGAAACATTGTTTTAAGTACCCTCCCAGGCCCCATGTAAGTTAATACCTTGGCACAAAAGTATACCGCTCAGTGAATGTGTACATTCATTACCACTAAGAAATACATTTTTGTTGTTGTCACTATAACATGTGTGTGTATAAGGTAATTTCCATGATCCTTTACCCAACTTTTCATACTGGCCTGCCGGTATATACTCAAGGCAATTTTTAAATTGGAAAATTGTTATCGGAATTTTGATAATCCTGTGTATTATCCATTCAATGATAGGTCTTTCTGACATTGTCAATGGTAATCTCTCAAGTTTTTCGATGCTCAGGATTGTATAGTCTGCTCCTTTCTGTGCCAAACTGATTTGTTTATCAGTAAGGTTAAAGATGGAAAACAGTGACGTTGTGTTGATTAAACGCCATGGCACATAGCCCGAACGGAGATTTTGCAACGTCAATCCTAGTTGTACAATAGAACGTAATTGGGACTGGCCATGTTGTAACATTAGCAAGTCTTTGTCTATTATATCAATAGCAGATGATACAATACTGTCCAGTGAATATATTCTGGAGGACAGAGTCATTAACCCGTTGTCCACAACAGAAAGTGATTTTTCCAAATTAATACGATCAATTTCTCGTATTTTCTCGGCTGTTTCAATTTGAGTTTCTTTCCAAGCCTCGTTGTATGCCGCATATATGCTGGCCGCTATGAAACGTTTTTGACGCTGTTTGCGTGGTCCCATAATGAAATCGCGCAAGTCAGCACCATCTTTAAGTAAAGACAAGTGTTGCCTAATTTGTGCCAGTGAGGATGTTTGTAGCCATTCAAGGCAGAGTTTCCCTACACTGTATGTTGTTACTATCCCTGGATGTTGTCTCTGGGAGTATCTAGGGTCTGGTCTGGACATTTTCAACCCCTGTATTTTGTTCAGGAATCGATATTGAAAGTTATTCGTGTCTGTAGGCCAGATTAACCACTTTTTCCAATCAGGATGTGTTCTGTTTTCATTTAAAATTTGGGATACGTCTATTTCAATATCTGTGGTTGCATTATCAGGTATTGGCTTTGGAATAAACAGTTTATTTAGGTCTTTAATCTTAGCTAGGCCAAGACAGGTTGTTTGTTGAATTGTGTCATTCAAGAATATTATTTGTTCTGGGATCATGCAGGCTCGAAATAATGCTTCTAGACCTTGTACCTGCCAATCTTTTGCACCTCCAGATGGTTTTTGCTTCAATGTTATTTTTCCAGAAATCGAAACCAAATGTAATCATTTTTTCATAAAATGCTTCTGAATATATCAATTTAGTATTTGTCAGCATGGTTTTCGTCCCTGTTTTATCCAACAATTTGTAATAAAATGTTTCTGAATTACTTGTGTTAAACCCTGAGAAGTATTGGAATTTCTCATAGAATGTTTTTGAACTGCTTTTAGGTGGAGTAGCACAATGTTCCCATTGGTTATATTTAAAAACATTTCTAGGCTGGGCAGATTTATGTAAGTAGTGGTCTGCGTAATGTGAAAAACAGTACATCTGTTCATAATTAGATGAACCTTGTAAATAATCATGTTCGGTAAATTTTGCTGACAGCACCAAATCTGACATCATATCATTTATACTTTTAAAGTCCCAATCATCAGAGAATGTACTCAGTTTTACAAAGTCACTAAATGAAACCTTGAACTGGTGAGGATATTTCAGGATCTCGACCGGGCCATATATTTCATAGTCTGTCTTGTCCCAAACTACCCCGCCGGGTATTGGAATGGCTGTGACATTTACTGATGATAGTTCTCTTTTCTTGACGTGAGATGATCTGTGAGGTTTCAGAACTAAGTTGATGTTCTGACTTGCTGTGTCCATTGAACTGTATTTTCCCTCAATGAATTTTCCCAAACAAAGTACCATGATGAGCCAAAATTCTAACCATGGAGAAATAAGATAGGTTTCTTTGAGTTGATGAAAGAGTTCTGTTGCTTTTTCTTTAAAAGTCTTTGTTTCTGGCGTCACTTCAGGGTCGCTTTGATCTTCAGAAAAGTTATCGAAATTGATGAGGTAGCCAAATGCAGTTCTGTCGATTGTTGGAATTGTTTTCTCAATTTGCCTTTCATTAGCACATTCTGATGCCACATCATTGTAGACTGGTGTTTCATGATGAACTGTTTCAATTTGTGTTTCAAGAGGGACAAGTTCCATTGCATTTCTGCATAGACCTCTGTTTTCCTTTTTACCAGCAAGGGGCGGTAGTACTACTGATCTCGTTCCGTTGATTGCTAAGACAGGTACTGCTTTTCTGTAAGAAGGCCCAAATTCCTTCTTCACTGCTATTTTCTCTCTGACCAGATCCCCAATCTTTGGAATCCAGACAGGTCTTGCTGGGACAGGTGGTGTGTCTTCAGTGGTGATTGACTGTTGTTTTAACTTTATGTTGCTCAGGGCTTTTCTTGTTTCATTCAAGTCCTGTAAAACAGCCAAACGATCTTTGATGTCAAAGTCTTTATTCTTATCTTCTACCACTGAAGCAAGACTATCTAAGTCCTGAACATGCATTCTAGTTCCGAACAATAGTTCGTACGGGCTGAAACCTTTTAGAGAATTTCTTGGCAGGTTGTTAAGACTACGTTGGACACTTATTAAATGTTTGACCCACCCATCACCCGAACCTAATACCTTTGCTGTTATAGATTGCTTTATGTCTCGGTTTTTTCTTTCCCCTACGCTATTTCCCTCAGGATGAAATGGACAAGAGAATCTCAATCCAATGCCCATGCTGGTCATGGCCTCCTTATAAGCTCGAGAGCTAAAAGCAGGACCCTGGTCAGAATAAAGCATGGCAATTGCGTATGTGCCGATAAAGACTCGCAAATCTTTTATAACAGTTTTGGCATCAGCCGAGCGCTGGGGCCACATTTTTAAAGTGAATGTAGTCTTAAACAATTAATAGGACGCTGGATTGCATGTGTAGATAGCTCTATGCTACCTGCATACATGGCCATGGCATTACTCCGCTTGACTCGTTACTGCGGTCTCTGTCGCAGTCTGGACAGCTCTTTACAAATTTATAATGGTGCAGGCTCACCCCGGCCACCAGTATACTGCTTGTAATTCGGTCAGAGATTCCTTCATCTGTTTCTCCGATTCGTGTTTGGAATTACCCTATCCCCCACTCCAGGGATTCGAGCAAAAGGAATGGAGTTTGCATCAATTACGTATGCATAATTGAATGGATAGTTCACAGGTAATGCTGCACAACTGCCTTTTGAAGACGTTTTTACTGCCAGCATGGTTTTCCCGTCTATATATTTTTCTGAACGCTTTTTTGTGGCTACGGAAGCCGGTTTGCTTGCTTCCGCTATGGCTGTATTAGCCAATGAATTCCCTGCAACGCGAACGCCATCACGTTGTTGACTCAGAGTGTGTATCACGTGAGTCTTTTGTAGTTCTTTCTGTAAAAGAACTACTTGTTTCCAAAGCATCTTATGCTTGATTGTGGCACCTGTGTCATCTTTGTAATCATTTTGAACCCAGTTCTGCAAATCATTGTTGTAGGAGTTGACGCAAAAATGCGAATCGCACACGATTAGTGTCGGGAATTCACGTTCGGCATTTTCAAGCGCCATCTTTAAAGATCTGATTTCAGCTCGCTGAGCCGAACATTTTCTCAGTGATTCAGTTTTTGTTATTCTCGGTCTGAATTTACCGCAGAGCCAGTGACCTTTACAATCGCGCAGGCTGCATCGTAGGATTTATTTTCTACATTGTAATGCTGTACAAATCTGTCTGTATAGATTATACAGGAGTACTGTTCAAGGGGCAGAATTTCGATTGGCAGAGGATATTCTTTTTCATATTTTAAATCATTCCGTTTTTTCATGTGCGGGGCGAAATAGTATTTCACGTCTTCTGCAGCAAGAGAATTTTCCCACTGTATCCATTTTGGATCCAGTGACACTGTAGGCAGGTTTACTGGGCTGAATAGTGCCTCGAAGGTGGATTCTGCTGTGAGAACAGTGATCCTTTTGCCTTGTGCTAGTTCTCGTTCCTTTGCTATAGCAGTTTGCACGGCCTTCACAGTATTTTCTGTGAGACTGAATGTTTTTTCTGCTTATGTGTACAAATGTGATTTGTAAGCTATTGGTACCGTTTCTCCCTCATTAGAGGTCAGGTACGTGAATCCGCATCTTCCTGGGATGACTCGGATTACAAGGTTGTGTGTATTGTCACGTGTTTCTAATTTTGTTTTCGCTAACATGTCTGTTTGCAGTGATCTCAAAATTTCAGTGTGTTTTTGACTCCAGTTGATCGGTTTAAAATCAGGTTTAATTAATTCTTAGAGAGGTTTAATCCTCCCTGCGTAGTTTAGAATGTAAGTTCTTCTGAAATTCAGGAAGCCTAGAATCGATTGTAAGTTCTTCAGCGTTTTTGGTGCTTGGAGTACAGCGCACTTCTCCAAGAAGTTGTCTGCTAGGCTTTTTCCTTCACTTGATAATTTGTATCCTAAGAATAAGACTGTTAGATGGGCAATTCTCGACTTTTTAAAGCGAATTTGTAACCCTCTGCTGCGAACCCAAGTATTATGGTGTTCACCCTTTTCAAGTGAGTATCCAAGTCGTCGTCTGTGAGATAGATATCATTGACATAAGATAATGCCTCATCATCATAGATTTGTAGTAACTCTGTTACTCTGGCTGAGAATAGTCCTGGGCTGTTCTTGAATCCCTGTGGGAGCCTACAGAAAGTTTTCTGTGACCCCATTATTGAGAAAGCGGTCAAGTATCTGCTTTCTGGTGCAATATTTTGACAAAAGAACCCATTAGATATGTCTAATGTTGTTTTGTATTTTTTGAGAACTATGTTATTCATTAGTGCCGCACTGTGCGAATTTTGTACCGCAAATGTTTTGCAACATGAGTTAAGGTGTCTGTAGTCCAAGACTAGACGATACGAATCTAACAGGATATCATAGCCTTTTGAGAGGTTATCCCAAAATAGACCCCTTATTCTTCTAGTCTTATCTCCCTCTATACGCAGTGTTATTTCGTATGTCTTATGAGGTTCGCTAATCCTGCTGTCTGCAGTTTCTACTTGAATGTATTCATTCGTGTCCACTGTCTCCAGATGACTCATCAGGATCTTGCGAGCTATGGTGATTTCTGCTGCACTGTCTAGCATTGTCTGTGCCCAGTCTCCGTTTTTCAGCTGTGTCCTCAGTATTCTCGGCATGTTCGATTACTCTTATACTGGCTACCTTCTTCCTTGGGAATTGTAATTTTTTACTTTTAGCAGGTTCCTTGTCTTTGGACTTGGTGTGCTCTTCCCTTGGGTCTGATCGTCCTCTTCTTTCCGATTTCTGCGAAAAAGATCGAGAGGGACGTGTATGAATACTTTGATATCTATCAGGCTTTTTCAAGTTATCCCTATTTCTAAGGTTATATCTTTTCTTAGAGTGTTCCCTCTGGGGAGACTGGTGTTCTCGAGTCGGAGTTCTTTACCTCCGCCGAGGAGACCTTCCTCTGGACTGGAAAACTTTTTCTTTGGGAGTGGATTGTTTATTTCCATCCCAGCTCTTTTTAGGAGTGTTTATATTATTTTTAATAAATAATTTTTCAGGATTTTCGAGTAGTTGGGGTTTTACTGGTTTCCCACCCAAACTATCTCTACCTAATTCTTCATAACATTTTTCTATAATTCTGGCAAGCTCAATTGGTTGATCTGTTATATCTGTTTCTTTCAATTTCTGGCGGATCACCACAGATGCTGCTTCTCCTTTTATGTTGGCTAGTAATATAGCCAAGACCTGCTTGAAGTCTTTCAGTAATTTCATACCAAGAGTTAAAGCAGGTTCTGGACCGTATTCATTCTGAATTTGTTTTAGCACATCTGGAATTACCGCCATGGACGGAACACCATGTGTATTTGTGTAAATGGAAGCAAAGACTGTACCCCAAGTGTCATAGTCCTCCACATGTGGTGCGACCCCCATTGGAAGGCAGATAGTCAGAATTCTGTGTTTCTCAACAGGGGTAGTATTTGGAAATACTGCCTCTATTTGAGTAATTTTCTGTGCTAACCAGAAAGGAATTTGTTCCCGTTTTGCGGGAGTTTTTCCAAGACATGATTGTATGTTTTGTGGTGTTATTTTATTTGTGTTCCCCTGATGTGGGGTCAGCTGTGGAACATTAACAGCTGTTTGGACTGTTGCAGTCCGCATTACATATTGGACTAACTGTCAATGTATTTTAATCAGTAATTTTAGCTGCGCTAAAAGTTCTTCTCTTGACATTTTTTCAATGTCTGGATGTGGTGTGTAGCTGGCTAGAACCGGCCACGTTGCTCCTGGTCTACCTAGTGGACCGAGCCTGGTGATGTGATCATTATGTTTTAGGGCGCCTTTAAACCAGAGAAGGTGCTCTTGGTATTTTAATGGGATTTCAATCTCCTCGAAAGGAGCGTACTCTTCCGGTGGTTCCTCTATTGTGTAATAGTGAAACTCGTGTGTTGTAGCGTTTGCCGATGGAAAGTATATCCAAGAATAGAATACCTCTGTCTGACGATATTTGTGTGCCTCTATCACGAAAATGACTGTACCACCTCGTGATGTCAGTCCGTTTTCTATAAGTTTTAAAGTTATAGATTTTCTTATGTTTGCCGGGATGATAATCGCACCCGGTTCATTAATCCCTGTAACATCGAAACCCGGTTGATTCGCGTCTACCGCGACTTCATTGGATCCGTTGTTATTGCCATTTTCTGACATTGTATTAATAAAGGTTTGCAGAGCAGGTTTTCAAGGTGTCGGAGGGAAAATTAATTGTGGGCAGGAGGGGCCAGGGGACTCGGTACAGCAGCTCAGAAGCCGCGCTGGGGAGACCGTGAGAGAGAACTAAGGGAAATGGGACAGCTTAATTTGCACCGGGGTAGTCCTGGAACTCCTCCTCTAAAGACAGGAAAAAACAGATATATGAGCCTTGGAGACTGTTTCTGAAAGTTGAACAAGTTTTATTAGAAGACACAGCTTCTAGAAATATTCAATGATATCATGAAAACCACATAATACTAGATCATGCTCCTAGCATTCTCTTGAAAGTTTCATGGACCAGTCTGGATTTACAAAGTACAGTTTACAGCTGCTATGAGAGAGAAAGACTTATACTTTAAGAACACTGGTGAGTTGTTTGAGGCACATTGCATAGAAAAGTTTAAGCACATATTGGGTACACTCACCACTCATGTAAGATATCCTGAAAGTACATGGTTAAACACCTTAAATGCAGTGAGATAAAACAAGGTCAGAGAAAACATAACATTTCAAATAGTGAAATGTAACTTAAATGCACAAAGAGGAAAAAGCATTTCATACAGTAGAATATACAATGGAGGAGCAGAACCTAAGTACATGAAACAAGGGCTTCTCGAGTAACCCCTGGGAAAAACTCCTGTCCGACACCCTATGTGCAAACGAGGAGTAGTTCAACGATAATCTGGCGGACCACCCTTTTATATTGTTCGGGGGTGAGGGGCCTATGGTCACGCCATATCACGTCACCTCGAACCACATATCCTTCTATCGCCTCTCACGCCCCTGCCTGGTGACTTCCCATCATAAGTGTAAATGTGTCCCCTTCTCGTAATTGTGTGGCAAGTACGCCAGCCTAGACTGAGTTCCTGCCATTCTGACTGGAAGTTTGTCATTAATCAGAAATGTGTTATTATTGCTTTGAAGGATTCTATTCATACGTTTATGTGCGAGTCTGTGATACTGATTTGCCACATTTATCCTCATTTATCGGACAAGCTCGAGAAGTAGCTTGTGGTGGGACCTTCCCTTATCTCCGTTCACAGCTTTTAGGTGGGGTGCTTGGGGTGTGTTGCAAGAATAAGAGGGAACTTGAACTTCAATGATCGTAAACCTAGCATACAGTGGGGTGGGGGCCTCGAAGGAGTGCGAGGCTTCGCAGAAGTGGAGCTGGCAGAAGCCTGGGTCAGACCTGCTTTCTGCTTCTGTTTAAGCTGAGAAAAAAAGCAGTGCTCAGGCCAATGTAACTGAGGCCTATAACTTCTAAGCAGCAGGGCCTACTTAGTGGTCATGCTGCGTAAGTGATAAGAGTGTCCTAGGATAACTATGCAGTGAATTTTTCTCCCTCTGTCACCCCCCCTCTGGTTCATATATGAACCAATCAAACATCATACGAACTGCATACTTAGCTGGAGATGGGGGAAGTGGCCAGGGCGAGTTTATGAAGAATTTGTTCCTTAATCCTCATCTGGTCTCTCTAATCTCTTACACATGGTCTCATAGGGAGGTACTGACTTTCAGACGGGACCTGCGCTAAGTGAGGGTCAGGGATTGTACGCTCTATGTTCAACACTGCTATCTCTACATCTTCCCCTTGTCCCCTGTGTATGCCTGTGTAGTTCATCTCAACTTTCTTAGACCTTAGTCTTCTAACATAATGCAACATAATCTGTGTTCCAAAATACACAATTACAAGCACACATAATATAGGCATTATAAAATTTAGTACTGCAGATAGCCATGAAGGCATCCAGTCCAAGTTGGACCAATTACTTAAAACATCTGCTTTTGCACTTCCATCCTCAGGCATCTGTCTCCCCAAATTGTCCAAGTCCTCAATGGCCTTTGTAAGTGTTCCGTTATCAGCATCATCGGCCAAAAGGAAGACACAGCAGGACGATTTTCCCATTCTGGCGCATCCACCACTATTCATCGCAATTAACTGGTCTAGAACATAGCGTTGTTCCAGAACCATTAGTCTCAAAGGTCGTAGTTCTTCTTCCACGGCGTTGAACCCATCACGGATGTTGTTAACAAGCTGCATCAGTTCATATCTCGTTACTTGGAGCCATTGAACATTGGCTTTGGTCTGGAACATGGGGATAACTCCCCCAAAGAAAAGTTCAGCATCATTGAAATCTTCTGGAATCTCATGGAATGTGTCATCTGAGGAGTACTTTTTGACTTCTCTTTTTCTGTGGTGGGGCAGGGTGACATCACCTGCCATTGGGTGTGCATGGATGTGGGAAATGTTCGCTGTTGGGACGACGAGATGCCATTCATGCATCGTCACGATAGAACAAAGTCCTTGCCATTGGGGAGGCAACTGCAGATACAGATTTTCTCTGCATATCCAGTAGATGCTAATGAGGATGGATGTGCCATACTTCAAGTTCGAATTAAAACTAGTGCTGTTGCAATTAGTATTCCTGCCCACAGGTACCGTTCCATTACCTAGGAAGCAAAGGAGAGGAGACTTTAGCTTGTATGCTCTTTTCTGTGTGTATGGTGTACCCTCATTGGACGTGTATCTTCTAGTTTCCCTACCCCATATCTCAGCACACTCCCTCTCTATCTCCTCATTTAAATTGAATCTGTGCTCTTGTCCTACAGCTGTGCTACCCAAGGAGGCTGCCTTACATATTAAGTCATGTGGACCATTCCACTTGTTGTTGAAATAAATGTTGGCCTTCAGATGTAGAATAGGTCTCCACTGACAAGGGCATGTGTCATGGGTGTGGTTACATCGGTGATGTTCAGGTGAGTGGCATTTCGATGTGGGTGTTGGGAATGTGAAGTACCCTAATTTCTTATAGTGACGTTCCCAAACCTGCGTTATGTCGGCAGGTACTTTCATATCACGGTAAACCTCCATTCTCCTTTCAATTTCCAATGTGTTGGTGATGACCCTAAATGTTACATACTTGTCATCCCACTCTGTGGTATTTACAAATGCATCATCCACTTTGGCTGAGTGGAGCTGTATCTGACCATGTATGCGGCAGAAAAACAAGTGTAAAAGACATTTGGCTGTGGGTGGTGGGACTTCTTTAGGAAAGATCAATTTATCTGCGCCTACAGCGTGTGGAATGTGTGAATATACAAAGCAAGCGTCATTTGTGGCTTTTCTTCACACCTCCCTCATGTCTCTGTACCACATGTTATCTAACAATGCATTGTGGATACCATAATCCTCCACTGACACACTGGGACGCTGGGAGTAGAAATCGGGCATAGAGTGCTGGTCGAAGGTGTAAGCAACTGTGTCTTGGAGATTACTAACCCAGTCTGCCTTAAGTTGGGTACGCGATGCATATCTAACTGGCACTTTCTCGCTACCCATTCTATATCTAAGACTTCTTTTATTTTGGCGGGATCGTCTCGGGGCACCTGGCACAGTGGGGGTCAAGATGATATTGAGTGCCAAGTCCCTTCCTGTAGGGTCAGCATGGGGTACAGAAGGTGTCAAGATAGGCACAGAGGTGTCATAGCTACTACTGGTGCTTATCCCAGTTTGCTTGTTACCAGGAAGTGTCTTGGGCATGGGGAGCTCTGTAGTCGTGACAAAAGTGATATTACTAGTAGCTCCTCTCTCTGATCGCACTTCTAACCAGTGGAATGCTGTTACTGAAGCTATAAACATAACAAAGAATAATATTACAGTTGTACATATCTTTTTCATTGAAAGCTTGACATGAAGGGTGGTTCTGTTGCTGCGTCTCAGTTCGTAGGCCATCATACGATCTCCACATTCTTTATCTTGGATAGTTAGTTTATACATGATGTCCTTCTCTCGGTCAATGTTCAAATCTATGATGGTGCCGGGTGAAACCATTCCTTTCTGGCTATTCGGACAGCTGTGGGTGAAAGTCAATTTGCAAGTGTTCGCTGAATTTGAGGTCTCTTCTCTTCCGGACTGCTGTGTCCCAAAGCAGATGGGCGGAAGTTAATCAGAGATAGGACCCTTGTTCTTTTCTTCGATCTCTGGATGGAAAGGAACTTTGGAGCACGCATTAGTGCACATAAATGAACAACAATTCATTGCTTACAATATCAGAAGAGGGCCCAGTATTTTGTTTTGAGTCTGGTGGAGAGAACAACCATATCTATTGATCTGTCAATGACAAGCCGGTGAGATGTGAACAGGCCGTTAAGGCGCTTACCCTAACATTGTCGCAGTTGTTCAAAAGAATGATGTTTGAAAAATGACTGTCACTGTCACTGCGAGTCACTGCAATGGCATCCAGTAATCCTCAGTGTCATATGACCTCATGAAGTAGGAATGTAGCTGCGGCCTTTGCGCCATAATGGACACATGGTCCGGCTTCAATCCACCCGAAAAAAAGGGCACACCACTACCATGATGTTTCTTCTAGGCATCTGTCAATCATGTCTACATAGTTAATGTGGAGCTCTAAAAAGGACCCTAAAAAAGGATACAAAGGGTTGTATCTATTCATGTGCACTGGGGATGAACCAAACTGTTTGCAGAGTTGTGGACATGACATCACGAGAGACGTGTAGGAAGGTGCAACTGACTGAGTGCTATTTGCAGAAGGGCCTGTGGCACGACAGGTTTTCCTGTCATTGTCTCTGTAAATAAAATCTGAAGCATCCTGTTGTACTCCCCTCTCCTTCCACAACTTTTTCCTTCAGGTGGGGCACTTCTCTGTATCTCTCTAAGGTGCAGCTGTGCAATGAAATCATAGTGCTGTATATTACCAATAGTGTATGGGCATGATGGGTCTTCTTGCACTGTTGAGGGTGTTAACTCCCTGCATACGTCCTCTTAACATTGAAATCTACTTTATATCTGCATTCATTTGTACTTTCCTAGCACTGGGCATGTGTGAAGTAACAACTGTACACAGCGGTGCATATCTGAAAACGTTCTCCCTATCTCCTCTTATCCATCTTAACATACATCTTAACATACATATTCCTTACTAATTATTTTACCAAACTGTGTGGTCTTAGGCCACTCATTCTTCTTGCTCATTTCCATAGACCAACGTATTTTTACACATACATTTTCCTTTCTTATCAATCTTATTGTTACTGTCAACTACAGGAAGCCTTTTTCCTGTTTGGCTCTACGCCCAGAATATGCACTCGGCCAGGAAAGCTACTTATGAACATGGCCCGAAAAATAAAAAAATGTCTCTCATTTAGCTTTTCAGCACTTTTTAATATCTGAAAACATGTGCTGTCTCTGATTGCAATATGCAAAATATACGTATTGTATTATAGAAATAAAGATGGCTTATTTGTAATGCACATGTTCACTCAGAATTGTATATTGATGATAAACAGCAGATCCTCATTGTCCCCAACTCAATGTATTTCTTGAATCCACCTTAGAAGGATGAAATGCTCAATAGACCTAGCAGCATGATCTCGTGTCTATATCTGAAAAGAAATGCGATGCAACTAGTGTGCATTCCATTCCATCATTTTATCTCTGGCTTGTGCCTGTGTCAGCTGCTGCTGAATTTGGGGAAGTAGGAGTAAATCATTCTATTTAGTTGCTCAGTTTCGCAATATTTGGCGAAGTTTACAGTGTGAATTATATTTGACCATCCACATAACATAACTATCTATTTCTGAAGGAAAAAATGCAAACATAAAACTGACAGTCTGCGTGTACTTGGGAACCGAAAAGGGCATTGTGCCTTTTTCATTGAAATATATTCTCATATTTAATTTGGCCATCAGATCATGTGGACTGTGGTGTATAAAGTAGACGCTCCTCAATACCTTTACCTCCTGTCTCTATTCGTACTTGTTCTGTGAAAGGGACCTTTAATATTGCCCCAGAGAAATCTAGTGTGTTTGCGCTCTGGTTGGAAATGGGCAGTGCCCTCTCCTTGATACAGGAGAATATGGCACCTGTGTCAATCAAAAACTATACGTGTTGCTGTTAATCATGACATTCATGTGTTGCTGAGGTACCTGTTGTATCTGATGTGTTGTTACCTCCTTGTATATTTAAGGCACTTTGTGAAACATTAGTGACAGTAGTCACTTGACTCACTGGTGTAGCTAGCCTAACTGCATCAAGAGTCTTTCTTTTCTTTAGTTTCTGCTGTTCTAATTCGGCAGTTGTGTTCTCAATAGCTAATTGCCTTGTTTGTGACATTAGAGATCCGATGTCTGAGACATCTGGAAACTTCCGGCGCAGTTCGTTCCATAGCGCTGATCTTAATTTATTGAAAGGATCACCATCTAATTCTGAATTAGTGGTGCAAAGCCTTGTGTTGATGCGTGAAAACATATCCTCTGCATCCTTTCCAATCAGGGATGTGAGCAAACTTCTCATATCCCAAATAGCCAACGTCACACCTGAAGTGTCATTTTCAAAGGCTTCTATGCACTTTCCCGCACCCTCCGTGAGGGGTGGGAGTTCTCTCTTCAAATTTTCTTTGTCCGTTAGGGACCAAGTAACTGAGGTAGGGGGGTCATTGACCTCCTTGGACAGCAGGGGCAGCTGGTGTGTTACCCCTGTGGGTCTTGTGTGACAATACCTGCGTGCGTATTTCTGCCAGACCCTTAGGCCTTGGCGCATGTAGGTATAGTTCCAATCACTGTCTCCTGCTTCTTGCGAGATACATTCTTCAGCAGTGGCCATTTCATCTGGCTCAAAGGAACCCTCCCGAGGCCAAACCTTCATTTGAGATGCATTAGCTTCTGTCCAGTCTGCCAATTTATCTGAGAATGGATTGACATAAAGGTCACTCCCTTCTCCAAGTATTACTATCTCATTTGGCGTCAGACCATTGATCAATGGTGGTCTCGGCCTGTCAAGGGTCATGTGGTGCAGTACTCCAGATCTGGCGGTGTGCAGACGTGCTGTACCTGATGCATCATATTCCTGTTCGACGTCATCCAGTCGCCCATAGTCACCTGACACTGCAAGACTTTCTATCTCTCTTCTTCTCTGCCTTCTCCTCTTATCTGCTTGTTCGAACATTTTTGGCAGATCCAAATTGTCTTGCTCTAGCTGTGGTCTGTCTAGCCTACGTGGCGTAACTACTGGAGGTGATGCCTGAGGCATAGGCGTAGGTGGTCGTGTCACCTGAGTGTTATAATTAATGACTGTAGACGGAGCTTGGGGCACTCTTAAGTTGGCTGTGAGAGAAGCTGCTGTGTTGATATGTGGTGTGGCTACACTTTGTGCTTCCTGATGTAAGTCTACCCATGGCCCTTGCTGTGGCATGATAGTTGGGACTCCACCACTGTGTGGCTCTACCTCCTTCACACTACTAGCTACTTTATTTGGTGCTTGTTGTTTCTTTGCACCCATCTGCTCAGTCATACTATCCCCTATACTGGCTAGGTATAGTGACAGTTGCTGGAGTGCTGCTGTATTTCCTGTGGGGCTTCTTGAGTACTTTTTGTGTGACATGTCCCCTTCTTCTTTACCTGTTCTTTGGCATAGGTCACTTTCTGCCCTAGTCCTGCCAATGTCTCCCTCAGTTACTACCTCAAAGGGATACTGTTCACTGTCTCTTTTTACTTCATTGAACTGTAGCTTGTGCTTTCCCTCTCTATTAGGACCTGTGTTAAGGGGCTGCCTCTCATTAAACTGACTCTGTGTATTGTAATGCTGGTGGCTCGGGAATCGGAATGGGCCATAATGTCTGGTTCTTGTTCTTGTGGTATCGTGATCCTCAGTGAGGGATGTGGGTGCTGGGCGGTCCAGTCTGGGGAGTGGCATGTGGGAGCTGTGCTGTGAACCACCAGAGGCCTCATGGCTCTCTTTGTTTTCTTCCTGCTGGGGGCTGCAGAGTTGGATACATCTCATTTTTATTATCATTAGCGTGTCAATTTGACCTGGCATTCCTGATGCTGCGTCCTGCAGTACTGGGCTTTGGGAGCTTAGGGATAGCTGACCCAATGTACTCTCTGGTGTACTATCTTGTGAATTATCTGAGATGTCTGGGGCTGAGGCATCGTCATGGCCTATGGCTGCCTGGACATTTGATAAGAGTTCTATGTCAGTCTTTATACCCCGTCCTAGATTAATGTCACCTGCGTCATAGGCTGGTGGATGTACTTTGGGTGTTGACATTATCCTTCTGTGTGGTGTGTAGGCTGGCGTAAGTGTGCAATGCCACCGGGCGTTATTGTCAGCCTTACCTGCTGTAAGTATGTTATGTCAATTCCTAGGGCTGAGATTAACGTCAAAATGACTGTACATGTCAGGGGTGAGACAGACTCCGGGGATGGTGCTGTATCTTCAGAAAGGGCAACAACACAGCCGTTCACTATGTGCACCGTGATCTGTAGTCTTGAGTCCTGTGTGGGCTGTCTGCTCATCTCCTAGTGTTGAGTTATCTTTGCGGAGGGCAATCTGTGGCAGTGAATGTGGCAATACTAATCTCTTTTTAACATGCGGCTTTGTAAATATGCCCACATTTCTGGATAATGCGTTGTGGAAGGGTGTCTTTGTAATAGTTCTGTGAGACTTGGTGATGGCTGCTGCTGCAGCTGATCATGCACCTCATGGGCGTGATGCTCACAACCTAGTGGAGTGAGGGTATCCTGTGAATCTCCCTGCCCCTCCGGGCAGCTGGTGCTTGGAGGAGGCGGTGTGAGTGAACGCTGGTGAGCAGTATCAGGGCTTTCGCTACTTACTACACTATCTACTGACTGAAGTGTGAGTTGTGTGTTATCAGTGAGGGATGTACACGTTGGCACTGGAAGGCACAGTCTCACTAGCTGCAATGTAGATGCCCTTATCTCAGTACCCTGTGTGAGTGGGATTCCCAATAAGTCCCATGCTATAGATATTAAGGATATTTCCTTTTTGTTAAATTTTCTGTGAGTTTGTGCGCTCACGTACTGCACTGATACAATTTTATTGTCTAATATGTGTGGAACCACCTCAACTATTTGTTGTCCACTATAGCCCATCTGTACTTTCTTGGTTATATGTACACATATGTACCGGACATCTGGCTGACCTCCTGTCAGTTGCTTTCTGGGGTGGGGCTGTTTACCACAAGCTCATCACCCAATGCTTCTATAAGGACGGAATAAAATGCTTCTCTAATTTCATCCTTTTCTGGACCGTTGTAAATACCTTCTGGGGAACTGTCAGGGAATTGCAGGGCAGTAGGATGGTTACCAAAACAAGCCTCAAAGACCTTGCTCTGCAAAGGGTTGCGAGGCCACAATGATGTCACAATAACTGGTATCTCCAGTCCCGGTATTGTCATAAAAACCTGCACGTGTATGGCGTGTGTCGTTTTGTATGTCCTATAATCATGTATCCTATTCATTTGTGTGGAATGCAGTTAAAAAAAGAAAAATGTCATGCTATACCGAATGACACCCAGTCATCCAGAAAGTGCAGAGTACTTCTCTGTGTCCTCCCTTGTGGAGCCTGCAGTGCTCGTGGAGGGAGGGGGTGATCCTGAATGCCAAGTGTGCACTCAGGAGAGTTAGAAAAGGGGGTGGTGATGGACAGAGTATCTGAATTAAACAGAACACTCGTACCCAGTCAACAGATCAGGGCTTGCATCATGGGAACAGGGCGGTTTCTGGCATTACAGTGAGCATGGGACTCATGTCTGAGCATACCCTTCCACGCTTTTCTGAATCATTTTGTCCACCATAAGAGTGGAAGGGTATACTCAGATGTGAGTCCCTTGCTCATTGCACGATCAGGAATCAAGCAAGACGGGCCAACGACGGCTGAAATGCCAGAAACCGGTCCCCGGAAGCTTGTTTCCTTCCCAGTATAAGAATTGGCTTGGTAGTTTGGTTTGCCCTGTTCCCATCATGCACTGGGACAGGAACAGACTAATTTGCATGTAGCCAGGTTCTGAGCTGGGATGGTGCAGTGAGCTAAAAACGGTGATGGATCAAGCCCTGATCTTTGGACTGGGTAAGAGTGGTCTGCTTAATTCAGACACTCTGTTCATCACCACCCCCTTTTCTGAATCACTCAGGAGAGTAGCAGCATTAAAAAAAACCAATATATCTGTGATAATTGTGGTGCTCAATATGCTGTATCTTTTACAGAAACTCCTCAGTTATCAGTGGCAGATCAATACACATGGGGATACATAAAAATGCATTTACAATCTCCCTAGTTATTGAATCTCGCTAACAACCCAGTCTTCAAATGATGTTCACAAAATATTTGCAGCAGTATCTGGTTAGTGGGCCCTTACCCCTAAGTGGTAGTATTGGTATTGGGCCAGGCGCCACAATGCACCACAATATATACAGAAGTCAATGTACACAGTTTATAATCAATCAAAGAATCAAAGAATAAAAAAGAAAAAGACCTCTATATATGTTAGCACTAGATGCTAAGCAATAACATACAATTTTGTGATTGAAACTCCTAAAGATAAAATCACCTATATTCGTACCTTTGTATTGATAAAAGAAGAGCTAAATGCAAAAACCTGTACTATTTGAATTTTATATTACAAAAAATTGCGCACTGTGGTGTACACCAAAAAAGTAAATAATAAGACACGTGTAACTGGCGAATATACAATGGCTACAATGATAAATATTTCCTGATCACACCCAGGAATCTCCCTGATCACACAGCAGGGAGAAGCGACATCTGAGAATACCGTTTAGCTATGCGGATTTCAGAGTGGCTTCCTCTCCATTAGTAATGAAATGGAGGCCCCCTCTTTTCCTTATATAGAGGGGCACAATGACTTGATTAAATACTGGAAAGGCGACTGCCCCAACCTCTCCCTTCCCTGTGATGGTATATTTCACAGAGGAACTCTTAAAACATTTTTTACTTGAGTAAATATTGGAAAGGCGACTGCCCCAACCTCTCCCTTCTCTGTGATGGTATATTTCACAGAGGAACTCTTAAACCTGCTCTGCAAACCTTCATTAATACAATGTCAGAAAATGGCAATAACAACGGATCCAATGAAGTCGCGGTAGACGCGAATCAACCGGGTTTCGATGTTACAGGGATTAATGAACTTACTACACTATCTACTGACTGAAGTGTGAGTTGTGTGTTATCAGTGAGGGATGTACACGTTGGCACTGGAAGGCACAGTCTCACTAGCTGCAATGTAGATGCCCTTATCTCAGTACCCTGTGTGAGTGGGATTCCCAAAAAGTCCCATGCTCTAGATATTAAGGATATTTCCTTTTTGTTAAATTTTCTGTGAGTTTGTGCGCTCACGTACTGCACTGATACAATTTTATTGTCTAATATGTGTAGAACCACCTCAACTATTTGTTGTCCACTATAGCCCATCTGTACTTTCTTGGTTATATGTACACATATGTACCGGACATCTGGCTGACCTCCTGTCAGTTGCTTTCTGGGGTGGGGCTGTTTACCACAAGCTCATCACCCAATGCTTCTATAAGGACGGAATAAAATGCTTCTCTAATTTCATCCTTTTCTGGACCGTTGTAAATACCTTCTGGGGAACTGTCAGGGAATTGCAGGGCAGTAGGATGGTTACCAAAACAAGCCTCAAAGACCTTGCTCTGCAAAGGGTTGCGAGGCCACAATGATGTCACAATAACTGGTATCTCCAGTCCCGGTATTGTCATAAAAACCTGCACGTGTATGGCGTGTGTCGTTTTGTATGTCCTATAATCATGTATCCTATTCATTTGTGTGGAATGCAGTTAAAAAAAGAAAAATGTCATGCTATACCGAATGACACCCAGTCATCCAGAAAGTGCAGAGTACTTCTCTGTGTCCTCCCTTGTGGAGCCTGCAGTGCTCGTGGAGGGAGGGGGTGATCCTGAATGCCAAGTGTGCACTCAGGAGAGTTAGAAAAGGGGGTGGTGATGGACAGAGTATCTGAATTAAACAGAACACTCGTACCCAGTCAACAGATCAGGGCTTGCATCATGGGAACAGGGCGGTTTCTGGCATTACAGTGAGCATGGGACTCATGTCTGAGCATACCCTTCCACGCTTTTCTGAATCATTTTGTCCACCATAAGCGTGGAAGGGTATACTCAGATGTGAGTCCCTTGCTCATTGCACCATCAGGATTCAAGCAAGCCAGGCCGACGACGGCTGAAATGCCAGAAACCGGTCCCCGGAAGCTTGTTTCCTTCCCCGTATAAGAATTGGCTTGGTAGTTTGGTTTGCCCTGTTCCCATCATGCACTGGGACAGGAACAGGCTAATTTGCATGTAGCCAGGTTCTGAGCTGGGATGGTGCAGTGAGCTAAAAAACGGTGATGGATCAAGCCCTGATCTTTGGACTGGGTAAGAGTGGTCTGCTTAATTCAGACACTCTGTTCATCACCACCCCCTTTTCTGAATCACTCAGGAGAGTAGCAGCATTAAAAAAAACCAATATATCTGTGATAATTGTGGTGCTCAATATGCTGTATCTTTTACAGAAACTCCTCAGTTATCAGTGGCAGATCAATACACATGGGGATACATAAAAATGCATTTACAATCTCCCTAGTTATTGAATCTCGCTAACAACTCAGTCTTCAAATGATGTTCACAAAATATTTGCAGCAGTATCTGGTTAGTGGGCCCTTACCCCTAAGTGGTAGTATTGGTATTGGGCCAGGCGCCACAATGCACCACAATATATACAGAAGTCAATGTACACAGTTTATAATCAATCAAAGAATCAAAGAATAAAAAAGAAAAATACCTCTATATATGTTAGCACTAGATGCTAAGCAATAACATACAATTTTGTGATTGAAACTCCTAAAGATAAAATCACCTATATTTGTACCTTTGTATTGATAAAAGAAGAGCTAAATGCAAAAACCTGTACTATTTGAATTTTATATTACAAAAAATTGTGCACTGTGGTGTACACCAAAAAAGTAAATAATAAGACACGTGTAACTGGCGAATATACAATGGCTACAATGATAAATATTTCCTGATCACACCCAGGAATCTCCCTGATCACACAGCAGGGAGAAGCGACATCTGAGAATACCGTTTAGCTATGCGGATTTCAGAGTGGCTTCCTCTCCATTAGTAATGAAATGGAGGCCCCCTCTTTTCCTTATATAGAGGGGCACAATGACTTGATTAAATACTGGAAAGGCGACTGCCCCAACCTCTCCCTTCCCTGTGATGGTATATTTCACAGAGGAACTCTTAAAACATTTTTTACTTGAGTAAATATTGGAAAGGCGACTGCCCCAACCTCTCCCTTCTCTGTGATGGTATATTTCACAGAGGAACTCTTAAACCTGCTCTGCAAACCTTCATTAATACAATGTCAGAAAATGGCAATAACAACGGATCCAATGAAGTCGCGGTAGACGCGAATCAACCGGGTTTCGATGTTACAGGGATTAATGAACCGGGTGCGATTATCATCCCGGCAAACATAAGAAAATCTATAACTTTAAAACTTATAGAAAACGGACTGACATCGCGAGGTGGTACAGGTATTTTCGTGATAGAGGCACACGAATATCGGCAGACAGAGGTATTCTATTCTTGGATAAACTTTCCAGCGGCAAATGCTACAACACACGAGTTTCACTATTACAAAATAGAGGAACCACCGGAAGAGTACGCTCCTTTCGAGGAGATTGAAATCCCATTAAAATACCAAGAGCACCTGCTCTGGTTTAAAGGCGCCCTAAAACATAATGATCACATCACCAGGCTCGGTCCACTAGGTAGACCAGGAGCAACGTGGCCGGTTCTAGCCAGCTACACACCACATCCAGACATTGAAAAAATGTCAAGAGAAGAACTTTTAGCGCAGCTAAAATTACTGATTAAAATACATTGACAGTTAGTCCAATATGTAATGCGGACTGCAACAGTCCAAACAGCTGTTAATGTTGCACAGCTGACCCCACATCAGGGGAACACAAATAAAATAACACCACAGAACATACAATCATGTCTTGGAAAAACTCCCGCAAAACGGGAACAAATTCCTTTCTGGTTAGCACAGAAAATTACTCAAATAGAGGCAGTATTTCCAAATACTACCCCTATTGAGAAACACAGAATTCTGACTATCTGCCTTCCAATGGGGGTCGCACCACATGTGGAGGACTGTGACACTTGGGGTATAGTCTTTGCTTCCATTTACACAAAAACACATGGTGTTCCGTCCATGGCGGTAATTCCAGATGTGCTAAAACAAACAATTAATAAACTAATATTTTGGTGAAACAAATATTAGGTGCACAATATTTTGGAACACTGTATCCTTCAACGTTGACTAAACCAGAAACTTTACATAGGAATCTCTTCCTACTAAGTTCTGGCGGATTTTAACCTTTCACCCACTCAAGACATCTATTGGGAGTATTTACGGGAGAAAGGGTCTGTGTGAAAAAGCACGACTGAGTTACTCTAACTGCTTGCGTTAGTTTTATCGCCTTACCAAACGTTGGGCGCCATGTAGTGTAGTTCCTATTTTCCCTATAGGCCCTGCGCATAGGAATAACATAAACAGCAGTGTAGACGTAGGAGTGCGGTCTTCTAGGTCTCTACTGACTATGTTAGACTTAATTTAGGTTTGCGCCAGCTAGCTTAGAGGTCACTGGAAACTTTCTTAACTGAATAGGAAGTGATCAGCTTCCCTGGCTCAGACAAGAAGGGATTCAGCTTCCGACAACCGCATAAACATGACAACTTTGCTCCTCAGAATAAGAGTCAATCTCTAGAGTTGTGTGAAACAAAAGACAGCTATTTCACTCAGTCAGTTGTGCAGATTTTACTTTCACCAGGATGCAGAGAATAGAGAGACGGGCGTTTTCAATAAAAGATATTATTTATTGAGCAGTCTTCCTTCTCATGCAAGAGAAATTAATTGCCACAATTGCAAAACTTGTTATTATGAAAAGTGCGTACAGTAAAAGGAGTATAATGAAATAATACTGTAAAAGCATTGATATGGTTTCTTAGTCATAAGATAGTTAAAATGAATAAAATATATACATTCATATATACATTAGCTAATGACCTCAACTGGTGCTTCTAACTATGCCTACCCCAGTGTACCTGACCTAAGCCTAATACGTGGGAGGGATTAAGTAAGTAGCTTGAGTTAAGTTGGTTTTGCCAAGAGTTTGTTTCAAGAATTCTCTCTAAGGGTTTAGTCAGCACCGTACCTCTGGAATAGAATGCAGGAGGTCTGGTATCTTTTCTCAGGACCCGATATCCCAGTTACCCGCAAGGGTAGGCTGGAAACGCCGGAGCTGGATTTTCTCGGCAGGAGAAAAGACAGCGTCTTTCTCAGCGCGTCAAGGAGGAGGGGCAGCGTCTGTGGGCTTCTCGCATCTGCTGGGCTCTGCAAGCGACAGCTGTTCTGCTCCAGTATTCACCACCACTGTGTGCTTGCTTAAGGCAACGTTGGTATATTTATACCTGAAAGGTGCCGAGTTTGACGTATGTTTTTGGACATAAGACGTTAATAAAGATGTCATTAAGAACTGGTCGTTTTTACAGTGCTCGCAGGAGTTCTATTACTAATCAAAACAAAGCAAGCGGGGCTTTCCCAGGTTGCTGGGGGGTTTGAGATGTCGAAAGAACTCGGTGTGTTATCTAGGAATGTAAGGAAGTGGCTTCTGCTGTGTCATGAGCTGCAGAGACGAGTTACTGAAATATTGCTCTGATCGTTTATGCCATTATAGGGATATGTATTGATTATAGCTGTATAGGGGCATAAGATCATAATATTGATCGGGGTCCTAGATAGAACACAACAGTCTGCCTAAAAACGTCCAAACAAACTGCCCTTTTGGCCCCGCCGTGGTGCCCCCTGAATCTCTACACATTTTTGTCCCTTCCATGTCATAGGCACTTGGCCCACCCACACAAGTAAGGTATAATTTTTATCAGGAGACTGAGGGGAACGCTGAGTGGTAGGAAATTTGTGTCATGCAGTGATGCCATAACTTTTCCAAACAGATATTAGGGGAAAATGTGACTTTTTAGCTAAATCTGAGGTTTGCAGTGGATTCTGGGAAAGAAAATGTTGAGGGATCATCTCAAGTCACACCTCCCTGTACTCCCATGGGTGTTTTCTGAAATGTCTGGGTTTTTGAGTTTCCCCTAGATGTCTGCAAGCCAGAACCAAAAACACAGGTGTTCACATATTTATCACAAAACAACCTCGTTTTTCAAGGGGGTCACCTGTGTTTTTGGTCCCAGGTTCAGCGTCCATCTAGGGAGACCTACCAAACTCAGACATTTCTGAAAAGTAGACACCTAGAGGAGTCCAGGGCGAAACGGCTTGCGTGGATCTCCCAAAATGTTCCTATCCAGAATCCCCTGTAAACCTCACATTTAGCTAAAACAAATCACGTTTTCCTCAATTTTCCTTGTGGGAAAGTTGTAGGATCACCGGAATGCCACAACTTTCCTACCACCCAGCGTTTGCCCCGGTCTCCAGATAAAAATGGTACCTCACTTTTGTGGGCAGGCCTAGTGTCCACAACAGGAAACACCCCAAAAAGTACTGTGGAGACATCAAAAGTACCTGTCACAAAACATCCTGATTTTACAAGGGGTGTCACCTGGGTTTTTGGCCCCGGGTTAGGAAGGCATCTAGGGAAACCTACCAAACCCACACATTTCTGAAAACTAGACACCCGGAGAGTCCAGGGTAATACACAAACCCTGGGTACCTTTAACATCCCCATGATGTTGAAAAGGACGCAAATTTGGCGTGGATACCTTATGTGGACAAAAAGTTAAAGGCGTCTAATTGTGAACTACCCCAAATAACCAGAAAATGGTTTAGCACACGGGAAAAGGCCTAGCAGCAAAAGGGTTAACATGTACCCCACAAATTATTATTACATTGAATTTAATGTATTTATCAATAAGGGTAACTCTTTTTTAAATTCCTGTTAGGCAGCATTCACATTCTGTGTATTTTCTACTCCTGAAGATGACCTCAAGTCATAAAGTTCGAAATGCCATCGACTTGTATCATCCTAATTGGGATTGTTTATTATGTCTTTATTATTTTCATTGTTATATTATAAAGTAAATGTTGATGCATAGTATTTTTCCAAATATATCCGAAATAAATACGCTGATAATCTCTTATGTATTTCACGTACGCCATGTAAAACACTTTTTTAACATGCCGAATGTGCTCACCCTGAAACTTAGTACACAATTTTAGAAGCATGGTGGATGCTGTTTCTCATTCCTTGTAAATTGTATGTTGATACTTTTCTCTTCTTTTGTCAATACATTTGCGCTGACATTAAAAATTGGGACTACGTGTTTTCTGTGTAATTAATTTGCTTCCTAAATTGAACTCTTTCATTGACTCCCATTGAGCCATTGTTGTATGATATTATTGCACTGTTAACTGAAGCAGACACACATTGTGCAGCCTACACTGTAGTGGCAAATTGAACTATGCTGTCGTTTGGTTACAGGTGGTGAAATGCTGTGGACAGGGAGGTGATGATGGGTGGGATAGCTGCCTTACTAAACATTATTCTCAATAAGATAGCAAGGTCACTTGCTGCTTGTCCCTTCCACCACTGGGACTGCTCACCCTCCAACCACCTGGGCCTCCGCTGTCCCACCCCCTGCCTGACAGCTGGGACTGGCTGCTGCGCTGGTGATCTGTGCAACTAGTAAAACACATAAATTTTCCATTTTAGATACCAGGTTTGCCCCCTAAGTAATTAGTTTGCACCAAGTTCAACTGCAATACCTCCCTCACTACAATTGGTTAGCAGTATCTTCTATTCAAACTATCTCTTTGGAAGGTTTGTTGGTTGACAACATGTGAAAGCCAGGTATTCATTTCAAATATAAACTTTTTTCTCCTAATGGAGGGATAAATCTACGAAAGGATGAGAGTGCAACGCATCGAATGGGTGGAAGGGAATGGCAACGAAGGACATATGGTATTGGCTGGTAATGGGATCTCATTCCTTTCCTGCCATGCTGCACTGTCATGGAAACTGCTGGTATACTGCATAAATAAGACAACATTGACTCTTTGATCAATAAATCCTTCTCAACCAACATATTTGATTAATAATAGTTTAATTGGGCCTGCAATCTTCTTCACAGTACAATCTGTTCACTTAGTCATTTTCACTTCATAATCTTTATTTCGGTACATTAGTACCATAAAAGATGCATAAAAAAACATACACTTACATTAAAACATGATTGACATTATTGCAAAATACCAAGTGGAGTAGAGTGCAGTTCAGTTGTTGTTACAGGGAGGCAATTGTGGAGGCGTTTATCATTACATTAAGAAGCTTATATAAATAGTTAGAAAGGCATTTATGACAAATAAAAACATATAACATTCGGTATTGAGTCCATGATTATTCTAAGCAACCTATATCTAATTATGATTAAGATATTTTATATATATATACACTATCTATTCATTGATAATACAATTAGCAATGTTTTGACATAGTGCAGCCCCAAATCCCAAACGAAACTTCTCTAAAATTCCAAGGCTGCTTTTGCTCTTATACAATTTGTAGCTAGCAAAAACCTACTAATACCAAAAATGATGACCTGGCTAGTATCAGTCTTTAGAATCCTTCCTGCCTCTTTGTATGATCTTACACCTATGTTTGAACAGAGTGGTCTGATCCATCTTTTTCTGGGAGCCGCATAAGCCAAACAAAAGAACAGAATGTGCGAATCGTCTTCCTTAACTTTGCCTGAGCATAAAGTGCATGAATCATTACTGTCGTTTGACCACCTTGCTACACTTGTATTTATCATCAAAACTCCATATCTATATTTCATATACAGTGTTTTTGCAAGTGGTGGATATACTTCATCTAAAAAACATTCAGAACAAGCACTATCTTTAAACATAAGGAACTTGCTTGTTAACCATCCATTCTCTCTTTCATTTAACCTACTATGTCCATATATGCCCAGAACGATGATTGTAAAAAAAGTTTTGAGTTTGGAGTTAATATTGACAGATAATCCCAAAAGTGTGATAAGCCTATCTTGTTTAGCCAATTTCTAACATGTTTAAGCCATATAATGCTATTACTGTTATCCAGTTCCATTATTTCTTTTAGACCATCCTTATAATCTAACAACTCGGGAGTTGACCAAAGTCAACCCAGAGCATCAATGGTCTCAAAATGGCGTGGTGGTCGGTACGTTTCATTTTCAGGTCTAGAATAAGTGGTATTAGTGGCGTGCGCACCGGTAGTCTTAGTAACGTTCTATAACATTTATTTTCACCAACATCAAAACTTTTTTGCACATCGTTCCCCATAATTCAGCACCATATAATGCTGCTGATTGGGCTTTGGACTTAAATACCTCTAGTGCAGGTGAAACCGCTTTGCTTAGACTGTTTCCATGCCTTTTCATAATCCGTAACATGTTTTGCGTTAATATTATTTTACTTTTTTCTATCTGGGTTTTCCATGATAACTTGGAATCCAGGGAAACACCCAAATATCTAAAGTTCTGAACATGTTCCAATTGTTGTCCATTTAAAATCAAGTTTTCCTTAAATGTTTTATGTGGGTTTATAGCCATGTGCTTCGTTTTATTAGGTTTGATCTCAAGGCCTTTTTTGCTGCAATATGTTTGGAATATGTTTAGCAGACATTGTAGCCCCTTGGGTGTTTGCGATATGAGTATGGCATCATCAGCGAAGAGGAGGTCTGGTACCCTTTCTCCCCCAATTTCGGAGCATCATTATTACACCCCTCCAAGAAAGATGGAATATCGTTGACGAATAATGAAAACAATGTGGGTTCCAACATGCAACCTTGGCGAACCCCCCTCTTTATGGGGATTTGTCTTGTTAGTTTGCCTCCTGGGTCCCACCTAACCTTTGCATAATTGTTTTCGGGCAATATCATAATCTGCTCTAAGAGGTTGGCTGGTAGCCCTTGGCGGCTGAGTGTCTCCCATAATAAGTTTCGGGGGATTAAATCAAACGCAGCCCGTAGGTCTATAAAGGCTACATATAAATGGCCCTTTCTTATGTTTACATACTTCCAACACAAGCAGCAAAACCTAGGGACCTGATCTATAGTACTTACTGTGGCTCTGAACCCTGCTTGGAACTTTGAAAGAACTGCTTTTTCCTCAATCCAAATGTTTATATGGTTTAAAATATGCCTTGCATAAATCTTTTGTAAAATATCAATTAAACTAATTGGAAGATAGTTCCCAGGATCGCACCTGTCGCCCTTTTTTAAAAATTGTAATGATTTCCGCCCCCCTCCATGTCTCCAGAAAATCTGCACCTGCATCTACAGCATTGCATAAGCAGTTAATATAGGGGCCTAAACACTAATTTCGTGTTTATATAAGTCTCCCGGAATGTTATCTAATCCGGGGGCCTTCCCTTTTTTAACTAAATTAATAGTCAATACTGTTTCCTGTAGATCAAAATCTAATTTGTCTTCACTTGGGCTCAGCAATAACTCATCCTTTGAAAGAGTCCTATTATTCTTGGGAGCTCCGCACAACTTGGTAAAATGCTCAATCCAAGTGGTATCATCAAGGAAAATGTCCCTGGATCCTTTTTCTTTTTTATTTTCTTTGGCCACTAATCTCCAAAATAACATTTGATCATTGTTCTTGGCAGCGGTTAGCACGTTGGACCAAATCTCTTCGTCCCATGAAGCTTTTGCCTTCCCTTGTATTCTCCTGTATTTTAGCCTAGCCTCTTTAACTATCAGCATGTTGTTATTTTTTTTTTTGTTTGTTATTTTTTTAGTACATGAAATAATTCGGCCTTAGCAGTACGGCAGTCCTTATTATACCATGATTTCCCTGCCAGCTGGGGATTTCCATCTCTGCCAGTCTTTTTTGATATGTTTGTTACCAACGGGATAAGTGCTTTATAAAGTCCCTTGTGTAAATCTAAAAATGTGTTTCTTTCTACTTGTACGGTCTCATATGTACCGAAAGATTTGGCAAATGTACTATAAACACTTGCCAACAGTTCATCATGCTCCAACATGTTTACCCATTTGACTGATCGGCGATTATTGCTGACTATAATATCATCTGGGCTAGCATGAGTTGTACTTTTACTCTCGGTTAAGCTATGCAACAATCTACTATGAAAAAGAAACTCAAGCGGACGATGGTTGCTTTCTGTTCTTGGCATAATCTCTAGGTCTACTGCATTCATCCAAATATTAAGGGATTAGATTATGTAATCAATTTTACTCTGAGACTCACATCTAAGAAATGTTGGGGCCTTAGGGACATCAGATGGTGAACGTCCATTACATGCTCTCAAACCGTGCCCAATCATTAGTCTCGTAATTTGGAGTGCTATGACAGTACACAGAATCAACTTGCTATTAACTATTATAGGAATCTTATTAGCACCGTCCTCGTCGTCTAGGATATTTCCAAGCCCTGTAATAGGTTCATTGCTACAGTTAAGGTCACCACCTATTACTATGCTTATGCTAGTATCTAGTAGGTTTAAAATGGAATCCATTTGTTCTATTATCCCTGACTCCCTGTAAGCTGGGCAAGGTCTATTATAAATATTATATAAATGTAGGACCCTTCTATCTTTGGTTACTATTTTAATTCCAAGTATATCTAATGAGTCAGTACATAATTGCGTGAAACTAATATTAAGGGTCACTTTTACCCATATTACAAGGCCACCAGAGGGCCATCCTCTCACAGATGGGACTGCTGCTATATGAAAAGTTTTGTACCCTATTCTATGTGGAGTCTTTATTGCCCAAGTCTCCTGTAGGATACAAATATCACTCATTTTGATAAAATCATTCCACTCGGGGTCACTAACATTCCTTCCTAGACCCGCTATATTCCATGATATCATTTTTAATTCTGCAAAGTGCTTAGAACCTGTGGCTCTCATGGGCCAGTCTCTTAGCATGTTTTCTATGTTATTATCCCCCCTAACCTGTGTACTCTCACAAACTTCAATTACTATTGGAATAGATAATGCAGTTTCACACAACTCTCTCATCCCCTACTGCCATTTCTTCACAATAATTGCTAATTAGTACCTTATTTACCCCCCCTAGTTCATTCTCTCCAAGTGCTTCCTGAGTTTTTTTTTTATATAACATTCATCGATTGCAGTCAATCAACCGCCTCCAGGGATGTTAACTCTTGGAAGCTATTAAAAATCTCAGGAAATGAGAGATTACCAAGGTTATGGTTTGGTCCTATTTCATCAGGTTTATAGAAATACCCTAGCGGTAGGGGGGCAGATACTAGCTCGCTGTGTTGACATCTCCTCGTCCGCTTTCAGCAATTTTGGAACAATGTGAGGGTGCTTAAAATGTATGACAATACAATCTTCTTGTATGTCCTTTAATGAATCCCCCGCCCACCCTACCATGCACACCATCAGGATTTCATTCGTCTTGTGGATGTTGAACTTTTTATACTTGGAAAGGTAGTCTACAACTTTATTCCTAGGGTTGTGCCAGGATTCCTTCTGATCTCTTCTCAGGACTGGCAGTAGTGCCTTTTGTTTAAATGGTGTAAATTCCCTCCAGTAGTTCCTGAGAAAATCAAGAGAAAAAATATATATATCTATAGCAGCTTACTGTAAGCTTACTGTAAGCTTACTGTACTCTGTACCTTTCCGAGCACGAGCTAAATGCTAATTGGCTGTCAACTGTCTGTCAACACTTTTTTTTCTAAGCCAGCAGTTTTTGATAGACTTTTCCAAAGAATCCAATTTAGTCTGTAGTTTTTCTGAAAGAAGAATTGGTATTCCTTGATGCTCGAATTTATCAACAGCTTCGATGTGAACTATTTCTTAATTTTCCAATTTCATAAGCTTCCTATTAAATGTATAACACTCTTCCACTGTAGGCATTAAGCAAACTATAGACTTTCTTTCATTTTCTTGTACATTACTTCTGCTGGTGTGTTTTCATTTGTAAACAAATTCTTTAGTAGACGACTTTGAAAAGCGTGTTTACCATGTTTGCAGATCTCCAAATACAATTGAATGTTTTCCTCCAAAGAGAACGTTGTAATCTGTTTTTAATACCTGTCGCATTCTTTTTTTTTTTTTGTCCTCATTGTCGCCCTTGGTGACCAAATATTAGTGCATGGAGATAGGCGTACTGTCGCAGATAACCTGGTAGGAGCACTGAATGGTACGAAGTGGGTCGCCCCTCAGTACAATTACCATACTCCAACAGCACCTCATTAGAACAACCAACGGGGTAGTATGCTACAGTCAGATACCCAATTTTGTATCGATATCGCCCTATTGGGTAAACAAACATAAAAAGAGATGCCAAGCAGCGTAATCATTGGACCTTGGGGGGGGGAAACCCATGGTTGAGTACTCAGCTATAACCAACTTAATAAGGACCAGAAGTTTCTCTTGTCTGGATTGCCCGATCTTAAAAGGTCCATTTTGGATGTTTGTAGCACTGAAGTGCGCCAGTCCAGCAAGGTAGGAGGTAACGGGCCTTTCCATTTCCTACATATTTCTATTCTGGCTAGTAAAATACCATAAAAGAGTAAGTTCTTAGCCAGACCCTGAACTTCTGGTGTGACCCCAAAAAAAATAAGAGCGGGGCATAGCAGGACTTGGGAGCCCAAGGCAGTAGTGAGTGTTAGACAAACCGCGTTCCAAAAGGGCGATAGCAGTGGGCAATCAAAGAACATGTGCAGGTCAGAAGCCGCAATCAGACCACATTTAGGGCATGCCACTGCTGAGTTGTTTGGGAATTTTGAGAGTCTCTCTGGCGAATAGTAGGCCCTATGTAGGGTAAAAAGGTGGTTTTGGCGCAACCAAGAGGGTTTCACTATGTTCCACAAGATCTCAAAAGACTCAAACCACAAGTTCTCCACATTATGATTGGTGATATGCGCGGCCCACAGTATGTCAGGCAGATGGAACTCACTCTCGACCTCCTCCAATAGTAGATTGTACCAAAATGAAACTTCTTTCTTAGTTGGAGGCTTATCTATTAAGAGGGAGACCATGTTGCTATCACCCCCTAAAAAAAATCTGCCCCTAGCAGTAACCTGTGAGTGCGCCCAACTTCGTATTTGCAGGTATTTAAACCTGGAAAGTCCTGCTCCTATTTTAGAGAACACCTCCCACCGGAGTAAACTACCCTCGACGAAAAGGTCCCCCCACACCTCCACTCCTACCTCTCTCAGAGGTACTGCGAGACTATCAAGAAGCCAGCTTGGAGACCCTGGTGAATTCCACAGTGGAGATCTACTAGAGAAGTAACCAATATTTATTGAACACCTGAGTTTCACCCATGTTTTAGATATATCTCGCAATACCTTCAGTTTTACTTTTTTTAAAACTTGGGATCGCCAAACTTAAACAAAAACGTGTGCTCAGCTATTTTTTCCCTTTTAAGTAGTGCTGTAAACATATACCCACAAGCAGAGTTTATGGGTGATTTTAGCAACATCCTAGCATGGGAAAGTTGAAAGGCCCATGCGTATAGCTGTATATCAGGAGCCGCCAAACCACTCTTTTCTCTACGACGCCTACGTTTTTTCCAGGCTATTCTAGGAATGTGGTTGTTCCAGATAACAGAACTTATTTCACTTTGAAGTTTGGCTATCATAGAGGGTTCAAAAAAGAGAGGGATGGTGTTAAACAAAAAAGAAACTTTGGGAAGAATGGACATTTTTATTAAGTTGGCTCTACCCAATAAGGATAAAGAAAGCGAAGACCATGATTTCATTAGCCTACGGTACTCCTTGGCCACACACGAGAATTTAGATGGAACTATTTTATTTATATCATTGTATATATTTAGGCCCATGTAGCATAAGACAGAACTTGGCTGAGCCCCTACCACCAGGCCAGGGTCGTTTTTAGACCATTATATCCGTCTTTGAGACATTAATTTCATACCCAGACACGTTGCCGAAGTCCTGAGCCAAAGCAATTACAGCTGGAAATTCCGAGCGGAGTTCAGAGGAGAAAACAAGGACATCATCCGCATATAAGGCTACCTTCTTCTCCCATCATTCAAAAATACAGGCCTTGATGTTACTATCGTCCCGTAGCTGTTGAGCAAAAGGCTCAATATATAGATCGAATAAGAGGGGAGATAGAGGGCAGCCCTGGCGGGTACCCCGGGTGATGTTAAATGGGGTAGATAATTCCCCTTTTACTAGTAAAGAGGCAGACGGATTCTGATGCAAGAGTCTCACTGCACGCCTAAATTTCTCGCCGATATTAAATTTTCCCAAGACCTCCGATAGGTAGGTCCAGTTAACCCTATCGAAGGCCTTGGTGGCGTCCAAGGTGAGAACAGCCAGGGGGAGAGATTCCACGGAAGCCATATCGATGGCTCTAATGAGATCGTAAGTCAACTCATAGAGCTGGCGACCCCTTACAAATCCCTTTTGGTCTACGTGCAGGATACTAGAAGCAACTGCCCCCAACCTGTTCGCCAACACTGACGCAAAGATTTTGTAGTCAGCGTTTAAGATGGAAATTGGTCTATAAGACCCGCAGCAGGTTGCCGGTTTTCCTGGTTTCAGTATAAATGTTATTGAAGCACTATTCCAAGAAATAGGAGGGGGCATTCCATCTTGGAGGATATTGTTAAACACCTCAGTCATAAAGGGGAGGATTGTTAAGTTCAAGGCCTTATAAATTTCAGTCGGCAAACCATCTGGGCCATAAGCCCTACCCTTTTTACTACTAATAATTGCCAGTCTAACTTCTTCTTGGGAGATAGGATCTTCCAAAACAGTATGTTGTTCTAATGACAGTGCAGGAAGAGATACTCCAGACAGCCAATCTTCAACTTGTTTGATTTCAATATTTTTATCCTAACAATATATTTCACTAAAAAAATCCCGAAAAGCCCCCCTGATATCTGCATCGGTAGAATATGTTATGTCACCAGAAATTATTGAATAAATATTATTTCTAACCTGCTCAGTCTTTGTCTTCCAGCCTAGCAATTTTCCAGCCCCCTCGCCATACTCGAAATGGGCTACTTTACTTGCTTCCCACCTCTCTAAAACCTGAGCATTCAAAACTGAGCACAACTCCCCTTTTAGAGTAACTACTTTGTTTTGCCACACCTGTACTGTGGTGGCAGGCGCATCCGGGTGCATGTCTATTTCTGTCTGCACTCTGGCCATCTCCATTTCCAGGGAGGCCACAGCTTCCCTGTAGATCTTATTCTTATATGTAGCTTTATTTGTTATAAAGACCCTTAAGAAGGCCTTTAATGTATCCCATACACTCACATGGGAAGCTGTACCAATATTATCTTCCAAAAAGTGCTGCACCTCCACATTAAGAGCATTAATAACATCCGGCGAGGAGAGCAATGAGCGATCAAATGACCAGTTTCTCAAATGACTCTTAGGAAACCCCTCCAGTTCTAAATAAATAGCCACGTGGTCTGATAAATGAAAGGGGAGGTGAGAAACTGATTTCACCAAGTTAACTAAAGGTTGGCTAATCAAAATAAAATCGATTCTTGACTGATGGTGGTATCTGTAGTTGAGAAATGTAACACCTCTTTGTTGCCCATGTAGTGATCTCCAAATATCGTTATACCCTAACTGCTTCATACTATCCTACAGGAAAGCCCTAGTTTTAAATAAAGTCCTGGCTCTGTTAGAAGGGGACTTATCCAAAAGAGGATCCAAAACTATATTGAAATCTCCTGCAAGAATAACCGGCTCGGGAAATAAGTATAGGTGAGAAAAAAGGGTCTTCAAAGCTGACGGGTCATCCTGATTTGGACCATAGTATCCTATTATAGTAGTTGGGGACCAATTTAGACACCAATCTCACCTTTATTGATTTTTTAAAAATTATTGCCACACCTCTAATATGTACAGATTGCGATGTCATTATACATAAATCGATCCACCTAATTTTTTTTACCAACGAAAGCATTTCAGATTCGGCAAGATTAGTCTCCTCAAGTACTATAATTTGCGCATCTGAGTCGCGAAGATACTGCATTATATTATTTTTTCTAGGGTTAGTACGCAATCCATTAGTATTCCAGGAGAGATCCCACTTCAAAGCTTTTACCATCAACATCAGCTCAATAATATCTGTACTGACACTACAGAGTATATAAGGGCAAACCCACCAATATACATACAGCCAGAAAGAAGAAAGGACAGTCATATATTCTTCAAGCAGCAACAACAAACTCAAAGCAAAACTAGAGTGAAAATTAGGAAATTTTTTAAGTTGTCGCATTCTTAAGTGTACAAAAGTCAGCATTACGTTTGAGACCATGCTCATCTCATCAATAATTCAAAGTTTCATTTCCTTCAGCAGTCTTGGCACTTCATAAGAAGCTTGTCCAGACAACTTCTGATATTCTAATTTATTATCATGCTCAATGGTAAAATCTATAATCTATGTAAAGTAACTCCTTTAACATTGTTTGTATGCAGCTAATCCAGTTGGAGCTGTTACCACACAACATAAATGTGAACCAGTAGTTTTTTAAAGATAACTGGTTAAAACTTTAATTAAAAAACTTTTACCTGTCTCAGCTTGACCACTGATGTACAAGAGGTTTAAAATATGAACACACACATTCTTTTTTTCATGCAACAAAGCATGTTCCATCTGTTCTCACTTGTACATATATTTCTTTTCTTCAACATTTACTTGTTCTTTTAAGTTTTCCTATGTAATATTCTACTCATGTGCTTGTTGCATTGCAATTTCGACTTCATGCATAGCAATCGCTACTTCATTTTCCAGTATTGGTTGTCCAAGAGGATCTTGACTACATGGACCACTACTTTGACTATCTTGAGAACTTTCATTAGCTATTTCAGCTGTAATAATCTTTTCCTGTTCAACTTCACCATTCAACATTTTTAAATATGTAGGGAAAATTGTACATTCAATGCTATCTTTACATGCATTAAAAAAATCTTCGTAGCAGTGAAAGTCTCCAAGTAATTCACTTTTGCTACCCCATGGTTTAAACAGTTGCAGGAGTGCTAAATAGTAAAATTCTTGCTTATCTGGAGTTTCATAACTAAGTTTCTTGTGGTTTATAAGATTTCCCTTTGCATTTTTTACTAAACAACCATGACATACAACTCCTGCATATTTTCCTTCTTTTAAATTAGGTCTAACATTTCTTTTGAAGCTATAATGCTGAAGTACTTTATACAGACATAGCTGTTCCAGATGTTGACTCCTTTTTGGATAGTATGTGTCCAACATATTAGTTTTAAGAATGTCTGTACTGTCTGGTTCATTTGGTGCTAATTGTTCAATTTCTTCAAATGATTTCAACACTCTATTTCGTTTGCAGGCAAGACCTAAACTTACCCAAAAGATTCCTTGTGACTTTGAATATAAACTTGAAGAGCACAAGCGGTCTGAACATTCCTAGTATCCAATTTCTTGGTGGGAAAGCATTTTCAAAGTCAAGCTGTACATTTTATTTGCTAAGGTTTTTCTCTTGTGCAATTTCTTCCCACATTGGTTTCATCTCTGTTTTTGTTATGTACGATGTAACATAACGTGCAACAGCAATTGAGTTATCTGCAACATAATGCATCTCCATGTTCGCATTCCACATTTTTAAAATGACTGGATTGTAGTCATTGATATACTTTGACACTTCTGTTCTTTTTAAGTTGTAGGTATTCTTTGGAGGTTTCCGAGTTATTGTGTGCCTTACAGAAGAAAAAAAAGAATTTACTCTTCCTTTACAAATGTTGGACGGGGAAAACCAAACCGACATTTGGTGTAAAATGTTCCTTTGCACACATCTGCAGGATCCAATGAACACAGTTCACCAGGAGTCTTTATTTTAACATTTTTTATATTGGAATTCACTTCTCTTAGAAATCCAAGCAAATCTTCCCATGTATACTCTGCACAGCTAAGTATGACAAACCATGTTGGTGTACCTAAGTTCCGTAACATGCACTTGAGTTCTCCATGACGACGATACCAATACTCATTTGTTCCACGTTGGCATGCCATCAAATTGATTAACTGTGCTTCTAAATTTTCATGTTTCTTGAAATTTCTCCACAAATTCTGTCGCAGAAAGAAGTGATTGATGAACTCCAGTTTTAAGTATGTGGTTCACTGCATATAACAGAGAAGACAGATCACTTTCAAACAAAAGGTGAAATATGTATGAAATGCACTGTTGAAATCTAGGATCCCCTTAAGAGGCTGGGTGAATGAGTATATTACGCGGTATTTAGGATCGGGGGCGGAGGGTGCACGGAAATAAGTACGGATAGTTGAATAAAGGGCGAGTGGATGGATGACCAGATGAATGAATGGATAGCTAGATGGATGGATGTATGGATGGATGGAAGGAAGGATGGAAGGATGTATGGATGGATGGAAGGATGAATGGATGCATGGACCAGTAGGATAGACGGGTGGGCTGATAGATGCTTAGAATTGGTTCTGGGACAGACGTTTGTATGGATATATGGGCGTGTGGCTGGATGGATGGCACTGTGCTTACCATAGGCGAGTAGGCTGATATATGCTTAGGATAAGTGTAGGGACAGATGTATATATGTATGTATGTAGGTAGGAATGTATGGATTAATTGACAGATGTTTGGATGGCGCATTGCTTAGGATGGATGGATGCAGAACTTTAAGGTGGCCTGGTCTCACCAGCTGCAGTTATTTTCAGGGGGCCTCGAAACGGGTCTCTATCGGTCTCTATTTTTGGTACTCGCAAAGCTAGTTTTCTTTTTTTTATTGGACTGCAGTAAGAGCATGCACATCGATGTGCGCATGCTCATTTTGCTAACTTCTGAGAAGTGGAGACCTCATGCTAGGTAAGCCACGTTGTAGGAGGAAGGGAAATCCTTTAAAGAGTGTGTTTTCTGAAGGAAGGATAATTGGAGGAGATTTTCTTGAGCACACAATGCTAGTTATCTTGATTTAGACCACGCCCCTACTTGGATAGCCCACACCCCTTTAAGAGGTTTCCCCACGCCTTTTACTGCACCCCCCCATTTTTTCCCACTTAAAGCCCTGACTACACCATAGTAACAAAGAAATGGTCAAAGCTTCCATTTAAATCTACAATGTCACCAAGTTTCATAATTTGCCATCGAGACTGGCTGCCTTCTACCACAGTGCAAGAGTGTCTATCAGAATGAAGATTTGTTATCCACAGAAATGTTGTGTGTCTTCTGCAACACTCATCACCAAAAGGTATTAAAACATGCAGATTTCCGGATAAAACATATACCATGCCATAGAGCTCTTGATAAACTGACCTAGTGGCACTACATCACCTTTACTAGCTGCACATCTCCACGTTACAAATGTCTGTGTTATAATCAGCGATATAGCCACCTCCCCCAACCCCACTTGCTGAACTTTACGAAATCAAACAACAAGCCCCAGCACTCCCATTAGCAATAGCCATACATAGTCTTAATTTCAACAGGTGTCTGCCGGATCGCTCATCAGCGAAAGGTATTAAATCCTGCAATTTTGCAAGTAAAACATACACCATACCATAAGGTAGTTTATAAACAGTACCACTACACCACCTCCACAACCCTCCTTGCTTAACTTTACGCAATAAAAGAAAGAGCCCCAGCAAACCTGAAATCGCCACTATAGCCATACAGAGGCTTAATTTCAACAGATGTCTCCCGAAACGCTCATCAGCAAAATGTATTAAAACATACACATTTACGGGTAAAACATATACCATGCCATAGGGTGCTTTATAAATGGTCCCAGTGGTACTACATCACCTTTACTAGCTCGACATCTGCATGTTACTAAAGTCTGTGTTTTAATCGCCAACATACCCACCTCCCCCCCTCACCCTGCCCTTGCTTAACCATGCTAAATCAAACAGAAACCCCCACCATTCCTCGTAGCACCACTATACCCATACACGGGGTTAATCGTAACAGGTGTCTGCCGGAACGCTTATCAGCAAAAAGTATTCAAACATGCACATTGGCGGGTAAAATATAAACCATACCATAGCACGGTTAATAAATGGGCCCAGTGGCACTACACCAGCTTTACTAGCTAGACATCTGTATGTTACTAAAGTTGTTTTAACACTCTGTAGAGTGTATAGCAGGGGATGGGGAGAGTAAACAAAGTTGTAATTCCCAAACTTTTGATATACCGTCCCTTTACTGTATGTATATTAAGGACATTAAATGGAATGAAAAAATTAACGAGTTTGTCAAAAGGGATAGTAAAGCTGAGCACTGGTAAAACCCGGACCAAACACCTACGTATATTCAGCACAGGGAAACAGCCTGACAATTTGTATCACTTATAATCACTTATAATCTACTAATGTCAAGGAAGTCATACAGAAAATATACCACACATTTTCATTTCTTTTTATATCTTTCACACATTTATGTAACATCTCTTCTAAACAAACGCTTCCCAACCACTTCTATTTCAGACCATCATTAATACGTTTACTACCATATATTTTAGTATATCTACCTTTTCATTATTCACTAGTCAGAAGCTACTAAAACTATTAAATATACCCAAATGCAAACCAGAAACCATGTTCATACTATATCTCAACCTATCATCAAATGATTCAAACTGTGCGTACATATAAAAGGAACATATCACTTTTACTATCTCCAGCTCCTCTCCATGTCATCTCCAAACACTGTAGAAGGCCTAACAGTACAACAACCTACCTCGACGTATATTCAAATGTACCGCTCAGTGTCAAAAATGAGACCACAACCTGTCCACATAACATTTCTGGATTTACTTTTATCGCTTTTAACTAAATAACACATACATCTCCCCCCTTTCCCACTATTTCCACAAAAAGTATAATTTGCAAACGTGGGACATTTTGCTTATCACACATGAATACATTAGCAAACCCAAATTAACGCTATACCTCATTTTCAAAACCATACTGTCCTTTAAAGATGACAAACTACACTTCTTCATTGTGAAAAATTCCTAAACATATATACAGTACTCATTTAACAACAGGTCATACTTTATGCATAATTATAACCAAAATGAAACACTGCACTTTACTAACAGTATGTTAGTTTGAAATAAAAAACTACTTTCAAACTTAAAAATATCACCTCAAATACTTAATCACTACTACAGAACACATAACACACCTTGCTCATTTCTATCTCACCTTCGTAGTTGGTATGCAGATTGCAAATGTCACACATGCATACAATTCTTTCTTTGTCACACAGTACGTGAAAAGCACCGCTTTCATCAAGAATGGAACCAATAATGGCACAATTTCTCTGTCCCCTCACATATAAATACACGTAAAGAACAAATCAGAATACTTCATTCCTTTAACGACATTCCAAAACTTATCTCCATTGGTTATTTTTTAATTTTCCATATGAAAAGCTTCTTCATATTCCGTTCCCCATACAGGTCAGAAGTTCAACCTATTTTATCACCATACTTTCTGGAACATTCTACGACACCTGCAGGTTAAAAGTTCATATTTGTTTTAAACATAACGTTTTTTTTTCCTGCACATTCTCGAACATTTAGCAGCACCTACGGGTTAAAAACTCCACCATTGTTTTAAGTAACAAATGTACCTTCCAAATGCAAGTACCACGTGGGGTTCAGCTGAGCACATTTCATCCTATTGTATGAACTCCACATTTAAACTGCTCTTTATTAACCAATGACAAACATGCTTTTTCACGCAACTAATATGCACCCTTGTTTTTAGTACCCAATGCTTCTTATCTTCCAATCAATCATTGTTTTCTGTGGAAAAAAAATTATTTTTCCCCATCTTTAAACATATCTCTTACTCTAAGAAGCAACTGCATGAGCTACAGGCATCTTTCCATACCTTCCAGCCATACCTTCAAAATGCTAGTGTAGATCATAGGACATAGCTATGTTTTCTGGTGCAAGAGGTATGCAGAACAGAGACATTTTGACTTAGCGCTAGGTTTAAAAAATGTGAACATTAAATGGTTTTCACAGAGAGGATTGAAGTGGCACCAATTGCTACCTTTGGTTAAAACCTCTTTGCATCTTCCACACCCTGACCTCATGTTTGTGCATTGTGGTGGAAACGACCTAGGCACATTGACTGGTGTAGGTTTGGAAATGCTAATGAAGGACACCTTTGGACAATTGATGTTACTTTTGCCTCAAACTGTCTTTGTATATTCCAATATATGTCAAAGACGGAAGTGGAAATGGTCAAACCAATTTTGTCCTCAGATTGAAAAATCTAGGAAGAATGTCAACAAAGCTGTGTCTGCATACCTCAGAGACCATAGAATGGGGTCAATATACAACAACAACATGCATTTTGATATGGCTGATATCTATAGAAGTGATGGAGTACACTTCACAGATCAGGTAAACAGAGTTTTTCTGAATAACCTGAAGTTGTGCATCCGCACCTACATGTAGCTCCAACTAATGAACACAAGGGCTCTTTTTAGAGCCATCCTATAACTCACAACTTGGGCCCGCTATTTTAGAGCCAGGTAATGGCAACTCCCGGACCCTCGCCAAAATGTATTTTCCACACAGCTGTGGCGCAGCGGCCAGACCATCTGACTTTGGAGCACAGAGCTTTCGCTTTGATTACCGGCTCTAGCGACAGCTCACAATAGCACCATGTGACTCTGGGCAATAGATCACTTAATTTCCACCCCGGCCCCCAGCGCCTCAAGACCCGTACGAGTGAATCGTTTGAACTTTACAAATACCGAATTGATTCGAAACGGCAGGATCAAACTTCACATTCCCTCTGTAGCAACCCACATTCACCCTACAGACGTCACACTGTTTAAAACAAAAGTTCCTCCTAGTAGATATGCAGACATGCTGACACTACTTTACAGGTGTGCCGCTGTGCCCAGAAAACATGAATTCAGAGCACAGGGCTCACGGTTTAATCCCCTGCTCCTGCAGCAGCTCAGCTCAGCACCATGTGACTCTGGGCAATAGCTCACTTAATAGCTCACATAATTTCCACGCCGGCCTCCAAGGCCTTTAGACCCATAGGGGTGAGTAGTGTGCGCTTTAAAAATACTATATTGATTTGCCTTCACACTCCCTGTATAACACCACCTAAGCACTATATACAAGTTACCGCGTTCCAAACAAAACTTCCTCCTACTACGTATAAAAAATTGCTGACACTACTTGGACAGGTGTGGCACAGCACCCAGAGCACATGACTTCACAGCATAGGACACACAGTTTGGGCTCACAGTTTCGTCCAGCAGCAGCTCAATTTAGCAGCATGACACTCTAGGTCAGAGCTTTCCAAACTGTGTGTCCCGACACAGTACTGTGTCGCCTGCAAATGGTGGGTGTGTCGCAGGCACTTAGGACATAACTGCTGCTAATTAAGAGTCATTCCTAGATACTCTGCTCTATGGTCTTTTAAAGACCTGTGAAGTGCTCAGGTGCGGCTGTGTGTGTGCCTGGGAAGCTGGGGTGAGGTTACAGAGATTGACAGACAGAGGGAGATGTAGGGAGGAAGACAAAGGATGGAGACAGAGGGCGATGGAGTGAGGGAGACAGACAGAAGGAGGAGGGCGACGGAGGGAGGGAGACAGAGGGAGGGAAACAGAGGGAGGGAGACAGAGGGAGGGAAACAGAGACAGACAGAGGGAGGGAGACAGAGGAAGGGAGACAGAGAGGGAGGGAGAGGGCGACAGACAGAGAGAGGAGGGCGACAGAGGGAGGGAGACAGACAGAGGGAGGGAGACAGACGGAAACAAAGGGAGGGAGACAGAGAGAGAGAGAAACCATGGGAGACAGAGAGAGAGGGAGACAGAGGGAGGGAGACAGAGGGAGGGAGTCTGGGATAGACAGGGGGAGGGAAAGGAAGACCGAGAGAGGGAGACAGAGAGAGAGGGAGACAGAGAGAGAGGGAGACAGAGGGAGAGGGAGACAGACACGAGGGAGACAGGCACGAGGGAGACAGACAAGAGGGAGACAGGCAAGAGGGAGACAGGCAAGAGGGAGACAGACAAGAGGGAGACAGACAAGAGGCAGAGAGAGAGAGGTAGACAGAGAGAGGGAGGCAGTGACAGGGAGACAGAGAGAGAGGGAGACAGACAGAGTGAGTGAGACAGAGGGAGACAGTGGGGGACAGAGAGAGAGGAAGAGAGAGGGCGAGAGAGGGAGTGAGAGAGGGAGACAGAGAGAGAGAGAGGGAGGGAGACAGAGAAAGAGAGAGAGAGAGGGAGACAGAGAAAGACAGAGATAGAGACAGACAGAGACAGAAATAGGGACAGGGGTAGACAGATGGAGGCAGAGAAAGAGAGACAGAGAGGGAGACAGAGGAAGGGAACAGGGAAAGACAGACAGATAGAGGCAGAGACAGGGACAGGCAGAGACTGAGACAGACAGAGACAGAGAGGCAGAGAGGCAGAGAGACAAAGAGGGAGGAAGACAGAGGGAGAGAGGGAGAGGGAGAGGGAGAGGGAGACAGAGGGAGGGAGACGGGGACAGACAGGGACAGACAGACATATAGAGGCAGAGACAGGGACAGACAGATAGAGGCAGAGACTGAGACAGGCAGAGACAGAGAGGCAGTGAGACAGAGTGGGAGAGAGAGGTAGACAGAAGGAGAGAGGGAGAGGGAGACAGAGGGTGACAGAGGGAGGGAGCAGGAGGAGACAGAAAGAAGAAGACAGAGAGAGGGAGGCAGAGTGAGACAGAGGGAGGGAGTCAGAGGGAGACAAAGGGAAAGAGTCAGAGGGAGACAAAGGGAAAGAGAAGGAGACAGAGGGAGGGAGACAGAGGGAGGGAGACAGAGGGAGGGAGACAGAGGGACTGAGACAGAGGGACTGAGACAGAGGGATGGGGACAGAGGGATGGAGACAGAGGGAGGGAGACAGAGTTAGGGAGACAGAGGGTGACAGACAGAGGGCAACAGACAGAGGGCGACAGACACAGGGAGACAGACAGAGGGAGGAGAGCGACAGAGGGATGGAGACAGAGGGAGGGAGACTGACAGAGGGAGACCATTTGCCCACTTGTATTTCAAAATGTTCATCCGGGGGAGAACCCCACCGAACCCACCTTAGGTGGTTTGTGCTCGCTCGCTACACTGCCTTACTGTGTAACAAAATGATGCATCTCCAAAAAGTGTGACACCATCATAAAAAGTTTGGAAAGCTGTGCTCTAGGTAATACCTCACTTAATTTCCGTACCCCACACTTTCAGACTGGTAGGGGTCAGTAGTTCAGCGGCTTTATCCCCGAGTCCAACAGCAGCTTAGCTTACGCCCCGCACGATAAGACCCATAGGAGTGAGTAGTTTACACTTTACAAATACCGAATTGATTTGATACGTGCAAATTTATACTCAAACTCCCTATATAACACCCCCTAAGTATCATACACAAGTTACAATGTTCAAAACAAACATTCCTCCGAGTAGGTATAACTACATGCTGACTCTACTTGGACAGATGTGGCACAGTGGCCAGAGCACATGACTTCACAGCATTTGACACACAGTTTGGACTCATGTTTTCATCCCCGAGTCCAGCGGCAGCTCAGCTTAGCACCATGAGACTCTAGACAATACCTCACATATTTTCCGTACCCCAGCATTTTCAGACCAGTAGGGGTCAGTAGTTTGTTCTAGTATGTATGAGCACATGCTGACAGTACTTCCACAGGTGTGGTGCAGCGGACAGGGCACATGACTTCACAGTATAACACAAGCAGTTTGGGCTCACGCTTTAATCTTCGAGTCCCACAGCAGCTCACCTTAGCAGCATCAGACTCTAGGCAAAACCTCACTTAATTTCTATAGACCAGCACTTTCAGACCTGTAGGCATGAGTAGTTTACTTTGAACCCTCTGTAGAGCACAACCTAAACACCCCACAAAGGTTACAGTGCTCCTACCTTCCTCTTTCTTACTTTTTTGCCATTTTTTCCCCTTACACGCTTCAACGGAATCACAAAATGTCTGCCAACACTTCCTGGTTGCAAACGATTGCACCGCTCGCAGCCAATAAGCAGCAAGCTCGTGCTCGTAACGCCTCAGCCAATCAGATGACAGAATTCCCAAATATCAATATCTGTAAATGTTGATATCTCTCCAAAACTATTGAACAGGTTTACACCAAATAAACAAAAGCGTGCTTTCTGAACCAAGACCCTTCTCCCTGACAAATTTGGGGTAATTCCGTTCACCCGTTCGACCAGTAGCCTTGTCTAAAGTTTCCTATGGAAATTGCATGGAGAAAACACGTTTTGGGCCCCCTTTTTTCTCGCCCCCACTATATGTCTATATATATATATATATATATATATATATATATATATATATATATATATATATATATATATATATATAAAAATAGCAACCTCCTCTCCAGTGAAAGAAGCAGAAGCCACAACGGGGGTAAGAAGGCAGCTCCATTTAATATTAACAAAAGGGCGAATGCATTTCGGCCGGTGTGGCCTTCGTCAGTGCCTGTGATGAATGTGAAGGAACCCCACGTTGTGCAGTTCAAGTAAGTCCAACCGCACTACGAAAGGTGCAATGTCCGCTCCGCCCCTCAGCTCCAATTAACTCAGTTCAGCTGGTCCAGACGAACTCGGGACTCAGTTTCCCAGGATGCAGCAGTGGCTCCCAGGTGAGTGAAGCTTAGGGTCGTTCCAGGTAGGTTCCGGGAAAATAGCAGGGGGTTGGGCACTCTGCACAGCGTGTTGAGACCCCGCAAGTTGTGGAGCTGCCTCGGGTCCCCGTTTCCTCAACAGTCAACAATCCGAGTTGGAAATAGGCGGGGGCGGGAGGGCAGTGGATCCCGTCCGAGTTGTAACAATGCCTCATTAAACCGCTCCAAGTCATGTCGGACTGCTGGCGAGCCTGGTGAATTTCCACATCATGGAAGAAAGAAAAATGCTGTAGCATGGTCCAGAGTCTCCAGGCCACTTGCGTTGAGGGGGCTTCTGAAACGCGCTTCTGGGACACGCGTGGGATTGATGAAAATAGCAACCTCCTCTCCAGTGAAAGAAGCAGAAACCACAACGGGGGTAAGAAGGCAGCTCCATTTAATATTAACAAAAGGGCGAATGCTTTTCGGCCGGTGTGGCCTTCGTCAGCGCCTGTGATGAATGTGAAGGAACCCCACGTTGTGCAGTTCAAGTAAGTCCAACCGCACTACGATAGGTGCAATGTCCACTCCGCCCCTCAGCTCCAATTAACTCAGTTCAGCTGGTCCAGACGAACTCGGGACTCAGTTTCCCAGGATGCAGCAGTGGCTCCCAGGTGAGTGAAGCTTAGGGTCGTTCCAGGTAGGTTCCGGGAAAATAGCAGGGGGTTGGGCACTCTGCACAGCGTGTTGGGACCCCGCAAGTTGTGGAGCTGCCTCGGGTCCCCGTTTCCTCAACAGTCAACAATCCGAGTTGGAAATATATGTATAGACAGTGGCGGCTGGTCCATGGGGGCGTTTGGGCGCCGCCCCCCCTGTTTTCTCGCCGTGCGAGAAGGCAAACAAATGTAGTTATTATCACCAATGCTGCCTTGCCTTCTTGCACGGCGAGAAAGTAGAATCTGTGTGGGCGGTGTTACTCGAGGGCAGGGGGGAGCGGCTTGCCCACTGTTAGTAATACTGTCTGTTTGGGCATCCTGAGAGGCTACCCAAACAGACAGTATTAACAGAGTAGGCAAGCCGCTCCCCCCTGCCCTCGAGTAACCCCTCCCACTCTCCCCGTCTCTCTGTATGCTGCTGTGCTGCAGCATACAGAGAGAAATGACGTCAGTAGGGCAGCCGGCCGAACCAATCCCAGAGCTGGCTGCTGTGGAGGGGAGGGAGGCTGCCTGCCGCCTTCTAATGACGTCGGAATTCTCCAGCAACGGCGGGATTCTGAAGTCTGGATCGGATCCTCAGTCAGGATTCAAAGAAAAGCGGGAAGTCGTCAACTAAGCCTTAGGTAAGTTTCGTAGACCCGAGCCAGCATTAATATTATTACTGCAGTGAAGTATAATGAGAAGTCGAGGGATCACTGAGAAATGTTCGGGGAAAACAGCTTGGCGACTCCTATAAATTAAAGTCTATGTCCGGGAAACCCAAACTCAGATGGGATCTCTCGGCATCAAACAGTTTCTTTTCTGTGATAAAGTTCCGACTGGAAACAGTTAATTTTAGATGAAAACTGTTTTTAAATGTTTCGCATCGTCATCGTGCATTGTTTTATTGAAATGTATTACAATTTCACTGTTATATTAAATTTAGCATGTAGTGTTAAACAGTTTTCATACTGCATCTGCCACCGGAAATGATTTCTTTAGGAATACATATTAAATGGGACCCCCAGAAGTGTTCTGACCAGTATTGTGATCCTTTAATCAGCGTGCTTGTGCAGTCCTTTAATAGAGTAGCCCGTGGTATTGATGCCTTTGCGAGGCAATTGGGTCGTTTGAATGTCAGTTTCACAATTGGCGGTTTATAAAGTAAAATGTGTCCCAACAGTGACATTTGGTTCTGAGATATGGGGCTAAAAGTCTTGCTTCCTCAGTCAGGTTGCGGAAAAACATTTTTTAAGGAGAATCCCGAGGATACCTCTGTCAGTACCTGGCTTATTAAGCAGGTTTGCTGGTTGTCACGGCTTTTGCTGCTTTGAAGATGGTGCGGCCGGTAAGGGAGCCAGTGGAGTTCCATCAGGATGGGAGAGGTGTGTTCCTACTTGTTCAGGCCCTGGGTGAGATGCAGCGGCAGATAAGAAAGCTGGCCGTCCTGTGCGGGTGACTGATGTGGTGTGTGTTAGCAGTGCCCTCCCCTCTGTACCCTCTCCCTGCATTAACTTGCAAATTGTGTGTGTGTGCGTGTGTGTGTGTGTGGGAGAGACTATCAGGCTTGCTCGCCAACAGGTCCCAAACATTTGCGCCCCACCACTTTCAAATGTCACCAGCCGCCACTGTGTATAGATAGATATATATAGATATATCCCTTTAGGCATTCACCATCTGACCTTCCTACACATTCCCAAAAATGTTCTTCCTATGGAAACTTGGTCCTAACTATAACTACCTACTGGTGACCGCCAGTAGTAGTATAAAGGGATATATATATATATATATATATATATATATATATATATCTCAATATCATCTCCCTTTAGGCATGCGCCCTCTGACCTTCCTACACAATTTTAAAATTTTGAAACAACAGAAGGAACAGACAACACCCTCAGAAGTAAAAGGACAAGGTCGCGGAAGAACAAGATGAAAAGCAAAGAACAAAAAGATAGACTAAGAATAACCAGGAGAGGTGGAAGAAAGAAATTCTGGCATAGAAATACACCTTGCAGTGATACCTAAGATAAGACCATTATCAATCTATTGTCACAAACTTTATCTGCAGATGAGGAAACTCTCTTAAAGGTAGGATTATCTTTCTGCCCCACCAGCGTCTGGAATTATGTAGACACCAGGATCGACCTCTTCCTCTACATAAGGAAATTAAAACTCATGAAACTGCACCCAATGGCCAAACATAGAGGAAAAACAAGAACCACAAGAGCAACAGGCAGGTTGCATCACGCTCACTCACCAATTTTTCCATGGATGAAATTGGAACTGGAAACCAATGATAGACACAATAGTGATTAACCCACTGAAATTTAATTACAGACTTTGGGATTCGCAAGTTCAATCCCAATGTTACCCATGACAACATTGAGGCATTTCACTCCGTACACATGAATTGACCAAGCTAAGAACTGATCATAACTATCATTTCAAGGACAACGTCATGCAGAAACAGAGAGAGGCACTAAAAGATTTGTTGGAGAATTCCAAAATTACAATCAAGCCATCTGACAAAGGAGATAATGTTGTACTAATGAATACAGAGGACTACAACAAGGAGGCCATACTTCAATTAAGTGACACAAACTGTTATAAATTCATCAGTTGAATGGAACATGAAGATACAATAATACAATATCTTAATCTTCTCAATGAATGGTGGAATAATGGGCTCCTGGATGATGATGAGCTCACATTTTTGAAAAATACCAATCCTAGGATACCTTGTTTTTATCTGTTACCTAAGGTGCACAAACATGCGACCAAACCACCAGGGAGGCGATTATGTCATCAAACAGTGGCCTTCTAGAGAACACATCGATCTTCTTGGACCACTTTCTATCCCCGTATGTCTTGGATCTCAGATCAAACTGCAAAGATACAACTGAGTTTCTGAAGAGAATTCATGATATTAAGTGGGAATCAGGCTATGTGATGATCTCTCTTGATGTGTGTTCGTTATATACCTGTATTGATCAACAACAAGGGGTTAAAGCCTGTATGTCCTATCTGCAATGACAATCTTTATATAGGCTCAATCACACACTCATGCTCAAACATATGATGCTTTTCTGTCTACAGGAAAACATCTTCCTGTTCAACAGAACATTGTATCAGCAGCAATCTGGTACGCCCATGGGCACTTGCTCCTCCCCCAGCCTCGCAAACTTGTTCCTTGGCTGGTAGGAGGAGCACGTGGTAAGGACAGATGCCCTGGAGAAATATACAGAATATGTCCCGCTATGGCTGAGATACATCAATGATCTCTTCATCATTTGGGATGGAGGCTTGGATTTGGCTGAGGAGTGCATCGATGTATTATCACCCAATGACCTGAATCTCAGTTTTACACATTGCATGAGTGAAGTGTCCTACAATTTTCTTGACATCAGAGTTACAGTAGATCAGAACAAACTCACTACTTCTCTTTTTCGGAAGGACACCACAGGGAATGCCCTATTATATCCACAAAGTCACCATCTGCGGTACCTGATCAAAAGCATTCCTTATGGGGAGTTACTATGTGCACGCAGGCACTGCAGCACTGACAAGGGTTACCATGTGGAAAGTGTCAATATGATCAGCAGATTCAAGGAGCAGGGGTACACCGATAAGATACTGAAACAGGCCACAGATAAATTGGGGAATACCAAACAAACTGAGGTGCTCTTTGGTAAATCTGATACTTCACCACTTAGGGACACACATGCCAGCTTCCCATGGATGATCACTACATACAATTTGAAATCCAGCAGACTTAGATTTCTGTTGAAAAAACACTGGGGCTTCATAAAGGCGGATCCCATAATAGGCACAGAAATAGGTGAATCACTCCCCCAGATCTTCTTTGGCGACTTCAATCTCTACTGGAATGACCCCCACAATCAGGCTGTTCCAACCCTCAAAAACTTCCTTACCAACCTATCTCTGACCCAATTCTGCGACACCCCACTCATAACTTAGGCTCAACACTGGATCTCATCATCTCTAACCCCAACTCCATTCATCTCAAATCCATTCTCCCTGTGTGACTGGTCCGCCCATCATCTCATCAACTTCCTGATACCTGAAAGTTGGAACAACAATTCTGCTCAACAACTCAAACTAAAACACTGGAAAATACCGCTCCATAACACAAGCGTTAGGGAGCTCATAGAACGCTGCAATCTCTCCCTCCCGCCACCTTCTTACATGATTGGCATTCACAACCTCACTTACCACTAAACAACACCATGCTATCCACCTTACATGATACGGCCCTCTTTCAACTAAAAAGAATTCCCATGAAAGAATCCAAGCCATGGTTCAATGACAGTCTAAATGCAGACAGACGCAGTCTTAGACTAGCTGAACCAAGTGGAGATCCTCTCCCTCCCCAGATCTTCTAAAAACTCCAAGATCCCAAAAAAATAGATACAACAAATTCATTAGAACGATGAAAAACAACTTCTTCAAACACCAAGTTGACATAGCCAAAAATCGCCCGAAATGACTTTTTGAACTCATTTAATCCAAATCCAACAATACCGCTACCCAATCTCAGCACCCCGCTCGCCCGCAACAAAACTGCAATGCAGTGGATGAATTCTTCCTAGAAAAGATTAACAAAATTGAATCAGACCTACGGTCTGCTGCACTCACTCTCTCGCCCACTCCTAACTCCTTTGTCCCCACACCCCTGCCCTCCCTCAGGATCTCTCACTCAAAAACAATGCCATATGGAGTCGCTTCACGCCCCTCAATGACTCTACCATCCACAACATTCTCTCTACCCTCAAACCCTCAAATCGCATCAATGACCCCCTCCCCTCTAACTTCTTTAAAGAAATGATAGGTTCACTAGCACCCCTCTGGTCCAAAATCATCAACGCCTCACTTCTTCAAGGTGAGTTCCCTGACTGCTTGAAGGCGGGCCTAGTGCTCCCTATCCTCAAAAAACCCGCGGCTGATCCTGCTGACCTGAACAACTACCGCCCAATCACAAACATACCGACCCAGGTGAAATTTCTGGAGAAATGTGTTCATGAACAACTTTGCAAACACATTGAGCAATTACAGCTTCTCGACCTATTCCTATTGGGTTTCCACAGTGGCCACAGCACCGAAACAGTCATCACGCACATTGTGGATGACGTTCTCACTTCACTTGACCGAAACCAAACCTGCCTTTTAATTCTGCTAGATCTTTCATCAGGATTTGACACTGTCAAACATGTCAATCTACTCTTCCTCTTGGAACACAGAATGGGGCTATCTAGCACGTTACCAAATGGTTTGCTTCTTTCCTCAACAACAGAACACAAAGAATCAAATCCAACCAGTCTCTCTCCAACCCAAGGACCTGCACACTTAGTGTCCCCCAAGGATCCTCACTCTCCCCATACTCTTGAACACTGACTGTAATTCTTAAAGCCTCCAACATCCAATATCACATGTATGCTGATGACACCCAAATCGACATGAAAATCTCCTCCCCCGAGGACATCAAATCTCTCAATGGAACCCTTCTCAAAACCCTGAGCTGGCTAACCACCAACCATCTCAAATTAAACGCCCTCAAGACGGGATTCCTCCTCATTGCACCCTCTAGGCAAACCCCCATTGTTTTGCAATTTCTCTGTAACCCCACCGCCCTCAACTGCACACCTCATATTGTTGACTCCACTAAATCACTGGGAGTTGTGCTGGACAAAAACCTAAACATGCAAGAACACATCAGATCATTGACCAAAGGAGCGAATTTTCAACTCTGCATTCTAAGAAAACTCAAACCCTACCTTCCCCAAGATAACTTTAAATCTGCAGTGCAAGCACTTGTCATTTCCAGGCTTGAATATGGCAGTGCAACTCTTTGCGGTCTGCTGAAACTCAGTTTAGCACCTATCAGAGCATCTCTAAATGCTGCCACTAGACTCATCCCGAGTTCTAAAACTCCAATCACATTTTACTGGACCGTAAATTGCTCAATTGGCTTCCTTTTGAAGCTACGATATACGATACAACTAAAGATCGCATGTATGATCCAAAGGGCACTTCACTTCAACACCCCACTCTACATGACAAAGAAGCTGGAACTTTGGGTGGCTGCAAGTCGACAAGTAGCACTGGCACACTGTTGCTCAAGCCCAAGAAATTTAGTAAGCTTAAAACTTACAATTGTACATTCTCTGGCATCACCCCAAGAATCTGGAACTCCCGTCCAGTGATAGCAAGACTGATTCCCTCTACTCTTGCCTTCAAAAGGGAAGATAAAACTCTGCTACTGAACAAACTCTTCTAATGAACTCTGATGCTTTCTCCTATTGACTCTAAGTGACCTTTTTTGTCTGGTATGCTCTTGATCTATATTGCCCTACTTGTTGCTTTCACCCATCCTGCTTCCTTTGTACTCCCCAATCTCATCCTGCTCCCGTTATATATTGTCCCACGTTTTCCATGATTTCTATCACCTTGCTGCTTTCCTTTGTCTACCTAAACATATGTAAAGTGCTCTTCAATCCACCTGGGTCATGTTCGCGCAATACAAAACTTTAAATAACTAAATAAACGATAACCTTTAGACGACCAGTGTCCCTTAAGGACAAGTTGGTTTGAAGTTACCAACAAATGTAACCTACTGATACCTGGCTACAATTGAAGGAGGGTTTCCACAAGTGCAGTTCCTGCAAAGCTTGCAAGTATACCACAAGTTGCAAGACCTTCAAAACCCACAATGGCAAAGAGAGAACCATTAAAATGTTTATCACATGCACCACTGATCATTTGATACACCAACTGGAATGTCCATGTGGTATGAGATACATAGGTAGCACCAAATATCAGCTTAAAAAACGAATTCTGGAACACCAACGGTCGATATCCAATATGGATTTCAGCTACCCAGTAGCACAGCATTTCTACAATTCACACAGCAGCAACAACAGATTTCTCACGTTTTGTGGTATTGATCGAATATTCAAACACATACGTGGTGGGGACAGAGAGAAGCAGCTACGTGTTCTGGAATCAAGGTATATCATTGACCTCAACACAAGGATTCCTTTTGGCATGAATAGGGAAGAGGACCTCAGAACCCATATTGGTATCCGATATTTTGCCTTCCTATATGACTTTCTGTGATCCCTATTATCTGTGAAATTGGACTCATGTCCTTTAATATCCTGTATTTGTATTATTTGTGCTTTCCTATCCCGAATACATATCCTATTTAGTTTATTTTGTGACAATACACATTTTAACTTTGTAGCATATTCACTATGGTATCTACTAGATTTCAGGTTCAGCCCCACGAAGACATTTGTCATTCATTGTTCACAATCTGGCAGGATCTGTGGTCCCATGTTTTGATCTATTTGTGACATGGAGCTTTGGAGTAGGACGCTTGTCCCGCATATAGTGGATTTCTTTAACTAGTTGGCCTATTTAGGACCCTACTGCCCATGCACGCTGTTTTTCTGTCTACCTGAGATCACATGCCAGTGTACCCTTGGGTACATGTATTCAACAGAGGGGCTTTTACATTGTAATATACCTGAACACTTATGCCGCTACCTCATCTTTTGTCACTACTATATTCACGTTTAATTTTATTTTCTTCTTATTTACCATCCCGAGTACATGTTGCAGCCTGAATATGCACATTTATTTAGACATGCTTTAGGTGATATTCATGTTTTACATCTAAGAATGCAATTAAATGTCTTCACAATTAGTCCTCTCATTGTAGTTCCTTGTGATTACTCCATTTGGAGATTCTTAATAGTGAACTCTGTAACATATGCTTCTCATTCAGTTGATATCCCATTATGACAAATAGCTGTTCTCCATTTTGCATCTCCCTTGGGATTTAATCATTTATGTATCTTGCAACTACACCTTTCATTTGATTTTACCTTCGGACCTATATCCATTTAGGGATGATGCAAGATGCATTTGTAAATTGTATATTTCTGCATTTAAGAAATCTACTCAATTAATGAATAGGCACCACAGTATCAAGAGGTGGGGATAGGGTAATTAAATTAAGACAAATAGAATCCAATTTCATTGTGGACTTCCAAACCAAGACCCCGGGGGGATTGAACCAAGATGAGGACGTAGCTATACTTCTGAGGGAACAATAACCCAGTGTTTTTTCTCCCAGCTTTCTCCCCTTTTTTTCCTCCTTGCAACATTCAGCCTGTTGACTCGTATTCTGCATTCAAAAGTTTGTTTCAATTATTGGTGTGTGCCACACTGTTTTTTGTCACATCGTTTTCACATTTCTCTGTTTTAAATCTTGTGAATTTAGCACTGTGTCGATGACGTTTACATTCTTTCCTCCCTGTATTTTGTGCATTAGAAACTATAGACCATTTGTGTCTAAAAACCTGATGTTGAGTACTACCTGATCAGTAATTACATCTACCAACAGTAGTACATATGGTGTTTGACCATTTTTAACCCCAATTTCTTTTTCTTTGTTTCTTTTGCAGGAGGGAATCACCATCACAGGCTTCCTAACCTTGTCTTTAGCTACACCTCACTTTTTTATGGTACATTCAACATGGTGATACTGTGAGTGTTGTCTGGCGGGGCTCCGCCTGCCAGATTTACTGACTTTAAGAATGTTCTTTTTCATTTAATAGACCGCCATAGCAACTGATTCATTTACATTACCATATTTATTTCATTGACAGGCCTTAGGCACTTTAATGCAGGACTTTTCTTGTGGTTTACACATTGGGCACTTCCCAACACAGTGAGCTCCCATTCATTCACGGGGCTCCCATACATTTTCCCACAACCTTTAGGGGACAGATCATTGGCATACTCGAACTCACCAATGATACACACACCTTGCGTTTTGATTGGCGTACTGGTGGGCAAACAAATGGACCATAACTAGGTACATCACAGCAAACATGGTCGCTAAGTATTAGAATTGTGTACTCAATCTAATAACACTGTGTAACGTGAGTACCATTACGGGTTTTCAGCAACACTGAGTGTGTTCATTTATAAGAATTGTCCTTTATATTAGTGATTTACAACTGTAATACTTCAGTTTTGCGTATAATGTGTTTATGTCATCTTTACATGTCTAGGCCGAGACATTTTATGTATGAACACTCCAATATGGCGGCAATGTTTACATGTATTAGGGAAACATCCTTTACAACACAACTTTTACCACACAGTGCCTTTACATCGCAACTTTTACAACGCAAACCATTACAACGCATTGCACTGGGGGGCGCTCTAGGATAGGGAATAGATTTAATTTACTATCCAACACCTTCCCTACTATCCACAGGGACTGGAGTTGGAATAGTAAATTAAACTATTCCCTATCCAGCACCCCTCAACACTATGCGTTGTAAAGGCATGCGTTGTAAAACTTGCGATGTAAAAGCATGCATGGTAAAAGCATGCCTTGTAATGTCATACATCCCATGTATTAGACCCAGTACATAGCCGTTTCCATGTTTACCACGTTGTACTTATTTAAGCCAGTCACTAGTGGTGCACGATACACGTTACCAAGACTGCGGAAGCAGTTGAAACTCGCTGTGTGAATTAAACACTTTGCAGTTTGAGACCTGTTTTTCCTGAGAGCGCACTGATTTGGAGAGTTATATGGGAACTGTTTGCCGGTATGCTCTGCCGGCGTGTGCGCCACCTCCCACAGGTCCTGCAAATCTGGATATATTTACAGCTCGATTCCTGGTATTCCCAATACCCAGAAATCTGTAAGAAATATAAAATATACCTATGGTAAAAAATAAAAAACCTGATGGAGGGAACATATATGTTTGTTCTCATTTTCTGTTCCAATTTTTCTAAAAGGACCCATATTGCGGCTTCCTCTTTCTTCCTTGGCACCGTAGACGCCAAAGTTGGTTGCTCAATGCTAATCCTTCCTCATAGGGTATCAAAATATCCTGCACTAAGGACTTTGATGATAAGACGGTAGACACAATAGGGGTTATTTTTCGATTTAGTCTAATATTGCCATAAACCTACTTATTCAGACTCTTACAATATGGCATTGACTGACGCACAGTTACTGCGGCTGTGGACTGTTGAGTTTAGACGTATGCAAATTAACAATCAATTTTCTATACCACCCGACTGCACTTAGTTAGGGGTATTGTAGAATGGAGTTTAAAAGGGTTCCACACCCATAATAGAAATCATTTAATCAGAAAAAATAATATATATATATATATATATATTAACGCTGCATGCCTCGTACCTTTCTTGCACAGAAGCTAAGCACTCATGGGGAATAAGACAGGATATTCGTATGTTTCCTGATTACAACACCAGATGCGTTTCAGCAGTCGCCTTTCTTGATGGTAAAAGGGGCGCGCCGACAACTGCCATTTTTATTTACCATTCCATACTCAGCCAGTGTCACTGGCATAAAGAAGGGACCAACATTTCTTTGGGAAATGTTAGTGCCATTTTGTAACATTTTGTAACATGTTTTACATAAAAATGTATCATGAGAGAATTCATCACTATATAATGCAAAATTACATATCGTGATTGGACGATTTTAAATAAAAACAGTAGATATTTCTGTTTAAAATATAGAGTGGTCCCGCCCTGTATGGGCCTTGGACTTCACCCTTATAGAGCCTCTAATTGCACCAGGAGTGTTGCCACCTACAAAATCTGAGGACTCAAGTGCTACAAGTCATAAACAATAGAAAAAAGCCTGGAAAAAAACTATTAAAAAATAACAGAAACCAGTGAATCACAACAAGAATCTGAGCCTTTTGAGAAAGCAATGACAAGAACATCCAATGCCCATCCACTTAGAAGATCGATGGCTACCCATTGTCTACCTTCAACAACTGATCAGAAAGCAGAGGATCCTCAATGTGTTATCTGTGGTTTAGCCAGAACAAGGGCCAGAGGGACTGATGAAAAAAGCAGTGAGGTGAATCGATTTGCATTGCCACCCAAACTGCATGCTAGGTCCATTAAAAAATATGAATGTACAATGATCTCCCAGCAGCAACTTTACCACCAGCCTTCAGTTAAGTTTGCACTCTTTGAAAAAGTAATTAAGTTTTAAAGCCGCTTTTGAGTGCTCGCTACGGGTGCACACTCAGGGGGATCAGAGAAATATTGGTCAACATTGATGAAAATGTATTGATCCATAATAATAAAATTAAGATTTTTTTGGTGAAAATGTACAATGACCGAATGCATTTTTATCAGTCTAACAAATGGTATTCTAGACTGATTTTATACCTGAAGTTCTTGCTACCAAAATAAGATTGCTGGATGCAGTAAAATCAACAGGAACCCTTTTTAGAAATATTTTGAAAGATTTAGATTTTGGACTTAATGACAAATTTTGAGATGCCTCAGAGCTCTGCAAATCATGGGAGTCACCAAGAATGCCTGATGTTGTCTTAACATTTTTTGCATACTTTTATTAATATCAGCAAAGCAAAACTAAAGCAAACTATAGATCTTGAGTTTGGAACAGAAGCTGCCAACATTGATGATAGCTTTGAAGATATAGGCGAAGAAGTGGAAGACAATTCCATGAACTTACAGGTTATGCTGTGCAAATATTCTGTCTTGTTCAAATCATGCTTATGCATTACATCACAGACTAATGACAACTAAGCTACACATGATGACTGCCTTTGCAATCTATGACAAGTGCAAAAGCAGAGAGCTAATCACATCAGTGAATAGGATTGGTGTATCAGCGAGCTACAATGGCATAGTACAGAGCAGGGACTTGTTAGCAGCTCATACTGTAAAATCTTGTGAATCCGACATCACATCTCTTCTAAATCACTTTACCAGGAAAGGATTTACGATTCCTGCTCTTGATAATTTTGAATTTGAAGACAGCTCTTCTTTGTCTGGAACACACAGCACACATGTTACTGCCATGATGCTTTTTCAAGACTTTACCAATGAAGTAGCTGCTGGAAAACTGTAGGAATAAACAAACAAAACTGCAAAGGTATAACCCAACTGCCTTGCCAATGTGTGCAAAATCACTACAAGCCATCAACATGTCTCAGTCTACCAGAAAGTTTCAAAGTGGCTGAGGACATGAAACTTCTTTCTGATGCTGCGGCCTGCAAAGCTGATTTTACTAAATTTATCATATTGCTTATTTGGTGCAGACAGAAGAATGAAGAAAAGCCAGTTCCTCTGTGGGCTAAAATGCATGCCCTGATCTACCAGAATACCGTCCCACTGAAGAAGGTTGGGGTTTTACAGGTAACACCATATCCAGTCACAAACTACACAACAGTATACACAGCTCTAAAAATTAAACAAATTTGCATGCTCATCTTGAAGCCCAGGTTATCATGCCAATTTTCTGCGATGAAGGTGTTTCCTGTTTTGAAGCTGAAATTTTTATGTCAGTCCCCTGACTATCAAGATTTCATCCATGCAAAACTTCGGAGAGGGCGTTCAGACTGTTCTACAGATATGAAAGTCAAAGTGCACTTTGCAAGAACTGCACTTTGTCTTTGACAATTATCTTGAACTATATGTCGAAGAATGTGAGAGAGTCAGATAAATATCCACAAGTGGAACAGTTGACCTTGCTTGCATAAAACATTCAACACTTATACATGTACAGCTTGATTAATTCTGATTATCAACATCGAATAATATGAACTTGGAGATATTAACTTGCCAAAACATTACTGATGCTTCAGTGGACACTGAATTTCCAATTATTTCAAATGTAATGATTTTCAATGGGGAGTTTATGCCTGCAGAGAGAGATTCAAAAGGTATGGGCCATATTGTTCAAGAACTTAGCAACAGATTGGAGGAAGCTACATGTTGAGTGGGCTGTTCGAAATGGTTCTAATTGAGTCATTGTACTGTCAAATGACACAGATGATATTATTGAGCTACTTAGATTTGTTGCAATGCTCATAAGTTAAGGATTGTCAGAGTTATAGATACAATATGGAACAGGCGAGAATAGACACTTAATCCTGCTTCATATTCTGTACAAGAAACTTGACCCAGAGATGCCCAGTGTTCTTATCAAGGCATATATTCTTGATGAAACTATGAGCAGAACTGGAACAGAGCTTGGAGCTTTAACTGCTGAATCTGTGAAGGTTCTAAAAAGATTTGCTGAGACTGAAGAATGTGACTTTAAAGACTTAGAAAATACCTTATGCTTGTGTGGAAAATGAGTTCTGATTGTCACACATTTGACGATCTTATGTACAGTGAGTTCAAGAGATTATTCCCGCTAAGTGACCTTTCACCAACATCCTAATCTATGTGTGGACACATTAAACGAGAGTTATACTTGATCAGAAGATGTGTAAATGTTTTGGATCATGCATATGTACAGAAAGATCCTTGTGAATTTGGTTGTGAAGTTATTGATGGGGCTCTAACACCTCCAAATTTTCTAAAGCCTCTAACCATAGAACCAACATGTAAATGTACTTGAAAAACCTGTGATACAAAAAGATGTCCGTTGATTTGCCCTGTTCAAATGTTCAACATTCTGTAAATGTACCAAGAGCGTTTGTCGAAAGAAATCAATAAATTTAACTACGAAAATGTGTCTAAAACAGGACTAATAAACATTCTTTTTTCTTAATTAAGACCATAAACATTGTTTGGTTTATACATATAAGGACTACATATGTCTACATATGTCTCATCTTCCTCTATCATAGCTGCCATTTTGGAAAATGGTAGAAGGGTTGCTCTGAGGAGTTATTTTCTGGCTTGTAAGACTACCTGATCCCAAAACCTATGTTTTAACACCAAAATGAAGTATACAGGTCTCATGGTTCCTGAAATATTACATCATCACTGCAACACATCCGCTGTTTTTAAAAATGTCATTCAGAAAAATGTAGCCCTGATCAGCAATGTCTACCCAACCTAAATTACTTCTCTAATGATCCAAAAACACAAATAAAAAAACCAAATCTCTGGACAACAATTTTGTATATCAGGGGGCTGGATTATCAGCCACCAAACTTCTGCTGAGACTGTAATACGGTCCATATTTGTACAGTTCTCTATGGTTAGAGGTAATTTTTTTCCTGTAAGATGAGGCCTGTACAAACAGTGCTTAATAGCTCGGGTGGGTAGCAACATAACTCAAAAATGTCTTACTGCAATTATAAATATTTCCAGCAGGTCTAGACACAACAATTAATAATATACTTAACTTCAGCCTTACAGTGATCTAGTGCAAGCATTGGTTAGGAACAGCAGGTGTCTCAAAGCAAGAAAGGGCTGGCTTGCATTTGCCAGCATCAGCAATGGAGGAAATATGGCTGAGATACCCGCCACCCCCTCTCAACACAATCCCCAAAGGAGGGAAACCGGAAACAGTTCTTGAAGTTTTTGGATGAGGGAGGGAGTGACCCTCCCCAGCCGTATTTATTAAAACAAAAATTAAAAATTAACATTTTCATATTAATGTACAATTTCATTACCACATTGCGATGTTTGGCTAACCTTAACAGATTCTCTAATACAGAGGTTCTCCTAGCCGAACTAACAACCTACAAAACATTTTCTTGAAATTTTGAAATTGTACATCCTAACGTTTAAGGGCCAACGGCAAGGTCGTAACCGGTGTCAAGATCCCTAACCAGACATACCCCCCCCCCACTTGGGAGGGGCGACAGCACTGAGGCGTACCTCGAGTGCAACTACCAATTTCCCTTGACTTGACGGGGGCACCCCTAAACTCGACGCCACTTAAAGGTCGTTCGAGGACTCGTGTGAGGTATCTAGAAGGTAGCGTAGACCTCCCCCCAAACCCCACACAACTTACCACATCTGCCGTCGCAGACGTCACTGGCCCCGGGAAATTCCCCAGGAGGGGGCTGTAACCCCTCCTACACAGGAAGGGGCCTTGACCGCCTTTCCTTTTCTTCCGGCGACCCATCCTTAGAAGGGACCGCCTCCCCGTTGAGGGGCCAAAGGCCACCTCTCCCGAGCGCTCCCATCCGTGTTGGGTGACGCCCACTCATAGGGATCTTCCAATTAGTGCTCACCGATCATGACCTTACCGCCCGACCAAAATAAATACGACAATGCTAACAAAACTAAAAATACATTGGCCACTGTGACCGAAACAAGCATGCTTATAAATGGACACTAAATCCGAATTTCTTTAATCACAAAACCGACATAAATTAGACCAACTTTATTACTCACTCAATATCAACATGATAATACCACAACCTGTAAACGAAATAGACTTATCGATCAACTTTTATTAAAAACAACTGGCTGTCTTCAGGGGCTGGTGGGTGGGTCAAAATTGGCTCTTCGTTCCGTCTCGAGCTCACGTGCAGCGAGGAGGTGCAGCTTCAGAGCACAGGAACAAGAGGATGCCTTCTGGTCTTGCGTCCCTTTTTATCCGTCTTCAGGGCGGGCGTAAACCCGCCCCTGCCTGCCCCGAGGGCGTGGCCAGCCGCGTCAGTGTCTAGGCCAGCCCACTCTAGGGCGGGAAAAAGCGCGCCCCGGCTACGCCGCTTCGGGCATACCAGCCGAGACGCGCCTCCCGCCCAAAATGGCTTCCCGGGGGGATCGAGGTACTCCGCCATACGTTCGGGGGGACCGAGTGGTCGCCCCTTTCCATATGGCTGAGATACCCGCCACCCCCTCTCAACACAATCCCCAAAGGAGGGAAACCGGAAACAGTTCTTGAAGTTTTTGGATGAGGGAGGGAGTGACCCTCCCCGGCCGTATTTATTAAAACAAAAATTAAAAATTAACATTTTCATATTAATGTACAATTTCATTACCACATTGCGATGTTTGGCTAACCTTAACAGATTCTCTAATACAGAGGTTCTCCTAGCCGAACTAACAACCTACAAAACATTTTCTTGAAATTTTGAAATTGTACATCCTAACGTTTAAGGGCCAACGGCAAGGTCGTAACCGGTGTCAAGATCCCTAACCAGACATACCCCCCCCCACTTGGGAGGGGCGACAGCACTGAGGCGTACCTCGAGTGCAACTACCAATTTCCCTTGACTTGACGGGGGCACCCCTAAACTCGACGCCACTTAAAGGTCGTTCGAGGACTCGTGTGAGGTATCTAGAAGGTAGCGTAGACCTCCCCCCAAACCCCACACAACTTACCACATCTGCCGTCGCAGACGTCACTGGCCCCGGGAAATTCCCCAGGAGGGGGCTGTAACCCCTCCTACACAGGAAGGGGCCTTGACCGCCTTTCCTTTTCTTCCGGCGACCCATCCTTAGAAGGGACCGCCTCCCCGTTGAGGGGCCAAAGGCCACCTCTCCCGAGCGCTCCCATCCGTGTTGGGTGACGCCCACTCATAGGGATCTTCCAATTAGTGCTCACCGATCATGACCTTACCGCCACAGGCCGGATAGTTGACCGGCTATCCGGACCCCCCACAAAGCTCCTACCTAAAGGTCATGTTTTAACGTTTTTAACCATGCTAAGAAGTCTGCTATGAGTAACTCATTCCCCACATGAGACAAATGCACACCATCCCCCAAATACATACTGTCATCATTAATACAGCCATGCGAAATAGAATGCAATGTCCTGGAACGGAACAACCTACTCACTTTGTTATTAAGCTTTCTCACAGAATGATTCAAAGCAGGAATAGAAATAGCCCCTCGCCACACCTTTCGTGGGATCATATGGGACCACGCAATTGTGCACCCCGGAACTCTCCTCGCCAACCAACTTACAGTGGAAAGCATTGCCTCCAGGAGAAGTCGTCTACCGGTGGTGACCAAATCATTGCCCCCTAAATGTACTATGACTATCGATGGCGGTGACCTCGTCCGCCCTAACAAACCCTCGAAAAATGTTTGAAACTGGTCAATACAGAGACCGCCTCTTCCGTAGAAGGACACCCTGTACCCGTATTCCCCAGCTACGTGAATCATGTCACCTGCTTTGAATACGTCCTCGGCACGCCTCACGTATGAGTGGCCCACGACCCACACCTCCTCTTTCACAGCCGGTGATGTCTGACCGCTGGCCCGGTGTTGGGTCGACTGCATAGTCCGCCCCGCCTCGTAGGCTTGCGCAACTGAAAACCAAACAAAAACAAGAGGCGTGAGTACATCATTACAGCTTCACAACATGTGCAACCGCACATACCTCTTATAACAATTGGAGGACCAACGCCCCACTCGTTTCACTTGTTCAACATTAAGACCCCTGGCTGTAGCTTCCGTAGCAGCCCCTATCCGAAAGGAATGGGTCCCAAACTCGCCCGGGTTCAAGCCCGCAACGGCAATTGACATCGCAAGCACCCGCTGAAACTGAAATTTTGTCAGTGGGGTGGCGTCCGCGTGTCTCAACAAGGTCCCCCCCCATAATGCCACCCTTCGTGCTAGGTAATCTTCTAAACACTTTACCGGACACATGGGGGACCCGGGAATCCTGCGTATGATTATGCAGTCACCCATCCCGTCTTGATCGGTCTTGGACCTGACAAAGGAGACAGTCATTGCCTCTCCTCTGATCTGAACGTGTTCTTGGCACAAACCCCCCGCCACATCCTGTTTGTTTCTTGCCACCAGTTCGCTTACCCGCATCGCCCCGTGAAATGCTAGCGTAAAAGCGGCTCAGAACAACACCGCCTCAAACCGAGATGAACATGTGGCAGGGAGTGTAGCCAACAGCTGGGCCAACCTATCCAAACCTATCGGGCGCCTCTCATCTACTCTGCGACCCTCAAGGCGTTGCCACCCACGCAGCGCTTTCTGTACAACGAAAGACGCTGTCGGGTCCTGGATACTATGAGCCCTGGCAACAAAGGAAATAGCAGCACGATGCCTCTGGGCCGTAGCCACCGATTTCCCAGCCCTACGTAAGGATATCAGAAAATTCACTACCCATTCCACGTGGCCCCAAAGCCTCTCTCTATCAGTCCCCAAAAAGGCCAAATAGGACCGAAACGCCCCTTCATATGCCTTCCTCGTCCTTGGTGCTAGACTCTCTCCCACGAGGTGACGAAGTTCGGGGCACCGAGAGACCAGAGAGCTTCGGGAAAGGGTGCCGGCTCTGGGTCCGCTGAGGGAAGGAAACCCGAGAAAGCCTGCATATGAAAACGAGACAGTGCATCAGCCGCCTGATTCATTACCCCTGGGACATGTTTTGCTCTGAACAGCACATTCAGTTGCATACACAGTAAAACAATTTCTTTGAGCAGTCTTAAAATTAGTTTACATCGTGCTGCTTGACTATTGATGCACTCGACCACGGTCATATTGTCAGACCAAAATATCACAGAGTGATCTTTGAACCCTTCTGGCCAGGTTCTCAGGGCCACCAAAATGGGGAAAAGTTCCAGGAAAGCAATATTACTTGTCAGACCATTGTCATGCCACCATGTCGGCCACCTTTGTGCCGACCATTTTGTGCCGAAGATGGCACCAAAACCTATGCTACCTGCTGAATCTGTCCATAGCCCTAGCTCTTCAGAGGACACGGCTGGTTTGTTCCAGATGACCCGACCATTAAAGTCCGCCAGAAATGCTAACCAAATACGCACGTCCTGGCGGACCTCAGCCGATAGTCTCGTGCGATGATGGCCCTCCTTTAGGCCGACCATAGCTTGGGCAATTGAACGGGAAAAGGGGCGGGCCATCGGTATAACTCTCAGTGCAAAATTCAACTGTCCCACCAACTGCTGTAATTGATGCAGCGTAACTTTAGATCCATTTAGACACACTTGCAGTGCTGCCCTGAACTTCCACACTTTGTCAGTTGGCAAACGAAAACAACCCTCTCTGGAGTCTAACTCGATCCCCAGAAACTCGAGGCAAGTCGCAGGACCCACCGTCTTACCTGGTGCCAATGGCACACCAAAATGCTTCATTAATACACAAAACTCGGCCAAGGCCTGGCCACATTCGAGATCCCCGGCTGCCCCCAGGAACAGAAAATCATCAAGGTAATGCATTACATGTTGGAAACCCGTCTTCTTTGTGAAGACCCATTGTAGAAAACTACTGAATTTCTCGAAATAGGCACAAGATATAGAGCACCCCATCGGCATACACCTATCCATGTAATAATAACCCTGAAACATGAAACCCAGGAGACCCTGGTCGTCTGTGTGTACCGGGAGCAACCGGAACGCTGACTCGATATCTGACTTCGCCATCAGCGCCCCGGGCCCCAGGCGATTCAAGATGGCTACGGCCTCATCGAAGGATGCGTACCGCACCGAACACACTTCTGGATCTATTGCATCGTTTACAGAAAGACCACGTGGGGCTGACAAATTATGGATCAGTCGGAACTCACCTGGGTCCTTCTTGGGGACCACCCCTAAAGGAGAACACACAAAATTCTGTACCGGGGGTACACTAAACGGGCCGGCGACCCGACCTCGAGTAACCTCTTTCCGGATCTTATCCTGAACCACGGTCGTATGCTGCAGGACGGAAAGTTGATTTTTACACATCTCCACACCCTGAAAGTCCCCTACCGGGATGCGGAAACCATACATAAATCCGTTCCGCAGCACCCCAGCAGAAGTACGATCCGGGTATTCACTGAGCCAGGGAATCATCGCCAAGGTATCAATCGGGGTAGGTAAAGGCGCCCCTCAGACTACGTTAGACCTGTTTGGCGCCTCCCCTCCCCCCGCTATCACCCGTTTTGGCTCTGCACGTGGACTCAGGATGGGACGACCCGCACCCACTACATTCATGTTTAAATTTACACGATCCCTGGGGCCTGGTACATTTACCTCTGTTGAAATTGAAGCAGAAACCCCTTTTACCTGTATTGCCGGTAGGTCTCGAGTAATCGTCGGTACTCGTACCTGAACGAAAGGGCGTCCCCCCATAATGGCGGGAGGATTCGCCAACATTACTTCCTACCAATGGCATTTTTAACATACCTGTCTCCTTCATTTTATCCCATGTCAAAGAATCATAACAATCCCAGGTTAAGCTTTTATTATGCTCTTTAGCCTTTCTAAAAAGATTATCGTAGCAGAACCAATGGTTACCCTGGTATGATGTCGAGTACCCCATGATTCGTGACTGATAGGTCGGCAACTCGGAAAGCAACTCGGGCCTACGTTCTCCCAAGATCGACGTAAAAATTCCCCATGCATTGCCCCAATTGCCAATATTCTCATTCACTTTAAAGGCGGCCATTTTTGCGCGCCAAACACTCGGATGCATAAGATCTTTCTGACCCTTAACATGCTCCACCTCATAATGGTCAACAAGCAACGAGAAGATGTTCACATATTCCCCCGCCCAAATCTTCTCCTTAATTGCCAAAGGCACATGTTGTCCCAACCTTTCTCTACGAGAGGGTACTGACTCATCCCTCGCAATCGGCAATGGCCGCTTACCTGCACCGGACGCTGCATCTGCGGTCGCCATCGTCCCTTGTGGCTTGTCAACTACTGCAGCCGGCACGGATACCTTGGCTGCATCCCGTTTCTCGCGCAATTGCTTCATCAGCGCCTGGGCCTCGGCAGCCGTGGCGCCCTCACTACTGTCGCCCAACCACGCTGCAAGTTGTGCTGCCAGCTCGGGCGGCATATCCTCATTGGGCACCGGGGTGACCACCACAGGAATCGGATTCCCCTCCGCCGGTACTGGGGTTGGCGCTTCGAGCGGGGTACAGGGAACCGGGACGTCTCCCCCAGCTGGTCCCCTCCTTGGCCTCTTGGCTCTTCCTCCTGGAGCCGCTCCAGCCGACGGACGCTCCGGTCCCCCCTCCCCGTCTCTCTCCGCTACCCGCTTTTTCAGCTCAGTCATCTCCTTCATGAGGACCCGAACCATCTGTTCAGTCGTCATTCTCTTCCCGCCTTTCTTGGGCATTCCTCCGACAGAGTATCTGTAAGACAAAAGAAAGATTACAACGCTCAAAATTGGCTCTTCGTTCCGTCTCGAGCTCACGTGCAGCGAGGAGGTGCAGCTTCAGAGCACAGGAACAAGAGGATGCCTTCTGGTCTTGCGTCCCTTTTTATCCGTCTTCAGGGCGGGCGTAAACCCGCCCCTGCCTGCCCCGAGGGCGTGGCCAGCCGCGTCAGTGTCTAGGCCAGCCCACTCTAGGGCGGGAAAAAGCGCGCCCCGGCTACGCCGCTTCGGGCATACCAGCCGAGACGCGCCTCCCGCCCAAAATGGCTTCCCGGGGGGATCGAGGTACTCCGCCATACGTTCGGGGGGACCGAGTGGTCGCCCCTTTCCAGGAGACCTGTACAGATACTCTTGGCACTGACAAGTTTGGCACAATTCAGGAGGTCACAGGACATACGAGTAGATCTGTACATACACATCTTTTCTCATTGGCAACTGTTGTTTATTTAGTTTATATTCCGCACATTGCTTAGTCAGTTAATGCTGCCTCGTTTTGACCCAATCCTTAGGACGCTTCTGAAATACATATGAATACTGGGCTGTTGGTGCTTCTCACTTCAGCTAGGACAGTTCTTGAACTACAGGCATTCACCAAAAGAGAGCAATACCACTGTTTTACAACTGACAAGTTCACCTTCCGCACCAATGCTCAAGGTCCTATCAGATTTTCACCTAAAGGAATTTGTCATTCTTTGTGGCTTCTTTCCAATTCCTTCCATGTCAGTAGAAAGATCAGACTCTACATGGACAAGACTAGAAACTTTGGCACTTTGGATCAATCAGTTAATTTTATTTTCCTTTGGACGATCAAGCAGGGCATCCCTTTTCAAAGCCAGAAATGATCTGTTTGCTGCCAGCCTTCATTACTTTTTGCTATAGTTAAACTATGGCAGAATGATGTGTCATTCCACATAAACCGCTGCAATGGTTTGCTGGAAGTGTACCCTGCCATGCCATTTGGAAGGCCTTTTTTCACCAAGACTACTGCTTGGTTGCCAATGTGGTAGCTGGCTCTTCAGTCAGTGTAACAGTGTTACATAACATGTTAGGGTGAAGTTAAGCTTGCTTCAACAACGTACTGCCTGCTGTTGTAATTCATGCATGTGAATGTATGAAAGATCCAATGCGGGAGAAGAAATTAGGTAGCTACCTTGAATTCCATTTTTCCAGAGTTGGTGTCTTTTGTATATTCACAAGCGACCCTCTCTCCTTCCTGGTCAGAAGCTCACTATCTATTCCTTGAAGCATTGACATTTGTGCAATGAATTCTGTACTATGATGGCCTCTAAAGGTACTAGTGAGCTCAGCACTCACCTCATTGGCTAAAGCTTGGGTTGTGTCAAATGAGGAGGATGCAATAATAAATATGTTGTTGGGCCTATGGCCTTTATAGCATTATTTTAAATGACAGTAGTTTCCCAGCCTGACAAATAGGAATTATACAAGAATGATAACAAAGCTGGGGGAAGGAAGATACAGCTAACTACTTATATATTTGTAAAAGATTCTATTGTATGTATTTATTTTGAGAGGTTTTATAAAATGCTAGTTTGCGATGGATTGCCACGTCTTAGTGTTGAAAGCTGCAAAAGGGGATGCAATTCTTGCTGCCTATTTAACAGCTTCTTTCCTCTGAAACCAACTGTATGTTACAAATATATGTAATGAAAAGCCTGCTGCAAAAGGTGGGAAAAGCGTATATTTGATAAAATTGCGTATGAACAATTGTGGGTTTGGGGGCAGCAGATTTTATGTCAAGTGTAGTGCATATTTGGAAAGTAGTCTAAACGGTAATCTCACAGATGCTCAAAGTAAAAAACAATTGCGGACATTGTGATGCATGTTTGGGTGTAAGCATGGCACATTTTGATTACCTTTTAGTTGCTGTCTAAAGCATATTTCTTGTGCAGACTAAGGCCTAATTTAGTAACTGACTTGTATGTTTTGGGTAACTGCATATTTTCACAAGCCACACATTGATTATGGAGATGATTTTGTGCTGCAGAAGAGGAATGTCACGCGTAATATTTCTGACTTGCCTAGAAGAATCAGCAATAAATACACAATTTGAAAATATTAGTATTTTATCTGAGATTTGATGTGTGCCTTCGTAAGGCGAATCTGCATTTACCCCTACACTATTTGCATGTTGGGATTGGAAGCTTTGAACATCATAATGTTAATTTCAAAAAAGAATAAAAAAAACATATATATGCACAAGCACGCATAAATAAATACATTTGCACCGGAGTCCAGGTCTGTGTCTGTGTTAATTGGAGCAGGTGATACAAGCAGGCTGCTGCAGCAATTTCACAGAGTTCGAGGATATATACATATATATATATATATATATATATATATATATATATATATATATGTGTGTGTATCCACCAAGAATTACGCGCAGCCCTTAGCAGCGTAAAAGCCGACCACAACAGCATGATTTCAGGTCTTCTATTTCCAGGCAAGATGGTTTCAACAAGCAGGATGGCATGACGCGTTTCGAGGTCAGTTACCTCTTCTTCATCATATGCATAGTCTCAAGTGTGGGCTTGTTAGACATTTAAAACGTAGCTGGGACATTGAGGAAGACAACAGTCCATACATTTTAAAGAGGCAGTCAGTTAATGCGTTATTTGCGGTGTTGTTCGAGTTAAGGTAAAAAAGTGCCCAAAATCAATCTTTTATATTGTTAAGTGCAAATGTTCACTTTCCATATCATTGGTTTACCTTAACTCCTTTTTACAGTCTTAAACTCTTTATTTCGACTTCAAGGTCCACAATGCCTCTTACTGCGCTTCCGCCATTATTCCTTTCTCCAATGCCGATCGTGGCAAACTCTCCACAGCGTCAGCCCTAGCCAAATGCACTATGCTTTCAATCGGCAGAGTTTAATCCTCATTTTAATCCGATGGTCAGAGCGACGCCGGAGCAGGTTACGACCACCCCGGATAACATCTCCTTACTTGCCATCACGGAATTGTTCACGATTTCATGTTGTGCTTTTAGGAAGTCCTTAAGCAAACTCTAGCTGTCTCATAAGTTCACGTCAATGGTGAGACGGGCCACACACGGGGCCCTTCCATTCAGCCCTTTCAGTAACAAATGTTTTCAGCCGGCGGGCGCTTACTTGTTTCTCACACAGTTGCAAAATCCTGACAAAAGAAGCGCCTCTCCCTTACGAGTCTGGGTCGGTTCACGGGGTGTGTCAGACACTCCAAAAAATCCACCAAGAATTACGCGCAGCCCTTAGCAGCGTAAAAGCATATATATATTCACTGAAAAAAACATAGGTTTCACACCAGTTATAGTTAGCTGGAAATTTTACTGACATAAAACCATTGAAATTCCCACGTTATAGTCAGTTGGACTCACTATAACTTGCGCGCCTGCAATGCACTGCTGATGACGTCACATATTACATCACTCATGACATGGTCAGTGACATCACTCATGACATCACTGATAACACCATCCTTGTGACAGACTGACAAACCTCCTTTCAGTGTAATGTAACCCTTGAAACACATATTCAAAAATAGAAACTGGTGTGAAACCTATGGTTTTTTTCAGTGAATTTCAAAGGTTTTCAAAGGTTTTTTAAATGCTAATTCCTAACTATAACTGGTGTGAAACCTTTGGTTTTTTCAGTGAATTTCAAAGGTTTTTTAATAGCAAATTTCTATAGCTATGAAATGTAATATTTTTTATAATGAATCCTATAATGTATATTTATGTAATACTATTTTTTTTATGTATATTGTTCTTGGTTTTTTTTCTTTTTCTTTTTTTGCCCTGGAGCACTCCTGGTGCGCATCCCGGTGAGCGCACCGGAAAGTGCAGTCTTGCGGCGCGCCCCAGGGCGCGTACCAGTGAGCGTCCCTAACAAAAAATACTCATTTGGCAATAACACCATGATTTGCCACATGCAGGGCAGGCATCCCAACAACTATGCTGCGGCAGAGGTCCGCAAACTGGCCACAAACCCTCCCCAATCTTCACCCAGCACCTCCAAAAGAAAGCAACCCACTCCATCGGGACCAGAGACAAGGGAGATGGTCCCAAACATACAACCCCAGTTTGGGCAATACAAGATCACTTGTATATTTTGTGGTAAAACCATCACCTATGGTGAGCAAAGCATAAAGCTCATCAACCGTGCTGGTGACAACCACAATTGCCCCAAAAAACAACAATTTTTTCCTGATTTTTTTTGCTCCAGTTGAGCCGTTTACAATTCCCTGTTTTTTGTTTCTCCCCATAAAAATAACAAAAAAAATATAAAATTGTTCATAAAAGCCAAAAAAAGTACAAAATGTTCAAAAAAACATTAAAAAAAAATATAAAACAACAAAAAGAAGAAAAAAAAACTGTTTTTTTCAGAACTACCTCCAATTTATTAAAAAAGGCTAAATTTTTTAAAATCTCTGTCATTCTTTTTCCCCAAGTTACGCTCCCCGGTGCGCGTACCGGATGCTCCCCCCGTGCAAACCTAGGGGATCAGGGGAGGTCTACTCTGCCCCCTTTTGGTCATTTCCCCCTTTGTTTTTGCCCCCTCTTGTGTCTTGATCCTACTGAGACACAAGATGGCAGCCGCTCCAGACTGTTTGGAATGTTGACAGACACCCGAGAGCCAATCAGGTTTCCGCGTGCGAACTCGCGTAGCGCGCTGGTTCGCGCCCCGGTGCGCGTACCGGAGCGCGCTAATAGATATATATATTTTTTTGAACCTAAATTACTCAAAATCCACTGGAGCACATGTCTTCAGACATAGAAAAGGCACATCGGGCTACCAGCCCCTACAATTTTGCCAAGTTTGGTGGAAATCCATTCAGACGTTCGGGCTAAAAGTGAGGTCGACCGCCCTATGGAAATTAACATGGGGAAAACACGTTTTTGGAGCCCCCTTTTTTCTCGGCCCCCGCTTGACGAATCCCCCCAAAACTTTCAGGGAAGGACCGGAGCGCCGCCAGGCAAATTTGAGGTAATATTCAGGCAGATTCCACAACCCGCGCCAAAGTTATTCACAATAGAATGTTGCGATTTACCTATTCAAAATAATCCTAACTATAACTACCTACTGGCGACCGCCAGTAGGTAATATATAGTTAGGACCTAGTTTCCATAGGAAATCTGCAACATTCTATTTGGAATAACTTTGGCGCTGGTTGATGAATCTTCGCAAAATTCTCAAAGAAGATGGCCCGCTCCGCTCCTCTCCTTCCCTGAAAGTTTTGGGGGGATTAGTCAAGTGTGGGCTGAGAAAAAAGGGGGGTCCCAAAACGTGTTTTCCCCATGTTAATTTCCATAGACCTTTAGACACGGCTCCAGCTTGAACCGCTGAACGGAATTACACCAAACTTGTCAAAATGGTAGAGTCTGGTACGCAAATCACGCTTTTGGTTAAATAGTTTAAATCCCTCAGGTAGCTCCTGAGAAAATTAAAAGAGAAAAAAATTATATATCTGTAAGCACGCACCCCGCGATTTTTCAGAAAAAATTTGGGGGGGGCCTTGGGGGGCTTCTCTATTTTATTTTAATCTTGAGGGTGCCCACCCCTTGTATTGCCCCCGAGATCACCGCTGCGGCCCGAGCCGCCTCAAGATGGCCGCCACCTGGTTGTGGGTGGGGCCGGGAGGATGTGGTTTCCGCTTCCCCCTGCCTGGGGGAAGCCTTCGATGTGCCCGTCCGGTCTCCCGTGCCGAGGGGGAGACCGGGTGATGCGAGGAAGAAGTGTGGGCTGGTGCGGGGCTCCCGTGTGCTGAGGGAGCCCCGGAAAAAGAGGAGGACGCCGCCCGTACCGCAGCGGGCCCCCCGTGGTGTTGGGAGAGCCCCGCAGCTGCCAACAGAGAGGAGAAGGCGAGCCACAGGAGAAGAGCCCCGCCGCACCTGAGGAGTGCCTGCTCCGTACCTGTGAGTGCGGGACAGTTCTGCATTGTACTGTTGTAAGAGGGCCGCTTCCCACTCTTCGTGTGTTGGTTTCTTTCAATATTTATTACATTTATGCATTGCTTGATTCTATTTCAAGTTGATATAGAAATGATTTGATTTCTGTTTTCTTTGTTGTAAATATTTTTTAGGAAGAGACGTTGGAGCAGTCTCAATGCCAGCGCCCTCAAGCCTCCCCCCGGGTGACGGTTTAAGGGCTCTCTCTGCTTTGCTGATAAATACTGTCAACTTGTGACTCAGAGACATAGAAGGGTCCAGAGCAGGGCGTCGCAGCGCTATAAGACCCGCACAAGAAGAGAACAGAAGCTGCACAAGGGGAGTAGAGTGAGCGGGGGTGGGCTGGGGCTGCATCCTGGCACCTTTACCCCTCACTCAAGAACAGGAGCCTATGGAAACCCTTCAATGGATGGGTTAAAGTGCCTGCACTCATCTCAAGTACCCAAAAGTCATTGGTGCCTCCAGGGTTACTTTCTCCAGGTTCCTGAGCGGCCACAATCTATTTTAGATCTAAACCGTGAAATCACCGCCATCTTTGAACAAGTTTAAAAATGTCTTCCCTGAAAACTCCTATTCCTAAGGTGTAAAGCGCTCTGCACTGAGACCTCAAAAACAGTCGATATTAACATGGGGTAACGCCCATGAACACCCCAAGTCCCTCTGGAAGGGCCGCAGCATCTGCAACGAGTCCCACCTTGAGCATCAAACCTCACATCTGTTGCATCCGAGCCTGAGAGGTGAGGACACCCGGGGCGCATCTGTACACACAGCATCTCTGCAAACGCTGAACGCAAACGGTGTAAGTGCCTGTATCTGTCCACGGCGGGGATTACTTCATTGCATAATGCAAATAGTATAATACAAAGTGGAAACTAGACAGGACATGACCAGATCAAACAGAGCTGATGCTGCATCGAGCCATGGCGCCCCCTGATGAAAGTACCGGGGCAGCTTCCAATCTCACCTCCGAGGGGGGCGGGGTCACTCCACAAGCTTCGTGTCTGAGGACAGCCTCGCCGTTCTGCTTTTAAAAACATCTTATTTACATAAGGTACTATACGAGTCAAAAAATATGGCACAATCAGGGTCAGAAGGCAAGAAATACGGCACAATCAGGGGGGCAGAAGCAAAGAAATATGGCACAATTAGGGGGCAGAAGCAAGAAATACGGCAAAATCAGGGGGGCAGAAGGCAAGAAATATGGCACAATCAGAGAGCATCTTGCTCCGGTCCAAAAATCGGATCCCTAGGACTGCTCAGGTGGTCCCACAAGGATATTAACATATTTAAACATTATCCGCTAATAGAATTAGCATTTAAAAAACCTTTGAAATTCACTGAAAAAACCATAGGTTTCAGGCCTTATATAGTTAGGAATTAACATATGAAAAACCATTGAAATTGCTCCTATATAGTTAGTTGGACTAACTATATTTGGCGCACCCGCAATCCACAGCTGATGATGTCACATATTACATCATTCATGACATGGCCAGTGACATCACTGATGACATCTCAAATGACATTACTGATGACATCATTCATGTGATAATACGATGCACCTCCTCACACTCTAATATAACCTTTGATACACCCAGTGTTAAATACAGACTACCATTCTTGAAACCATTGACACACCAATACCAGTTACTACATAGGCACTCACTGATTCCTAGGTCTACACACACATCCGCTCATTCACCCATACAATCACTCATACATACAGTCACTCATCAGTGCAACACTATCATATGCACTCATACACCTATGCAGACACTCACACACTGCCACTCATCCATGGAGTTACTCACACACCTAGTCATGTAAAGAATCAATCACACTTCCATTTCCTCATCTATACAGTTATACACGCAATACCTTACATATTCAAACATATACTAACACATACTTACTCTCTTATATAATCACTGATATTCTTTTATACAATCACTGATACAAGTACGCATTGATCTGCACAGAGTCACACACCTCCCAGCCAGTCACACACACACTCAGTCTCCCATACAAATACTTGGGCAACCAATCAATAACCCATATAGCCACTCATATAGCTACTGATCAACACATGCAGCAGCTTACACAACAGACATACTGATGCACACATTCAGACAGTTTAGTCACTAAGCTATGCATTCAGTAAGACAAATTTAATCACTCACTCATACAGTCAGTCACACACCTACTAAATCCTTCATCCAGACACTTATACATCCACTCATTCTTCAATATGTAATACATATTTAAACTTTACAGAAAAACACAGTCACTGGATGATGTCATCAGTGATGTCATCAGTGATGTCATTTGAGATGTAATCAGTGATGTCATCAGTGATGTCACTGCCCATGTCATGAATGATGTAATATGTGACATCATCAGCTGTGGATTGCGGGTGCGCCAAATATAGTTAGTCCAACTAACTATATAGGAGCAATCTCAATGTTTTTTATATGTTAATTCCTAACTATATAAGGCCTGAAACCTATGTTTTTTTCAGTGAAAATATATATATATATATATATATATATATATATATATATATATATATATATATATATATATATATATACACTGAATAACTTCCCCGTGTAATATCCACTTTTCAAGGAACAGACAAATGCAGACCTAATACTCGGTGCAAGAATTTTATTAAAGCCCATGCCCCACCGCCATGACGCGTTTTGGCCTACCGAAGGCCTTGATCACATGACGCTTATGAGGAGTGCTTCCACCAATTTAAAGTGCCAGTGCATGAACAAGTGGCAAAATAAACGTCATCATAGACATAAAAGAGTCATTGCATCAAATTCAGTGAAGTTACAAATCAAATCTTAAATATAGTTTCATCATGATAGTACTGACAAGTAAAAGCAATCATACATTAAATATTTATAAGTTTATAAATATTTAAAAAGGCAGTGCATAATAAACTCTGATTTTTATAAAAAAATAGCATTGTTTTAAAGAACACTGAAACTTGATAGGTAAATATAGAGCGTAGGGCACATTTCAACCCCCAATGTTAATTCAGTCATTTCAGCTCTCTGCCTATGTCTTTGGAAAAAGTGCTAGTCAAAAAAAGTGTTAAAAGACTAAAGATTATTGTCGAGGCAACGCAGTACAGTTATATTATTAAAATGGAAGAGACCTATTAAAGGCAGATATACGAATCTTCACTGGAGTTAAGTCCCTGCGGCGTCTTAGTATCAAGCTTCATTATATTTCTAGTTTCAAGCTTACGTAATAACGCTGCCCTGTTGCCACCCCGCCTGAGGGGCCAGACTGCATCCACAACATACTATTTCAAATGTTCCAAGTTATTGTCGTGGGAGTCCTTGAAATGCCTTGCAACAGGGTATGTTGCATCCAAATTAGAGTATCCTTTTGTGGACCTGCAACTTTGTACTTCCTACGTACTGCAGGCCACAAGAACACTCCAGCACATACACTGCAAAGTCTGTTTTACATGTGAGCATTTTAGAGATCCTCACCAGGTCTTCCTTAAAGGGGGTATATTAGTCTGTTTTGCTGACCCATTACCTACAGGCTCTGCAAGACGAACATCTTACAAACCCCTTTCTAGAGATTAACCAGGCTTTAATTGTTCTTATCTCTGGGCTGCTGCTCTCCTGGGCGTGGAGTATAGTATTGCCTGCTATGGGCTTTCTCTGCAATCTCATTTCCAACTTATTGTTAGCTACATAGACTTCAACATCAAGGAAATACATAGACTGTTTGCTAATACGGGCCGTAAATTGCAGATTGAGTTGGTTGTTATTAATCTGTTCAATAAAATGGAGGCACTCTCCTCCGTGCCTCTCCAGATTAAAAACAGATCAATATACCTGTACCATCTGAAAACATGATTACGCAGAACCTCTCCATACTCAACTTTAAATACTTGTTTCTCCCATAGCCCCATATGGAGACAGGAGTAACTAGGTAAGAAACAATCCCCATAGCCACCCCTCTAGTTTGATGCAATACCTAATTCAGGAGTAAAAAGTAGTTGTTTTCCAAACATACCATTATCATGTTTACCAACATTTTGTTGTGTGAGTACAGGCATATAGGTCTAGTGTCCAAATAATTTTCTACCGCCTTCATGATGATGGATACTGGTATAGAGTGCTAAATCAGTACGCACTCTAAATCCCATTTAAAATCATTGATGTTTCTTAAAAAGTCACTTGTGTCCTGTATAAAAGACGGTAGTTGTCTCACGTCCTCCAGGAGAAAGTAGTCAATGTAGTGTGACGTATTCTCTAATAAGCCTTTACGGGCTGAAATAATGGTAATGCCAGGCAGTCTTGCCGAATCCTTATGAATTTTCGGAAATAAGTGTATCACAGGGATTACGGGGTGATCTTTTTTAAGAAACTTGAACACTTCATTGCTCAATAGGCCAGTGCTTTTCCAGGCAAGGAGTTTTGCGTTAAAATCATTCCAAGAGTTTTTTACTCCTCCTGTAACAGTTCCTGTCATTCAGTTGCTCGAGGGCTTCCACCATGTACAGGTCACGCAGCCATAACACCATATTCCCTCCTTTGTCAGATTGGCGAATGATATATATATTACTGACAGTCACCAGTATGTAGTTATAGTTAGGACCTAGTGTTTATTGGATGAACGTGTTTTCATTTGCCATAACTTTGGCGCCGCTTGACGAATCGTGAATTTTTTTTCAAAACTGACATGACAATCACTTCAGCTGCTGTCTTAAAAGTTTCAGGGTGATCCGTCAAGTGGGGGCCGATAATCAGGGGGTTCTTAAAAGCGCTTTTTCCCCATGTTAATTCCCATATGAACTTTAGACACAGCAACTGCCTGAACTGCTGAACAGAATTGCACCAAATTTGGCAAGAAAATGGATGATGGTCCAAGGAAGTGTCTTCTTGTGATTTGGTGTAAATCCATTCTGTAGCTGTGGAGAAATGTAAAGAAATGCCCAGTTGTATATAAAGGGACACTGTGGATGCGCAACCTCTCTCGATCTCGTGCTGAAATCTGATTGGCTGCCAACACTTCAAACCAGGAAGTGTTGGCAGACATCGGCTCAACTGAATCACATTAAAAAAAAATTAAAAAGAAAAGGGGGCGGGGTAGAAACACCCTGGCCTCTTGGGGGTCCCACCACTCCCCGGGGCTGATAATGTATTACCTTCTGGGGAAATGGTTAACAGAAATGCAGAAATGCGGGGTACATGTGACCCCTCCAGCCCCACTGAATGCCACCTCCCGGGGCTCAAATTATATATTTGCAAGGTGTCCATCCAGACTCACTGGCCATGGAACCATCACCAACTGAGGGCAAATTTAAACAAAGGAGGGGTCCGTGCGGCCCCCCCCCCTCATGGAGCCCTCGATGGCCCTGAGGCTGCCAGCCCCCCTAGGGTCAGATCCAGCAATGTGCTGGGGTGCCCACCCCCAGGACACTGCAGTTTGCAATAGCATGCATGGTGGGATCACTGGTCCCACCATGCCATAGCCAAACAATAGAGAAAGGGGGCAGACCACAAAGACCTCTCAGCAAATCTTGCAGTGTGGGGCTTACTGGGAGTTATCCAATGGCCTGAAAAAAGGCCTACATTAGACCCATTTTGAAAAAAGCTGGCGCTTGACCCACTGGAGGTTAAGAATTATCGTCCCATTTCATGCCTACCGATTGCAGCAAAAATCCTTGAGAGGGCAATAAATCAGGAGCTGACAGCTAGACAGCAATAACCTGCTTGATCGAAGTCAGCATGGCTTTTGGTCAGGTCACTCGACTGAGACGGCGCAAGGTATGGCAGCGGAAGAGATTCGGAGACATGTGGATGGGGGGAAGAGCGATCCTCATCCTCCTTGACCTATCAGCAGCATTTGACACCGGAAATCACACGGTGTTGATCCGGAGGCTGAAGGCGGGGGTATTGGGGAGGTGGCTCTGTCCCCCCTCTCCTCTTTCCTAGAAGATAGGGAGCCAACTCTACAATGGGAAATTCTACAGTCTAAAACCTTCCATCTGCCATGCGGAGTCCCACAGGGCTCGGCATTGTCACCAACGCTCTTCAACATCTATGCGACCCCACTCGCCAGTCTCAACAGACAACATGGTTTCTCGTTTGTGTCTTATGCCCACGACACACAGATTATCATCTCTGTATCAAAACAGTCGAAGCCGGTGGCCGCTAGATTATATGCGTGTCTGGCTGACATCATGAGCTGGATGAGTAATAACGACCTCAAGATAAACACGGATAAGACAGAGGTCATGGAGTTTGGTGGCAGTCTGTCCCCGTGGAATCATACCTGCTGGCCGATAGAGGTGGGTGGGGATCATCTTTTATGACCTACTAGGGTTCTCTGCCAAGATCAATCACATAATTTCCACTTGCTTCTCCAGACTAAAGCTTCTGAGGTAGGTGTTTCCTTTTATTCCTCAGGAGCCTTAGTCTTATCCCAACTAGACTATTGTAATGCTCTATTCATAGGCATTGACAAGGCACAAAAGACCCAACTGCAGTCCATACAAAATGCGGCCGCACAAATACTATTGAACATCCCAAAAGGTCACCCCAGTTCTGCTGCCATTCATTCATTACACTGGCTTCCATGAAATTTAAGGCCTTTTGCTTGGTACATAAGACGTTATATGGCAGAGGTGATTCCGATCTGCGAAAAATCTTTCATTGATATATTCCCACTAGAAGTCTCAGATCTGCTAATTCTGGCATCATCAGTGCAACCAAAGTCTGCAGTGCTAGATGGGGGGGGGGGGGGGGAAGCCTATCGCTCTGTGCATTCAGGTTGTGGAACCATCTGCCTACTACACTTAGACTCCAACCAAACATTTTTTTTTTTTTTATTGAACAATGCAGTAGGAAATCATTGGTACAGAATTGAAAGAAAAGACAGTATTCACATCAAGTTTTTAACAGTCAGACAATTTTCAGGCAATATACAAGAGATAAAAGTGGAATAAAAAGAGAGGATTAAAAGGGAAAGAGACCATTATACAAGCTTACAAAGTCCTTGTGGAAAAAAACGCAATTTTAAGTAAGCAATATCACTGCAAAAAAGTGCAAAAACTGCAATAAAGTGCAACTGCAAAAGGAGATATAATTCAATAAAGTGCAATTTTAAGGTGCTTAGTGCAATAAAGTGCAAAAACAGCTATTATAAAGCAGCAATATTACAAAAAAAGTGCAAAACGTTCACATTCCCCTCTCCCTCCTTATCATCTTCCTTTCAACAATTCCAGATTCTCAAAATATTTCCAATTTCTTTCAAATCTTGCAATGGCTCCCACCCTACCTGCATAAGCTCTTTCGAAATTACATGTTCTCATTTTATTGAACCATTGGAACTGTGATGGAATCACCACGGATTTCCACTTTTGAAGGATTAAAGACCGTGCAACTACACAAGAAATAAAAATAAATACTTCTTCTGTTTTGTCAAACCTGCTCCTCTCTTTACATATGCCAAACAGGGACACCTCTGCTTCTGGCAAAAATACTTTCCCAGTTGCCAACTCCATATCTACGTATATCCCCTTCCAAAAAGATTCCAACTTCGGGCAGGAAAAGAAGATATGGCACCATCCTCCCTGACCCATAGCTTTACATCTAAAACACTTATTCACAACTTGCGGGAACATTATACGCGAGCCAACGTGATAAAAAAGACATTCTTTTGTAATTAGCTGCCCGAAGTGCTTTATTGCCCAGATGGCACAATAGCTCCCAATCCTTATCTGTAAGAACACACTGTGTCGAGAGGCTTATTTTCTCTAGATGTCTATCAATTACAGGAGAAGAACTAGCAAAGTAGAGCTTTTTATACCAAAATCCCATGCCTTTATTTTTATCCCTGTACAAAGCTGATATCAAAGCAGTGGGAGAGATGAACAGGCCACCTATCTCTTTTCTGATTAAATAGACCATTTGTAGATACTCTAAAAACATAAGTCACCTTGAATTATTCATTCTGTCTAAAATCTCCTGCCAGCTAATTACCTTATTTTGTACAAACAGATGCCTTAATTCCCTAAACCTGAAAAGTTCCCAATCTCTCAGATGATTCAAGGATATCTTAAAACCCATTTTGGCACATTCAGACAAGCTCAAATAAATAGAGCCTTTAGAGCCATGTTTTTTAAAAAGGAGCAGTAATCTCGCTGTATACACTTTTAGCGTCTTATATCTTGATTTCTTAGGGAGCTTTGCGGTTTTTAAAAAGATAGGAATTTGAGAACCTGCTTCCTGTATAATTTTTTCTAGAAAGAAATTATCTCTTGTCTGTCTAGTCCTTAATAATCCTGCCACAATATCAAAAAAGGCTGCTTCATAATATGTCTTGAAATGGGGGAGAGCCAAACCACCTTGATCAACAGCCAATTGGACCACCGGAAGCTTGACTCTTGAGGCCTTTCTGTTCCAAATAAAACCTCTCAACATGGATTCGAGTTCATTAAAAAAAACAATGTTAACTTTGATTGGAATATTTCTAAACAAAAATATAATCATTTTGACTAGTGACACTCTACCAATCAATGACAATGGGAGCAAACACCATTGATCTAGCAGATTCCTTATTTTATTCTTCATTTTAATATAATTCAAGGTAAAGAGTTTTTCATACTCTCCGGTCACATAAATACCTAAGTATCTAATCGGGTCCCTTTTTACTGCTTGGGGCTGAAGATAAATCGGAAGAAAATCTATGCTTCTGTTTAATACAAGAACTTCCGTTTTTTTTCATTAACCTTATACCCCACTATCTTTTCATAATCCTTGAGTTCCTTCATAAGACGTATGATGTTTTCTTTTTCAGGAGCCAGATAGAGGATAATATTGTCGGCGAACAATTTTAACTTAGACATCCCGACGATGGGGGGAAAAATAGCAATATTATTCCTTATTCTTGTTACTACGGGTTCAATAAAAAAAGTAAAAAGCAAGGGGGACAATGGGCAACCTTGCCTTGTTCCCCGATTTATTTTAATCTTTTCAGCTTGTTTAGCATTGATAACTATCTGGGCTGATGCCCCTTCATAGATGTTATTTATCATTTGTATAATTGAAACAGAAAATCCAAAATGACCCAGAGAGAAAAAAAGTGCTGACCAATTAACTAGATCGAATGCCTTTTCTGCATCAATCATTAAAATACACGCAGCTGTCGAATTAATATTAAAATAATCTAGAGCCTCTATCAGAAATTCTGTATTAGCTGCCATATACCGACCCGCAATAAAACCCATCTGATCGTGATGGATTACCTCCTGAGCCGCTAATACAAATCTTTGCGCCCAGATTTTCATCAGTAACTTGTAATCAGAGTTCAGTAAGCTGATCGGTCTATAAGAATTCACATCTTCTGGATTTTTATCTTTTTTAACGGAGCTAATAATTGTAGATTCTTTGAATTCTGGAGGGACATTTCCACCTAATCAAATGTGATTAAATACATTTTTAAGAGGTTCTTAAAGTTCCTTAGTAAACACCTTATAAAATTCGTTAGGGAACCCATCCTGTCCGGAAGCCTTTGCTCCCGAGGTTGCCTTTATGCTGTCGTGAATTTCAATAGAGCTTATTTCACCCCCGATTTGATTCCTTCGGGAATCTGAGAATTTGGGAATTTCTAAGTTAGCAAAATATTCCTGAATCATTGTATCCTCCACCTGGTATTCCGTGGAGTAAATTCTCTCATAATGATCCAGAAATATTTTAACAATTCCTTCACTCTGAGTTTCAACTCCACCTTGAGGATCTCAAATTTTTAAAATGATGGATGACTCTTGTTTTTTTCTAATAGAATTGGCCAAAAGCTTCACCGCCAATTGACTCTCTTCGTAGACCTTTTGCTTGGTTGGCCTTTGAACTATTTATCTCCTCCAAGGTGAAAAAATTCCTTAATAGAGCTTTAGCCTGATCCCATTGATTCGGCTGCTGGTTAAGTTTTAAAGCATATTCCCTCTCTGCAGCACTCTGGAGAGCAGATATTTTACGCTTGCGATCATTTGCCTTATTGCTGGAAAACGCAATGATCTGCCCCCCAGCAGCTGCTTTAAATGCACCCCACACAGAAAAAGGTTCAGCTGAATTTTTTTTCACAGAGAAAAATTCGATAACCCACTCTTTGAACCCTGAAACCCAATCCTTATTCTGAAGAAGGGTGTGATCCAGCTGCCACCTGGGGCGCTCCCCTTCCGTTCCTCCTATCATAAACTCGACTTCGACCCTCCCATGATCTGAAAAAGGGTTACATCCTATCAAAGTTCTAGAGATTTGAAGTGATCTAAAAGTCAGAAAAAAGTCTATTCTGGATGCTGAGTGATTAGAATAGCAAGTATAGGCCTCCCTATCTACATTCCAAGAGCGCCAAGAATCCTGCAATTGGTATTCTGACAGAAGTGCTTCAAATATACATTTTGTCTTAGGTTTAATTTGCTTTTTGTTCTTGTTAGAAGTGTCCCTCCTCAAATCCTGGATATAATTGAAGTCTCCTCCTAATATGATTTGCCCTGGGGTGCCCCTTAAAACCTCACTCATTTCCAACAAGCCTGAAATATCATCGAGGATGGGTTCATAGTAGCCGGCCGTGACCCGTGATCCAAGGACCCTCCCCCCCCCCCAGGAATGGCAGAACGGACACGGACAGTGCCAGACGCGAGGCTGAGCTAGAACAGCTGCGTTTTCTCTTTTTCTCGATGAGTCGTCTCACACGGAGGAATGCGGACAGACTCGGTGGGGGCACCTCTGCTGTTGGGGCGGATGGAAACGGATTTCCAGGGAGCTTGCAGCGTCGGTGTGTCACGCTGTCACGTTGTTGAGGGTGCTCGCTGACTCTTTTGATTCAGCCCCTGCCGCACTTTGCCTCGTTGTCTCTGCCGGTACTGCTGGTTTTGCCGGTGCTGCTGTTTTATTTCACCTCAGCCTGTACTGATCCCAGGATCTGCCCCCAGGAATGGCAGAACATTTGTGTAGACGGGAGACACAAGCCGGATGAGCCGCTAAGTCTTCCCCGCATTTTCCCAGGTTTTGATTCTTGTGTGCCGCTTGGTTTGCGGTTCCCGCGGATGAGACCTGGATCTTCGGCTTGGCACTGTGCGGCAACGGGCTGCAGAAATAGACTGCTGGGTTTGGTTCGGTGCTCTGCCTCAGAGATATATCGGCCCCAACCCAATCTGGAAGGCAGTTCGTGTTAAAGTTCTCCAAATCGCTAGGGGCAGTGAGTAGCGGACTTTCCAAGTGGCTTTTTACGCCTGCATTGCCAATACAGTTACTGGCACTGCTGAATTGCTCTGTTTGGGTAAAATCGGAACATTGGCGACAGATCAGCAAGTCCCAGCCTTTTACCATCATCGAGACTCTGCAGCAGGATATTTTTTGTTTCACAGTGAGTTGGACCTTAATATATTTATTTTCTGACTTGTTTAATCCTGTTGGGAAAGGTACAGAAGTTTCAGGATCACAGGGGGAAGAAAACAGTTTAAAAAAAAAAGGGCTACAATGGGCAAACCGCTGAATAAAACAGAATTGGCTCCTCGTCTGAATACAAAAACCCACTTTGCTCTAGCTAGGAAAGCTGCTAAAAAAGCAGCCAAAAATAAAGACAGAAATAAAGAGAAAAACAAAGAAGAAAATTCTGCAGACGTTACTCTTCCTGAATCTTCTGATGACGATGGGCATCTTTCATCCTCCTCTTTAAATGGCACTGAGCCTAAGAAAATAGCCACGGTCAAAACTGTCACCTTAAATAAATCTCTATCCCCCAAGTCAGCATCACAGATGGTTACTTCTCCTCCTATAGTCACAGAGTCTGCATCTCCTGACTTAGAAGGGAAGAATACGAATGGATCTGGTGGTATGGGAAGTAAGGAAAGGATGGATTATCCTCTTTTTGCTAAAAAAACTACCCCAAAATCGTCCATCCATCAGGCTCCGATGGCTCCTGTCTCCCAGGAGGAGCCTGCTTCTATTGCGTCATTTAAGGGCACTGGTTCATCTGTTTCATCTTTGACGCAGCCCCTTACCAGAGTCCGGAGTCTTTACTCGCATCCCCAGTACAATCCTCGCAATCTGTGCCAGACGAGTTGATAGTTGAGGGGATATCGGGTCAGATCTCCTCTCAAAACCTGAGAACGAAAGAGGGTGCACAGGTACCAACAGAAGAGGAGGTTCAGCTGAACATCAACAAAAGCCCAAGAGTTATGAACATAGATCCTGAGGTGGATGAAACAAATCTATCTGGGACAGAAGTTAGATACCAAATGGATATCCGTGAGATACTGAATCTGATACTGGACGAAATACGCTAGATAAAGCATAACCAACAAGTAGAGATAGCTACTCTTCACTCTTCACTGGATAAAGTTGAGGATTTGATGTTGGCATTTCCCAGTAGACTGCAGGAGGCGAAGACTAGGATCTCAGTCCTCGAAGACAAGGTGAACTTAGTTATGGATGAAACTAGGGAGTCAGCCAAGAAGAAGATCGCGCTGGAGCACAAACTTGAAGAACTTGAAAACCACTCGAGAAGGTCAAATCTAAGAACAGTAGGGGTTCCGGAGGGAGTGGAAGGCTCCGATACTATCCAGTGGGTCTCCTCCCTTATTCATCAAGAAGTTCTTCCTGAGTTTGAGGGAGATTTGACAATTACAAGGGCTCATCGGGTTCCAGCGCAACTTTTCGCAAATTCCCCATTTCCTAGAACGATACTCCTTAATTTTGCTGATTTTAGGATTAAAGAAAAGGTTTTGTCCAAGGCCTATCAACAACGGCAGTTCCCAGTGAGTGTCAGAAACAATAAAATTTAGGATTTTCCCGGATATGACTGCGGTGGCTGCCAAAAGGCGCAAGGAATTGTTAAGATCCTACATTTGTTTAAAGCCAATGGCGCCCAAGCATCGATTGCTCAGCAATCAAAATTGAAGGTTTTGGTCAAAGGGAAGTTCTATATGTTCTCTGACATTGAAGATGCACAATCCCTCCTTAAAGAGATCTCTTCTGGTTCTAATGTTTGAAATGGAAAGAATGTTTTCTCTTATAGGTATGCCTGATCAAACCAAATAATTAGAATGAAGGGGGGCGGTCCAGGGTTAACGGGTCTCATCAGGGTGTAGCAAGGGGACACCCAAAGAAGAAAGAAGAGGGAGGAATGTGGGCTGCGTGGAAGGGGAGGGGGGCTCCACATTCAGGGGGGGGCAAGGGTGGGGGGGTTAATGCAGTAAAAAGGAACAAGTGCAGTAGGTTTTGTAATTTGATTTATATCACTGGTTGGTAAGGAATATGTAGAAAAATTTACAAGCTTCTAGGTGAAATTTAATTCAAGCGTTATCCTATCTATTAATGCGAATGGTTTGCTTAATAAGCAGAAATATGGAGCTTTACTGAAATGGGTAATAACTTTTAATCCGCAGGTCGTCTTTTTCCAGGAGACGCATCTGAAGACAAATACCTCGAAGTTGTTTTTGCCGAGATATTTTTCTCATGGGTTCTTCTCCTCAGCAGGGATTGCCCAAAGGGGAGTTGCTGGTTATTTTGCAAGAAACCTTCCCTGGGAAATCCTTCAGGTTCAAAGAGATTCTAGAGGCAGATGGCTTTGGGTTGCAGCAAAGCTGTTGGGACTCCAACCAAACATGACAGTTTTCAGGAAGCAAATAAAAACATGGTTATTTCCTTAGTCATAATTGATCAGTACTAGAATTTTCAGATCTCTTCTTTCTCACATCAGCGCCAAGACGCCTCGGCATTCGAGTGCTCTATAAATTGAAATCCTTTCCTATTCTATCCTACTGAGGGTAACAGAAGGGCTAGTTGGCCCACAAGTTCTTTTTTGGGGTCCAATAACTCCTCCTGTTGCCTCGAATAAGTTCCACACAGCGCAATTGCCTCAGGGTCTTCGGAGGCCACGCCCCCTTTTCCCACCACTCTGAAAATGCACCTCCTTGTGCACTATTGGTTGGAGGAGAAAGTCCCCCTAACTCCTGGGGGACTTGGAGGCCAACTGCCCCTCCTGTTACCTCCAGTAAGTCCCACACAGTGTGATTGCTAAGAGGTCTTCAGAGCCCATGCCACTTTCTCTACCACTTTGCAAATGCACCTCTTTGTGCACTTCTGGTTGGGGGATGAAGTCCACTTTACCCCTGAGGGACGTTGGAGGCCAAGAAGCTCTCATGGTACCTCCTGTAAGTCCTACAAAGTGGGATTCCTGAGAGCTGGTCAGTGGCCCAGCCCCCCTTCTTCACCACTCTGCAAACATGACTACAACTTTAATAAACCATAGAAATTCACTGAAAAAGAACAATTGTTACAGGGAAACTATAGTTAGGAGTTAGCATTTAAAAAACGTTATATAGTTAGGCCCAGATTTCACTCAAACAGAACGAGTGGAATTCTGCAGTTATAGTTAGTGAGCTAACTATAATGTGTGCCCCCACAATGCACTGCTTATGACCTTATATATTACATAACTCATAACACGGTCATTGACATCACTCATGACATCTCAAATTGCATCGCTGATAACATCCTCCACAGAATCTTACATACCCACTCTCACCCCCATATAACCTTTCACACAACCACTCCAACTTCCTCAATAACATTCTCAAACCCATTCACACACCCATACCAGTACTTACACACTCACTGATTAATGGGTCTACACACACACACACACTCACACGCACACACACACAAACACACACAAACACACCTACTCATTAACGCATACAGCCACTCATACACCCCCTCACTTATTAATACGGCAGCTGACATATTGACTCATACACCCAATAACACACTCAGTCACCCATAGAGCTACTCACACACCTAGTCACTCGCCCATAGTCAATCACCCATACAGTTATACACATGCCCACTCGCTTACAGATAATAACAACCACTCACTCACCCTTACAGTCATTCATATACTCTAACACACACCTATACTGCCTTTCACATATGCAGTTACTCATCCGTATACCACTCTCACATCTACTCACTCACCAACACAGCCCTAAACACACTCAGGCATCCATACAGTCTCTCACAACATGCACTCACTTACCCATACAACCACTGACTCACCCACTCACTCATCCATACAGGCTGTCACACATACCCTCAACCACCCACTCAAACACCCATACAGGTACTCAGACAACCAATCAATGACCCATGCAGCCACTCATTTACCCACTCACATGCCCATACAGCCACTTAGATACGAACTGACAGACTGATACAGACTTCCGCACAACCAGTCACTCACCCCTACATTCACTGAGACACCTATTCACTTAATATACAGTGAGTCACACACCCACTAAATGCTCCAAACAGGCACTCATACACCTACTGATTCACCAATACACCTTGGTATATATATATATATTTAACACTCATAAACATTTTAAAAACACTCAATCACTGGATGATGTCATCAGTGATGTCACCGACTATGTCATGAGTGATGTAATATGTGTGGTCATAAGCAGTGCATTGCGGGTGTATGAGTTACAGTTAGCTCACTACGTATAACTGTGGAATTTCACTGGTTTCGTAGGAGTGAAATGTGAGCCTAACTATAGCATTGCTCTAACCTTTGTTTTTTTCTGTGAAAACAAAAAAATATATGTATACACCAAAATGTGTTTGAAACAATATGATCTATCAAAAGATAAATTGAGAACTTTTATTCTGGTATAAACGGGAAGGTTTAATTTCAAATCAGGAATTTAAGTTTCTCCACGTTGAATTGCCAGTTATGCCCAAGTTCTACCTCATACCCAAAGTCCATAAACTTACATCACCGGTTCCAGGACGGCCGATAATTTCGGCGATTAATAGTGTGGGGGAACATCTTGCTCAATATACGGATTATTTCCTTCAACCTCTGGTAAAAAATCTGCCTACATACATCAAAGACACGGGGCATTTCCTGGACATAATCCGCAGGGCGACATGGATTGAAGACTCTTTGTTAATTACATTAGACATCGAGGCCCTTTATACAAGTATTGAACACCACATGGGTCTTATAGCTCTTGACTACTTTTTGAGCACTAGATCGATAGACTGTTACAACCACAAAAAGATGTTGGTGGAACTTGTATCATGGAGCTTAAACAATAATTACTTTATGTTTGGCAAGTGCTTGCACGTAGGCTATTGGGAGAGGCAGGTCCTCATGGGTGAACAACAAGTAACGTTTTCGGAAAATGTTGGCATGTGGGTCCGCTTTATAGATGATGTGTTTTTAATTTGGAGAGGTGATGAATCTAGTGCTCTGAACTTTATTGAAAAACTCAACATCAATGATTATAATCTTAAGTTTACCCACCATATAAGCAAGAGCTCGGTAGACTCTCTTGATGTTAAAGTATAAATTAAAGCCAACAAATTAGCCACTACTCTCCATAGAAAGGCAACAGTGGGCAATTCGACCTTGCACGCAAGTAGCGCCCACCCCAGGCACACGATTGACAATATTCCCTTCGGGGAACTACTCCGACTAAAAAGAATCTGCAGCTCTCAAGATGAGTTGGACAAATGTACAATAGAAGCCCTTAGAAGATTTTGGGCTAGAGGTTATAACAATCAAATCCTCAGCAGGGCTGTGAATAAGATGAAACTACGAAGCAGGAAATCACTCTTATCTCAAACTAGTGATAGAGTAATTAGTGATGAAAACAATGAGAATTCTGCTCTTAGATTCATTACATCTTTCAGTTGCCAGGATAGAAAAATTAGATCTATCTTAACAAAAAGTTGGCCTATCCTCCAAACTGATGGAGTCCTGGCGTTAAGTCTATCCCAGAATCCAAAGATTACGTTTAGGAGGGGACCCTCCCTACGTAGTCATGTGTCCAACCCATTCCCTGAACTACCAAAAACCAAATCTTGGCTTCCCCCGCGGCTTGGCTTTTTTAAATGCTCAAGTTGCAGGGCGTGCAAATTTGGTGTTAATACCAGCACTTACATGACCCCATTTAGTCCTACACCTTTAAAGATCAAGGGTAATTACAACTGTAGGACAGAGTATGCTGTATATGTCCTGACGTGTACATGCGGCCTAAGGTATGTGGGAAGTACCCGGCTGGCAGTACACGCCAGGATATTGCAGCATCTTCGTGCAATCGTTAACAACGATAATGCGTACCCAGTGGCGAGGCACTTCAAAAGTGTACACAATTACAACTTGGAGTGTCTCAATTACTTCGTCTTGGCCTCTGTACCCCAACCCCGTAGGGGAGGAGATAGAGACAAGATGTTACGCCAACTAGAATCAAGAATGATTCTAGAGCTGGATACCAAAGTGCCCAATGGGTTGAACACCACTGAGGATCTATATAATTTCCTATTGGGCATTAATCATTTATATGTAATCTGGATCTCATACAACCCATTTCTAAATAGTGAGCTCTCTGCCCCCCTGAGATTACCTTTAGATGTAAACTTAAATATAATCCAGAGGATTTCTTAGTTACCCCCCCCCCTTTATTTACTGTCTCCTACAACACACACTAATACAGGTTTATTTCATAAACTTTAAAAAATAAAAAAAATCCACTTTTATTTCCCTTTTTTAAAGGAACACTATTGTGTTGTTCTGCCACTTCACCCTTATTTTCCTTTGACCTGTTTTAATGCTGTCTAAGATGAACAAATAGGTTGTTTCCTTTTCACATATTGGTTGCACATTTACTAATAAGGTGTTAGGTGCACTATAAGATGGAAATTGGTACTGTTTCATTATTGGCAATAATATGTAGAGGGGTAGCCATCAGTCAATGATGTCCCCAACTTATCATGACTAACTTTGTGAGGGGTTGCCATCATTTTAGAGATGTCCCCGATAGAGTATACATTAGACTTGAGACTCTCAGAGTTTGGGATTAAGTATTAATTTGCTCAAAAATAGGTGTATATATATCGCGCTAGTTTGCATATTATGATTTAAACAGTTTTTAAGAATAACAATTTATTTTTGTATTCAGAATGTTTTTAAGTATTTAATATATGCTTTTTAAACTGAAACTGTATTATTCATATTATGTTTCCATAATGGCGGTATTGTGCACTAATCAAATTTCAATGAGTTATGTACTTTTTTGATCAAATTCATGCATTCATGCAGAAACTCTGGTGTCTTAATAATGAATTTACTCAGTCATACTCATTTGTACATTTCAACGTTGACATGTAAATGGGAATATTACACTTTCCCTCGCTATACGTTTGTTGTATATATATGAAAACAGTATTTTTTCCTTTTCTATTTATGTCACGTGATAGGTCACTTGTTTGACACAAGCATTTGAAAAATACAGGCATTGTGACTGTGAGCAAGGGCATCCGCCCGAAACGCGTCAGTTTTGCTGCTCAGTTTGCCTTAAATAAAGAACTATATTTTGCCTTACTGAGGATTCGTTTGGTCATCTGTTCTCTGATCCAGGGTGCAGTTCTGGCTGTTTGCGTGCATATATATATATATATATATATATATATATATATATATATATATATATATATATATATATATATATATATATATATATATATATATATTCACTGAAATGAACAAAGGTTAAAGTGATGTTATAGTTAGGAATTCTAATTATATGTTACTTTACATTTTACACATTGAAATTCACTGAATGAAAGTGAAGGTTACGGCAACTTTATAGTTAAGTAGACATTTCAGTGACTGTGTAATGTTTTAAACTAAATTACATTTTGAAATACACCAGTTATAGTTATCTCAAGTAGCCATTACTCTTGCACCAAAGTAACTATAACTCGTGTCCCCGCCATGAACAGTCCTGTCATCAAGTATGCCATTTCAGATGTTGCAGTCATCTTATCAATGATACAATAGATCATATAATTACTGATGTAATATGTGGGCTAATTTGAGGTGAATGTTGAGAACGTGATGGCATGCTGCCATGCCCTGCAGCCAACCACTTGCAGGTGAGCAGCCCCACAACGCGCCTGACCTTTTGACAGATATAGGATGTGGTTGCTCTCGCAGGTCCTGGCTGCAACCTAATTATAAAAAGTGGGCCTATTGTCTTTATCAAGGGGTTAACATATCAATATATAATATTCAGATCAATCATCTTTCCCTAAAAATCACCAATATTTTTTATTAAATATTTACTTAAGTAATTCACATAATGCAATATTTAATAGTGATTAATATTTAAATAATTACATTTTAATAACAGTAAAATCCACATGGCTGTAAGTCTTTTGTTTAACATAGTTTTTTATTGCATTTTGTGGGCTATAAAATGCTTAAAAAATAAGAGCCTTTAACAAAAAAAAATCAACAAGTCTTTGAATTTTTCTTTTAACGTTTTTCAGCCACAAAACATAATTATAAAAACAACCACAAGAGGGCCTTGCACTCCAGCCGAAGAGCATAGCGCTCCATCTCAGAGTGCCTTTAAAAAACATATGGTCCACTCTCCTGTGGTCATGTATTCACTAACCCAGGAGACATACTGTTTTTTTTTTTAAATGTTGCTTAAGGGCAGCTGTTCTCAATGAAGACCCTCTCCCCAAACATTAGAAAATGTTTGGTGATGCCCTAACTCTTCTAAGACATCCCTAAGCTAAAACAATAGTTTAAAGAGCCCTCACAGGGCAATATGTGGTGCTTCTTCAAACAGCAGTGAATCACAAATGAGTGACTCCTGACGTTCATTTATTGTATGTATATTTTAATTCAAATGTGCATTTCGGATGTCCAGGTGCCCTCTGGGGCATTTTGTTTTTATAATTATCAGATAGGGAGGTGTGCAGACCCCCCTACTCTTGAACCTGTACAGGCCCTGGAGAAACCCACCACCTGGGGCCACATGAATTTCTTTAGGGGAGGAATTGCACAGCCTCCCTACCTGAGCGTCATGTGTTCCAGTTAGGCCTAGTAGGAAACATTGCCATTTTTACATGTACATGGATCTTTTCTAAAGCGGCCTTCACTTTCTACATCAACCTTAGCCACATATTTGCATTTGTGACACTTTGGATTTGTTTCCTGGAAACACTGACCTGGCTTACACTAATAAACTTTGCAAAAACACTATCATACTGCCTTGGAATTGTGTACAAGTGTGTACATGTACATTGCGCAAATGTGTTTGTTATTTACGTACATATGGCGACACAACTATCTTTGGAATACAAACAGTGGCAGCCTGATCAGTCTTGGCCCAAGGCAAGGATGCCTTTTCTATATGTAAACATCTGTTTCTTGATATAATCAAAGTGGACTCTCCTGCTGGCTTCGAGAGGTCCCTACTTGCTGAAGCCACCAGGTAATGGGGTTGGATCATCCAGTTTGGGGTTTCTTGGCAGAACATACAGATACACCCTACACATGTAGGTTAGGGTTTCCCATAGTACGAGTACGCTAGATTTTTATATTATTTTATATGCTTGCATATATACGTTGTTTCAGCATAATGGTGGATTTTTTCTTTCTGTTTACTGTCCTGACACTTATTATCATCTACATCTGATTCTGTCTGTTGATCATTGCAGCACATATTTTCTATACAAGAATCACTTCAGTTCAATAAACATCCCTTTGTGTATTCTTTGTAAATGTCTGAGTAAACGAGTGCATGAGTGAAAGGGAACAGTGTTGTCATGTTCAGTAGTTGCCAGAACTGTTCAGTCCCTGTCTAGGTTAGGGTGGCTGATGGTGGCACTGTGAGCGTGCTGGCCTAAGGGACAACATACTCTTTGGGGGTGCATGGAATCCGAATGCACCATCCCAAAGTTTGTTGTCCACAAACGTGCAGTTCCTACTGATTAGTGGAAACTACACAACATGGCGCTGCTTATTTTGTATGTTTCAACTGAGTGATTCAATCCTGCCTTCTCAAAGATCCTTACACATCTTTTAAACGGAGATGCCTGTAGTGGTAGAAAATATCTTCCTCAGATGAGTAGGTATACCCTATGTGTTGGCTGTTGGTTGTTCAAGCTTGAAAATGATCTAATTTCCACTGTGTTAGTCTACTCTGTACTTCAATTCAGGATACATGGCACTAAATATTGCTGAGAAGTGAGAACTGTAGATAAGCGGTTACTCAGAAACTACTGCAAAATGGCCTCACACTAGAAGGTTAGGATGCTATCTTTGTGGTAGAGGCACACAAAGCATATAGAACATTAGTGTTTTTCTCTTGTGTTACATTCCCAGTTGCAGATGATTTATCACAGGTTTTTCATGAATACACTGAGGATTAAACACACTCCATATGAGGCAATAAAATTCCTCTAACTTATTAAGGACATATTAATTGGTTCAATTGCACCCTTCCCCACACTAGAAAATGTGAGACTCAGCCCACTCAGCAATGAGTGAGGGATGTGGCTACTCCTAGCCGGATACACACTGCTTCACAACACCAACAATTTGACCGCAACCCAGCTGCAATAATCTAGTCACAATATACAGATGCCTTACGCAGGTTGTAATACGAATATTAACACTTATTCCTGTGCAGGCTGTTCAAGTTGCACCGCCAAACTTGGCTACACCAGGCATTAGCCCACAAACACTGAATGCAGTTAAGGGAAAGGTTTCCCACCAAAATGGAATTAATTTAGTTTTATATTGCACAAAAACTAATCAGCTTGGAGCAGTATTTCCCCATATAGGCCGGCAAGACAAACACAGATTATTGACAATTTACTTGCCCATGGGGAGCGCACTGTGCTACTTGGGGTACAGTCTTTGCTGCAGTATATCCCAGAACACATGGTACCCCTTCACTGGTGGTTCTACCTGAAGTATTGAAACAGGCCCAAAATGAATATGGGGTAGCACCTGCCCTGGACCGATGGGCAACTTTGCAAAAGATTGTTCCATAATGTTGAATAAAGGGGAAGCAGCAGTGTTAGCTATATGCCAACTCCTAATGGTATTGCCTCCTGTGCAGCAGGAACGCACATTTCCTAAGATTATCTAAGAAGAAACATATGCTGCGCTGGGTAGGGATATTTTGGCGGCCAGACCTCGAAAAAAATAATTGAGAAGTAATTCCTCAAAGAACAACCTTAAGCAAGCATCTGACTCTTCAACAAAGAAGTGGTACAATAAGAAAAAAGCAGATAAAACAAAATCTTGACCCTGATACTAACATTAGAGGCAATTACCAGAGCAAGCACTCTGAATGCTAAAGCTCTACATCCACGATGGATACAAGGGCTAACTCACTCACTGCAACAGATGTAGATCACAGATTTGACTCTATGCTACAAACACAAGCATTACTGCAGTACGAACAAGAATATCCTCTGCCTAATTAACTCTTGCCTCTAGATCGCTATTACTACATCATTTATCTTTATGGTTCTGCACAGCCTGCTGTAGAAACAAAACACCATTATTCAGCTGCATGCACAGTGATAAAAGGGCGCATTCATGATGGAGCTTTCCAGTCTGAAAAAACCTACATGCAGCCACTAGGTGATTGCACAGGGCAGTTGGCAGAACTAAAGGCTCTAGGACCCACACTACAGAATATGGATACTGGTTTCCCCATACTTATAGTGTGTGATTTGTATTACTGGGCCAGAATGGATTTAGAGACTTAAAAGACTGCGCAGTAAAACACATGTTGCTTTGGGAAGAAATTGTGAAGCTGAAAGAATGCTTGCCACAAGCTCATGCCATTCACACACTGAGCCATCACTGTTCATCTTGCAGGGAATTCAATGGCTGCTGAAGTTGCAAAAGCAATAGTCCGCACTTCCGTGATTGTTGCAATCACTCGTTCTAGTACAAGGATAGACAGAGACATCATGGTGGCCGTCAATGCTGCTCTCAATGACACACATCTGCTGAAAATATTTCCACTCAATACTCTTACAAGTTAGATGCACAGAACACACCTTATTCTCAGATTCCAGGAGTGGGGGATAGAGTAATACCAAACAGTGATTGTAGATTGGGATTAGTTCTAGCTGTACATGAGGGTCTGGTTTCTTCACACGCAGGCGTGTCTGCTACAGTTTCATTATTACAGCAACTCTATAGGTGGCCAAGGACTTTGTCCTCAGATGAGACATCTACTAACAGATGAAGGGTTCCACCATGGCACATTCACCACAGACACCTCTACTGATTTCAGACAAGCCATTGGCTTGTGTTTACCTGAACCATTGCGTGCCTAGCATCAGACAGGACTTACAAATATACCTCAATTCCAATAGGTTTGGCCACAGCAATCGACTGATGCCTGAACTGTTATAAAAGATCTGCGAGTCTTTATCGGGAAATATGCAGTTGGCACATTACATTCTGACCAGGGTCCGGCATTTAGCTCTTGGGTTTACAAAGTATCCATGGGAAGTTTGGGTTTGACCTTACATTACTCGTCTCCATACCCTCCTAAAATGTGGAAGTGGAGATGACAAACTGTGACTTAAAGCAGTATTTAAAAGTGAGGGTCCTAGGCGCTGGTTGCAGTTGGGTCCATCACCTATATGAGGTCTAGAGGACTTTAAACAATATGCCAAGAAAGTCCCCTGTTTGGGGTTAAGATGTGGGTCCCAGACCTCGACAATGCCAGCACAGCATTGGCAGAAAGACACTTAGACATCAATGAACATTTGGCTGTTTTACAGCAACTGAATAATTTCCGGGACGAACGAAACAATGTCCACTTAAACACACCACCACTGGAGAAGTGAAAGTCGTGATAGTGTATCTCAAAAGTCTGGGATCTGGTCAGAGAAGATTGTGGACAAAAAGGAGTTTTGGCCATCATATAGAGTTCCTGTGTTGAAGGTACACAAACTGTACTTCTTACGTCCCTTGCCGGCCATCGAGACAAATGGTTTGCCTATATTGATCTGATCCAACCAAACTATGGGCCCGATGTAGGTAATCCCAGATTACCGATTCTTAAATACCGAATCATACCGATTCGGTATTTAAGAACTGGCAATCAGGATGTCGGGAATTTTACCGATTTATTTACCGAATCAGTATGATTCGGAATGGCAATTACCGAATCGGTAAATACCGATTCGGTAATTACGGAATCATACCGATTCGGTAATTAAATGTGTGCAACATGGCACTGTTTTAAAAGCAAAAAAAATGCTTTTCAAAGGGCTTTCATTATTTACCACCAACTTCTAGTTGGTGGTAAATAACGAATTCTTAAACCCCTGTAGCACTGATTACAGTGCTACCTACATATCAAGATACAGATTCCGTAATTTTACAGAATCTGTATTTTACCGAATCGGTAAAATTACTGATTCAGTAAAATTACCGAATCAGTATCTTGACATGCCCCTACATCCCAAACTCCAAATACCGGTCGGTAATGGCCGAAATTGGCCGGTACCGACCGGTATTTGCCTTCCTACATCTGGTCCTAAGGGTCTGATTTTCAACAGTAAGCCACATGGGCTCCTTTTTTCTCTTCTTGCTGTTTTCTCAGTTTTGTCCCTTCGGCTCATTACTCTTGTTGCCTCCTTTTCTTGCCCTCCATTGCTTTCCCATTTTTCCACTTCTGCTGACCCCCAAAACTCCTTCCCTCCGGCATACTATGTTTTACTGCTCCCTGCTTCCTGCCTCCCAGCTGACCAGCACTACCCTCCGACAGTACTTAATGGCAGCCACCATGCGGCCACGCTGCTGGCGCTCCAAAGCAAGCCCGTCTGCACCTGTCTGCCACCCGAACACAACCAGAGCCAGGGTCCCTGATACTCTGACCCACTACCGCTATGATGCCAGCATCACCCATGATCTCAACCCCGGACACAACAATTACTGCCAGCTCTCAATACCGCCCAACACCCAAGGCCTGCTCTCCTGCCTTCACTGCCACCTCACCTTCAACCACCTCCATACTCTAGCTCCCTCACCCAACCAACCAACCCTTACCACACCCTAGCCTCTCAAGTGCATCCTCCTCAATGTACGATCCCTCCACAAACACACCACAGAGATCTGGGACCTCCTCGAAGCCGCCTCGTGCTGACTGAAACCTGGACGAACTCCAGCTCAGCCCCAGACATCGCCTCCGCCACCCACAACAACTTCAAGATCATCCGCAAGGACTATTGCATCTGGTCAGAAGGCAGCGGCATCATCCCCAACAGCTCCCTCTGCCTGACCACTGACTCAGATGAACTAACGACCCACAAGGAACACCTCCCCTTCCAGATCCAGACCAGCCCAAAACCACCCTCCGTGGCACCCTTGTCTACAAGCCACCCAATCCCGCACCTATTTTACCTCTTCTCCCGTGCCTCTTTCTCCATCAAAATCCTCAAGACTGACCACCACTGCATTCACTTCTCTTTCAACAGACCCACAGCACACAAGCAGGCCCATCATTTGCTACAGCAGAGTCACAGAAGATCAACCCACCACCGTCCTCAATGACACATCGCCACTGATATCCTCAGATATCACCACAGCATGCAACCTCCACCAATGGATCACAAACTGCACCAATACTCTTGCCCCCCTATGGAAAGCCAATGGGATACAACACATCAAGAAAGCAAGCTGGTTCACCCCCATACTTCAAGAGTCCAGATGCACCTTTAGACTGTTCAAGAAGACATGGAGGAAAAACAAAACCCCGGAAGCCCATGTCGCCTTCAAAGCAGCTGGGAATTGAAAGAAGCAAGTAAATCAGTTTAGCGTCAGTCAACATATTTTTCTTTGCAGGTGACGATGCAAGCCTATAATATAAAGAGATGTCATACCCAGAAAAATATTCAAACTTTTGAGTGAATGCTTTTGAACTACCCCTTGGTGGTGTAAGGCCATGTTCCCATTGTGTTAAGTTGAAAACTTCATGGGGAATGCTAGCTTTGTGTAGAAAAGGATGTCCATATAGATGAAAACAAAACATCACATCAAAGTTAGCTAGACGATTCTAAAACCCATCAAAAGGAAACACAATTGAATGTTCTAGAGCTTCTAAAATTTCATACACAGTACTTTTGTCCCAATCATCAGAAACAGTACTAGGAATGATAATGTAACTTAAGGAAATTTTAAACAAATGTGGAATTTGTAAAAGTTCAGTGGGACCTTATGTCGTATTTTGACGATGGCTGGGTTAGCGCTTAGCTTTGCTACACGTTTCCCGCTTAAATTAGCTATACGTAGAAACGCCATTTTGTATGTAGTGGCGGCCATCTTAGATCATGAGCGGCCTCGTGGCCAGCGTGCCCTTTGGTCCTTTGTCAGTTTACACTGACCACTCGAGTCTGCCCAGCAACAGGCTATTTTTAGTATTGGTCAAGCTCACACATGCGCAGTTTACCCTGACCAGTCACTCCTTAGGAATGTGCCACAAACTGACCAGTGGGTTTGAAACCCTCCAATGAGCTGGCAGTATTCCAAAACATGCCCTTATATGTATATAATGTTCTGTAACTTTGTGCCGTGTGTTCGTTTTATTACCTGTAGAATTGTATAAAAGAGGGGGTCACATCGGTGTTCGGTGTGATACCTCTTGCATTACCGAAGGGTGCTGTATGAGTGTACCACCACCCCATGGGGTCTTAATAAACTTGTTCTTTGACTTTTACAGTTTCCGTGCCAACAGTTCTTCCAATGTATGCGGGTTATCTTCGGAACATGTAGGCCTTGGGAACCCGATACAACAAATTGGCGACCACGAAGGGACTCATCGGCGACTCAGATGCCCGAAGGAGAGGTCGTGACGAAGGTTTGGACACTCGCCATGAACGCGCGCTGCCACTAAGTGACCCGAGTCTTGGCTCCCACGGTGTTTTTTCCTTTCCTTCCGATCTGACCTTCCAGGTGGCGCCGGTCTCCGACTGAGTTTCGATCGTCTGTGTTGCTGGATAAAGTGCCGTTTGGCTGATTCGATTAAAAGACCTTGGCAGTTGGAATCTGGACCTTTGAGATTTTGGGTAAGATATGTGATCGGTAAGGTAGTCTGCGGACGCTTACTGGAGTTCTATGATTTGTGATCGGTGAGGTAGTCCTCGGACGCTTGCCGAAAATTTGTGACCTATGACTTTGATTTGAGTTAGCTAACATTTGTGAATTTGTGACCTTTGAATCTATATGTGTAGTGCACTTCACATAGGCAGGCATGTAGAGATGTTTCTCTAACTTTGTTTTTTTTCCTCTGAGCGGCACATTTGTGTGAAGTACTGTAAGTGCCTTTTTATACGGTGTCACGCTTTCGTGATACTCTTTGAACATGCCTGTTTTTAGCACGCTTCGAGGGATGTGCTGTCTTGGAAATGGTACCACAATTAGGTTAGCGGAATCACAGCCGGCTCCCCCAGAGGGAACACCAAATCGCGAAATGTACATTAAACATGGCCTTCCCCCTATAATGTACAGTAAACTCTGGCACAAGTATACCAAGTCGGATCCTGAATTGCAATGGCCACTACATGGGTCGTTCGATTTGCAAAAAGTACAGTTTGTGGAGCAATGTCTGTTTCAACGCAGGTCTAGACAAAACATGTTTGATTGTGTGCGAATGTGGGAGAAAGCGGTGCGTGAGCGAATGAAACGTGAAGTTGCCTTGGCGGACAAAGAGCAGCGCAAGGCTGCTCGGGATAAGGCTTTACAGCTTGAGGAAAAAGAGGCTCAGGAGAAAAGAGAGAGGGAGGAACGGGAACGTAAATTGCAAACGACGGGTCAATTCCCTATTCGTCGACCGCTTTATCCTGTCCTTAATAATGAAATTGATGATTTTTCATTGCTAGATCGGTCACCGCCTCCGTATGTTTCGCCGACGGCTCCAGCTGAAGATTCGGGTGATGATGGGCAGGATAAGTCGGAAAAGAAGGGTATATCTGCTCTCAGGTTTACTACGGAGAGGTCCGCACATTTACGTAGTTGGGCTCGTAAAGTGAATAAGAAATGTGTTTCTCAGGAGGAGGTGATTGCGGAGAGGAGTAAGTGGTCGGATCTTGAATTAATGTATTTCTTGTCTACTTTGGCGGATGAAGTTGTCGCCGCGTATCGTGACCTTTCAGACACGTTAGAACCTAAATCTGTGTCAGTACATCGTGAGAATTTGGATAAAGGTTTATTTGCTCTTTCAGATGTTGACGACCTTTTCAAGCAACTGATCCAGCTGCGGGATGAGACAACCAAATAGCGGGAGGAGCGAAAAAGGAGGCAAAAGGAGTCCGAGTCGAAGAATAGCGAGCAGATTAAGGAGTGTTCTCTTCGGGGTTCAGATAAGAGTTCTGCATTGCATGTTATGCCTATGCGTGAAGCCGCACCTTTGTATGTCCCTCCTAAAGGGCAAGGTACAGATGAGGATAAATTGTCTAAGGATGCGAAGGGGTATTTTGTATACAATTGGGTGTACACGCCCTGGAATAGAGCAGATGTTATGGCATTGAAAAATTCTCTGCCTGATCTTCGGAAAAATCCAGCGGCATTCTATGAAGGGGTGGAAGGGGCTATCTCGTCTTGTGTGATGACTCTTGTTGATATAGATTTGTTTTTTGGGTTAATTCTTCCACCTGATATGTGGAGGCAAATTCGTAAAAATAATGATGAAACAATATTGGGGGGAACATGGAAAGAAATAAATGCTGCCGATTTAGATAGGGAACCGGCATGTAAGCCTTGTCAGTTGATTCTAGACCTCCCGGCGGCTATCTTGGTTAAATTAAAAACGCTTGTTCCTTCTAAAAAGATCGATTGGACCATGTTAGCTTCGTGCAAACAAAAGCCAGATGAAACGGTTTCAGATTTCTTTACACGCTTTGAGGAGGCATTCCATGATTACAGTGGTCAATCTTTAACAGACGATACGGGCCGGCATTTGTTCGTAGATAAGTATGTGGCTAATCTCCTACCGGAGATTGCAAAACGATTGAAATCGAGTGAAAGTTCCTGGGCCACGGTGACCCCTGCTTCTTTGTTAACGATGGCTCAGTATTATTAGCGGCAGGAGATAGAGGCTAAAGAAAGTGTTGATAAGAAAGCGAAAGAATTGAAGATGAAGGTGATGTTGGCACAGGTCCGTGGGACTCAGTATAGAGGGAGTGATAGAGGAAGACGGGGTGGAGGTACTACGTCGTATGGTCGTACGGACATAGCGGAGGATCAGTGTGCCTACTGTAAGAAGTTTGGGCATTGGGCTGATGATTGTCCGGTACTTCGTGATCAGCGTAGTCAGCGTGGTCGAGGAGGTGGTAGGTCGAGAGGAGGTTATACGGGAGCAAGAGGTGGCGGAAGTGATCGTGGAAGGGTTGAGGGCAGGGGCTGTGGCCAGGATGAACGGAATACTTTCGATAGACGAAACCAATATCAGATATCGGAAAGCGAGAATGTGGAACACCAGGATTATGTACATGCATAGGACTGCGTAGGATGGGGTGCGGAACCAATTGAAGTGCCTGTAGATCAGGAGGGTCCATATGTAACAGCGGGTATTTTGGGTTCTACTGATCAATTCCTAGTTGACACCGGAGCTACCCGTAGCGCTTTGTCTAAAAGGTTGGTTCCGAGGGCTCCCCTGTCTGGCGAAATGATTACATGTGTAGGGTTTGATGGCACACCCTCGCCTAGCCCATTGTCAAAACCCCTAGCGCTTTGTCTTGACAAATTTTTTAGTTTTGGCCAATTTTTGTTATCGCCCTACACCCCAGATAATATCCTGGGCATTGATTTGCTTAAATATTTTCGAGCAACGATACGGTGCGCTCCGGAGGGAGTGCGTGTCATTCTCAATGACAACTATCCTGACCCAAATAGGTTTTATACTATACAGGACATCTCAGCTTTGGCCTCTCTCCCGCACACGTTATGGGCGACCTCAGACACGGATGTGGGGGAGATGCGTATTCCACCTATTCACATTACTGTTAAGGAAGGGGCTTCTCTGCCACGTGTGCCACAGTACAAGATTTCGAAGGAAGGAGAAATTGCTTTGACACACATTGTCCAAGATCTGATTGCGGCTGGGGTGGTAGAAGAGGTTTCTTACAATGTTTGTAATAGTCCTATTTTGCCGATTCTGAAGAGAGATACTGACGACAAAATTTATCGGTTTATTATTGACTTGAGAGAGATCAACAAAATTGTCGTTCCCCAATACCCGGTGGTGTCTGATATTACAACCTTGCTTACGATGGTACCACCAACGGCTACGACCTTTAGCGTAATTGATTTGAAGAATGCTTTCTTTTCTATTCCTGTTCATCCCAATAGTAGATACCTATTTGGCTTTACGTTAAATAATAAATCGTATAGATTTTGTTGTGTTCCTCAAGGGTACACTGAGAGCCCGAGTATCTACAGTCAGGCTTTGAAAAGACAGCTTGATTCTTTTGTGGTGCAGTCGGGGGTTGTCCTTATCCAATATGTGGATGACCTCCTGGTTGCCGCTGATTCTTATGCACAATGTGAAGAAAGTACGATGGCGCTGCTTTCTTTTCTGGCACAGAATAATCATAAAGTTTCCAAGAAAAAGCTTCAATATTGTAGACCCAAGGTGACCTACGTCGGTCATCTTTTGTCTAAGGAGGGGCGTGCACTGACATCAGATCGAATTCAAGCAATTTTAGACACACCAGTCCCCCGTACACAGAGAGATGTACGTGCCTTCATAGGGTTGACGTCCTTTTGTAGACAATGGATCATGGGCTTTTCACACATTATAAAGCCCTTGCTAGCGTTACTGTCCAAAGCTACACCAATGCCCCTTGAATGGACAAATGAATGTCAGAACGCTTTTGAACAGCTGAGACAGGCCCTTTGTTCTGCACCCGTGTTAGGCACACCAGACTATACGAAACTTTTACACTGTACGTGCATGAGAATGATGGGTGCGCGTTGTCAGTGTTAGTGCAAGTACACGGGGACAAGCAGAGACCATGTGCGTATTTCTCTGCCATTCTTGATCCTGTAGCGCGAGGGTTGCCTGGGTGTTTCTGAGCGGTAGCAGCTACAGCAGTAGCCATACGGCAGAGTGAGGGAATAGTGTTATCACATAAACTGTTGGTGTTAGTTCCTCACGCAGTAGATGCCCTGCTAAACCAAACGAAAACCCAATATTTCACGAGTGCACGTTTAACAGGATATGAGCTTACACTGTTGGCGCCACATATTACACTGAAAAGATGTGCTACTTTGAACCCTGCCACTTTATTGCCCTATCCGGCCGAGGAGGGTCAGGAAGAAAAACATCACAACTGTGTTTTCCTGACCGAGGAACAGACAAAGGGTCGTATCGACTTACAGGATATGCCACTTCCAGATGTGGATGGGGAACTGTGGGTCGATGGATCGTGTTTAAGGCTGCCAGATGGCACGACTTCCGCAGCTTATGCGATCACGACACTTAAGACAGTGATGGAAACAGCTAGAATACCACAGAAATCGGCTCAGGCAGCAGAGCTGATAGCCTTAACAAGAGCTTGCGAATTGAGCGCTGGTTTATGTGTGAACATATACACAGACAGCCGGTATGCCTTCGGAGTAGCGCATGACTTTGGGCTACTCTGGAGAGAACGTGGGTTTCTGACTTCTCATGGAGAACACATTATGCACGGAGAACTGGTGCGTGATCTCCTAAATGCGTTGCTTTGTCCAAAGAAGGTAGCGATCATAAAATGTAGCGCCCACAAGAAGATCACTGATAAAGTGGGTCAGGGAAATGCCTTTGCGGATAGTATAGCAAGACAAACGGCTATGTTTCGAACTGACTCCCCCATGTACGTGACAAAGTCTCAAGCTGAACGATGGAATGATGCTAGAGTTGAGATATTAGATATTCAAAAATCAGCTACTGAAGCTGAACTTGCGGTATGGGCAGTAGATGGGGTGCTAGATGATGAAGGGTGTTGGAGAAGTAAAGACATGGAGAAATGGAAATTGCCTGCAGCTTACTTGCAGGTGATGGTCCAAATGGCACATGGGTTGGCACACGTGGGGGCCCTTGCAATGACTCGACTGTTGACACAAGTTTGGGAGCATCCCGAGATTGCCAATACTGCTAAGAGAGTAGTGCAGACCTGTCTGATATGCTTGCAGCACAACCCTGGAAAGGGGACCCATACTCCGAAAGGAGGGTTCGTTCCACCTTCTGCACCATTCGAGGTACTCCAAATGGATTATATCCAGCTTGAGCGTTGTAATAACCTGAAGTATGTTTTAGTGGTGGTATGTGCTTTTAGCAAATGGGTTGAGGCTTTCCCCACGAAAGACAATACTGCTTTGACAACAGCTAAGGTGCTGCTCAAGGAGTATTTCCCTCGATTTGGAATTTGCAAATATCTGTGGAGCGACAATGGGCCTCATTTTGTCGGGAAAATAGTGGAATATGTGTTGAAGGGGTTAGGGATTCAGCAGAAGTTTCATGCTGTGTTCCACCCTCAATCTGCAGGTCTTGTTGAGCGGTACAATGCCACGTTGAAATTAAAACTGGCCAAGATCGTGGCGTCCACGTCATTGAAATGGCCGGATGCTTTACCGCTAGCATTGCTCTCCCTCAGATCAATACCCCATTCTCAAACGGGCCTCACACCATATGAAGTGGTGTTCGGAAGGCCGATGAATATCTGGGGGGTGCCTAAGCCGCGATTGATACATGATGTGCCTTGTGTAATGATGAATGACTATTTGGCACGGTTAACAAATGATTTGCTTTCTATTCATCAACAGGTTCGAGAAGCGCTCCCTGATAACTCTACTGGAGAGGGCCATGATCTTCGTCCTGGGGATTTTGTGATGATTCGGTCGTTTGAGAGGACGAATAGCTTGAAACCGAGGTGGCGTGGCCCTGAGCAAGTCCTTCTCGCCACTCGGACAGCTGTACGAGTGACCAACAAGAAGCGGTGGATACACTCAACCCACTGCCGTCGTGTTTCTCCTGATGTGGCAAATCCTGTTGTGTTGACCGATTATAAAGAGATTTTGGAAAAGGAGAAGAGCCCAGCTGTGACGTCGGCCGAAATTGAGGGAGCCTTCCCGGACCACACTGTTTCTGGACGAGAGCGTTATAATCTACGGCCACGATAAAGAAGAGTTTCTTTTGGTTTTTTTTTATGACTGGTTGGTTACCGCTCCAGGTTTGTGAAACGGAAACCGGGAATTCCAAGGGGGGGGGGATCAGTTCTGCCAGTGTAGCGACACCCGTCTTGGCCCGGAGAAGAAAACAACGGCTACCTCGGAGTTCAGCACCATATTTTTCTTTTTTTTTAGGTATACACGCATGTGTATGTGAGACTTTGTGATCAATTCAAACTATTTATGACTCTGAAAAAAAAAAACTTTTCTGAACTATGGCATCATCAGCATCACGAGATAAGCGACTCTTGGGTGCCATTCTCTTTGTCTTGACTATTGTGGTGATTGCTGTAATAGCCTGGGTAGTTGAACTTGTGGTGCCCGCACGTGAACATTTGCTGCCGACTACCCCGGCTCCATCTGAACATTTTCATTTCACTCTGCCTTATCATGAAGAACGGCACAGACAGACTTATCTGAACAATAGCTTTATTCAGATCCTACATCATACACACAATATGACAAATACCTCAAATTGCTGGGTGTGTGGGATGTTGCCTGGGCACCAGAAGAAAGGGGGTACTCCACTCATTCCTCTCCCGTTTTCGCATAATGGATCCTGCAATGCATTGTATACTCTCCTCTTTACTTTGAGATGGCCCACAAAAGGGGGAGTGCTTTTCCGTTTGAATAAATTGTGTCACCATGACCGGGATGGGTACCCACAAGCTGAGGGTACTCGATTCGAATGGGAAGAATACCGCCCTGACAATGTTTCTGCTTCACGAATTTACAGCAATCAGCGAAGTATCAATGTATCGAATGCACATGTTATTAATGTTATTGCTACTAAAGCAGACCTATGTATACGCAATAAAGGTGCAATTTCTGTTGGGAAAAGTGAATGCAACACCACACTCACATTTGACAGTCCTAATGGTATATCGTTTGTGACATCCCGCAATACCTACTTCATCTGTGGAACGAAGGGTTATCATCAGCTTCCGTTAGGATGGTCAGGCACTTGCTACGTGTCTTTTGTATTACCTCCTGTATTCATTGCCCCACCAATGTATCACAATAACTACATTTTATATCATGACTTTGTTTTAAACCGTGACAAACGCTCTGTTGTTTTGGATGAGATAGATCAAACGGACACTACTTTGCAGCAGTATGTGGACTTTAATTTGGGTTTGTTCTCCTTCGTTGGGGCAGCTTTGAACAGTCGAAAGATTCGACGACTAACCCGTGTTGTTGAGGCTGTGGCTAATGATACTGCAATAGCACTTGGAAATATCACTGAAGAAGTACAGATTTCTAGAATTGTTGCGCTTCAGAACCGGATGGTTCTAGATGTAGTGTTAGCTGACCGTGGGGGGGCATGTAGAATTATCGGAAGTAGCTGTTGTGTCTATATACCTGACAATTCACCATCCGTATATGATGCTATTACTAAGCTACATAAGATAGCCGCTGAAATACATCCGGATAATGGTACTTGGACTCTGTCAGGATGGTTCTGGTCAATACTCACCACCTGGGGATGGAAACTGTTAACGATTCTATGTATCATTGTGGGGATTCTGTTCTTTGTATGCTTATGTATCCAATGTGGCCCAGCTTTATGTTCTATGTGCTTATCAGTTTGTGTACCATCGAGACGAGCTCTTGCTCATGACAAAATGATGCTTCATAAAGAAGTAACACAAATAATGCTAATTGATATAGAAGATGAACACCCTGACTATGTCCACTATGAGGTAGCTTCAGCTAAACGCTAAAAGGGTCGTCTGTCGTATTTTGACGATGGCTGGGTTAGCGCTTAGCTTTGCTACACGTTTCCCGCTTAAATTAGCTATACGTAGAAACGCCATTTTGTATGTAGTGCGGCCATCTTAGATCATGAGCGGCCTCGTGGCCAGCGTGCCCTTTGGTCCTTTGTCAGTTTACACTGACCACTCGAGTCTGCCCAGCAACAGGCTATTTTTAGTATTGGTCAAGCTCACACATGCGCAGTTTACCCTGACCAGTCACTCCTTAGGAATGTGCCACAAACTGACCAGTGGGTTTGAAACCCTCCAATGAGCTGGCAGTATTCCAAAACATGCCCTTATATGTATATAATGTTCTGTAACTTTGTGCCGTGTGTTCGTTTTATTACCTGTAGAATTGTATAAAAGAGGGGGTCACATCGGTGTTCGGTGTGATACCTCTTGCATTACCGAAGGGTGCTGTATGAGTGTACCACCACCCCATGGGGTCTTAATAAACTTGTTCTTTGACTTTTACAGTTTCCGTGCCAACAGTTCTTCCAATGTATGCGGGTTATCTTCGGAACATGTAGGCCTTGGGAACCCGATACAACACTTAGACATCAAAGGATACATTATCCCATACAATCCCAACTGGAACACCTGAAATGTTCACAAGGGACTAGTCTCTTTGTTCAGGGTGTGATGATGCATGTGGTTTTAGAATCAAGTTTACCATGTGTACTGCAGAGCGTTCCGGGATAAAGTGTCCGTTCAGATGAAGAAAGAACACTGTCACAAAACCAATCCAAAGGACCAGGTAAAGTAATGCAATTATAATCCAAATGTGTAACCATGGAGAAACACAGTATGTTCTTTTCATCCAAAGATAGAAAACATTCACCTTCAGTTCAAAAGGCCGGGTCGGTGCGGGCGGAGGTTGCTCCGATGTGTCAGAGGAGAAGTCATCAAAGTTGAAGAAGTACCCAGAAGCCTTATGTTCTATCCTTTGCAGCTTAGCCCGTTGTGGTAAACTTAATTTCCTGAACTGTGTTAGCGAGGGTGATTTTGTGAGGTGGATGGGCAGGGTGTTCCATGTCTTGGAGATGAGGTAGGAGAAGAACATTCCTCCGGTTCTGGTCTTGTGGATTCGTGGTATGGTGGTATGGTAGCCATGAAAAGCTGGGTGGAGCAGCTGTGTCAGTTAGGTACGTGGCATTTGAGGTAGTGATTCAGGTATGCAGGTCTTGCATTGTGAAGGGCCTTGTATGTATGGGTGAGGAATATGAAGGTTATTCTTCTGTTGACTGAGAGCCAGTGGAGGTTGCGGAGGTGTTGAGTGATGTGGCTGTGACAAAAGATGTTGAGGATTAGTCGTGCTTTGGAGTTCTGGACATTCTGGAGTCTTCAGAGGAGGTTTTGGGTGATGCCTGTGTACAGTGTGTTGCCGTAGTCTAGTCTGCTGCTGATGAGGGAACGGGTGACTGTCTTCCTGGATTTGGTGATGATCCATCTGAAGGTCTTTCAAAGGTGGAGTGTGGTGAAGCAGGTCAAGGAGACTGTGAGTGAGGAGTCCAGTACGATACTGAGGGTTTGTGTGTGGTTCGTAAGGGCAGAGGGACTTCCTAGAGCAGAGGGCCACCAGGAGTCAATCCAAGTAGAGGGGGAGGCTCCCAGGAAGAGGACTTCTATCTTGTCCGAGTTGAACTTCAGGCAGCTTTCTTCATCCAGGTGTCAACGGCTTTCATTCCTTCGTGGAATTGTTCCTGGTGACAGTGGACTCTTTAGAGAGGGAGAGGATAAGCTGGGTGCCGTCAGCATAGGTGAAGATGTTGAGCCCATAGTGCCTGAATATGGCTGTTAGGGGGGCCATGTAAAAGTTGAAGAGGTAGGGGCTGAGGTAGGAGCCCTGGGGTACTCTGCAGCCGATCTTTGTCAGTTTCGAGAGGTACTATGGGAGTCTTACCCATTGTGTTGGTTTGATAAAGTCAGCCTTGATGGCTTTTTCGATGACTTTGGCTGGGAAGGAGAGCAGGGAGATGTGCCTGAAGTTCTTGAGGTCCATTGGGTCCATGGAGGGAGGGGGATGATATCAACGTGTTTCCAGTCATCGGGGGAAGGTGGCGGTCTTGAGGGAGTAGTTGATGGATCAGCTTTTGGAGGGCTGCACTAAATGTGAAACTAGCTGGGGACTAAAGATTGGGAGGTTCAGGTAACTGTGACTTTATTTAGAGCCTGTTTAATACCACGACAAATGATTTTCTTGAACAAAACTGTGCAACAGACGTGTCTTGGCCTCACCAAGATAAAAGCTATGAACACACCATGGGTTCACACTTTTACACGATTTGAGAACTGGCAGCAGTTAACACCGTACAATGAGGATGCCTTAGACAGTTTGCTGCGTATGGGTAAGCATACCTCATCAGATCTCAATTGGAAGAGATGGTTAGTTTGACCATTAGACACAAACAAATGTCAGGCTCGATTTCTAGGTAACAGCAAGGGATTTACAGAAAATAGCCCCAACATGCTATATGTGCAAACTCTTGTCCTCCAGTACACACTAACATCACCATACAATAAGTATAATGGAGTATCTTGAAGACCATGGGGACTCCATCCCCCATGGCCTAATGTGGGTACCCACCCAGAGCACCCACAACAGTGTTGTGGAGCACAAGGGATCCCTAAGCCTACTGTAGCCTCACCGGCTCACCACATTCTGGGTGCATCCGCAGCTGGCAATGCTCCTGACTGGCTCCTTTGCGGACCATACACCTACAGTAGCCCTCCAACCAGACATACTGATGACTGACACTAAAAATAGATATGGAGCAGAATTGAGAACGTTCTTCTGTTTCATGCTTCAAGATGGTTTAACAACTACTGGGCTTCTTTCGTTTGTTTCTAAATGCAAAGTATTGAGGTCTTCTCAGATGCTGAATCTTTAATCTTTGAAGAGCACAGTAGTGTACCGACTTGGAAAAACTGTTTGAGTTAAGGTGGAAAGTAAGTCCACTATTCTTGCCAGGTGTCTGATAAGAGTCATGTTTGATTCTGGTGATTGGAGATAACAGGACATGACATTTACTGTAAACCCTAGAAACTCTATTGTATGGACTTTTTTAAATTAAAAAGTACTTTAGATGTGACCAGGGTCCTTGGTACCCAATTCCCTGTCTAGGTGTATGCAGATGATGCAGTCTTGCTGGGACGTACCCCAAAAGCCCGGAGAGAAATCTTTTGCAGCCATTGATCTCCCTTAAGCATTCACTTATGTAAAAACTTGTGTCGTACTGTGTAGGAAGCAAGTTAGGTCTTCATTATTAACTCATGCTAGGGAGAAAATGCAAAGCATGGAAATATCAAAAACCTCTATTTTGCTTTATCTCACTGTGGGTCATGATAATACCCTTAGCAATTACTTGTGCACAAAGAGAAGATGGGAATGTTCTTTACTGTTCCGTTTTCAGGCAGATACAATAAAATACCTAGTTTGCTTTTCATTTACCTTTCAGCACAATTTGGAATCGCTTGTCTGCCCTTATAATAATATTTTTAAACAGTCCATGCTCCGGTTTACCTTTTTTTTTTGTTTTTGTTATCAGAAATATGCCATTATGTTTTGATGCCACTCGTTAGATCTTGAAATCTGATGAATTGTGTGTAGGCATTTCTTTTTCTGAAATTAATGCATGATGATGAAACGTGTTTTCCTGTAAGCTTGTTTTTAAGGGCAGTTGTTCATTACAGACTTCCAAGCACCTTGATTAAGTCCACAGCGCTTTAATGACGCTGTTTAACAGATGTTATTGCATGGTGCCTAGAACTATTAATCGCAAATGTATGAGTAGTTTTTTGTCCGTGTCTGCTTTGTATACGGTTATATTGTTTATTTTGTACTTTTATGGCTGCAGGCTCAGCTGAATAAAGTTGATTTGACTGAACTTGTTTTTTTTAACAAGACTCTTTATTGTTTTAAGCAGAACAAGACAAGTATAATACAATAAACAAGAACATTGAGCAGCAAAATAGATGTTGTGTTACAATTGTATATTGCCCTTTAATATGAGGGGGAAAATGCCCCTTCCAGGTAGTATTAACGGACTGGATTGAATTTGGGGATACCTAGCAAATACACACCTTAGAACCGTGTTTCTTGAGTTCGGGGGGACTCCTTCATCTGGACCACACGCTTTGGGGTGGGCCCCAAGTCAAGACCTCTGTACTCTTTTTGTTTGAGACAGCGAGTGTGTTAACTGCCCTCATCTATATCTTAAAAAAACAACCAACGTGCCAGTACTAATATTTTTTCCGTCACTTTTTCATATAGGCACACCTAAACAACTTAATGTGACCTCAAGGCATCTGTTTCACTGTCGACTTTATTGTATTTTTAAAAGACCTTCTCCTTTAATCATTTTATCAAAAGACGTTACAATTTGTACACTCTTCACAAACAAACCAACACCACAGCCTCACCTCTTCACAAAGAACTAATATGCAACACCACTGTTTTTTGACAACAGTATAGACAAGAACACACAGAATGACCAGAATTTAGACCACATACAACACTTAGATGACAGATTTATGAAAAAGTGAGGCTGCGGCGCTTACCTGAGAAGACTGTACAAATTTTTTTTTTTTTTTTTTTTTTGGGGAAAACCTTTATTAGCAAGTGAGTCAAAGACAGTTATGGGCCCACAACCGTCATGGCCGGCCGCTAAACAAATTGAAAACATTGCAATCAATTATTACATGACTCAACGTCCGTATCCCAAAGGTGTGGTTAATACTCAGAATAGCATTCGTAGGCGCATGCATCCACGATGTAGCAGGATCCAAAAAAGGTTTAATTTTATGATATTAATAACTGATCAAATGTCATATATTCAGACCAGATAACCGAAGGGGCGAGCCATACGACAGGATATCCACTAGTGGAACGGCAATAATCGGGATACTGGCGTAAGATATGTCAAGCAGGATACACAAGCGTGGAATTACATTTTGCACCAGTCAGTGCCCGCCCAATCGGTATATCACCTCAGGATTTATATTCAAACTTGTCTACGATATATCAGGATTTGAGAGAGTTCCATTCTACAGTATGAATAGAAGGAGCCAGTGACATACAATAATCAAAATCTTACATGGAACAAGTCATGCAATAGGATATTCGCCCTCAATAGAAGTGTAATTGGGAAGTAAAACGCAGGATATGTAAGCATTCAGTGACTATGACTAAAATCGGTGCCCTGCCCACAGAATCAATAAACCGTGCGAGAAAACATAAGCACAAATTGCAAAATTCTTCCCAAAGAGAACAAGACCTGACCCCCCGTCTGATCTGAGATATGTAAGAAATAAAGAAAGAGATACAAGAGAAAGGAAAAGAAAAAGGCCATAGAAACAAAGAAGAAACGAAAACCAAGCCCCATCCCCCAAACCCCCACCCTGCATACCAGCGGAAGGCTACGGCCTACCCCCCCCCCATAGGCATGCCTGTCGCCCCAACAAAAGAAACCCCGAATAAGGGAAAAGGAGGAGGGCCCTCGCGCCGGCCCCCAATCTAACCCCCCCCACTACACCACATCCCAGAAAAATGTATAAGCCCACCAAGATGGGAATTGGGCATCATTTTACGTCCATCTCAACCCCCCCAAAATCACTATAGCGAGCCGAGCCCTGCATCTCCACTGGGATCATCCACCTAGTACAATAATCAGTCAGCGCTCATCCCTGGCCAGTTCGAACAGAAGTAAACAAGCTCCCCGATCCGATAGTTCCATAGGCAGATAAGCCTGGTGAACAAACCTGCCTTGTGAGAGCCATCCAGGCGCTCGGCAAAGGCAGCAGCGCAGTGTCATCACCTCTACTCCAGGTTACACTTTCCATCATCGAAAGTATACGGAGTTGCTGTGTGATAAATGGCACAATAGTCGTGGGAATAGAAAAGTTAGCAGTCGCGCAAATCCGCCCGATGAGTTCACCAGGCTCATCATCCAACACTGTGCGCCCCTGGGAGTCTTCGGTGTCTAAGGGTTGGGCATAGCCGTGTGCCAGATCTAGTATACCCCCATCGGCTCCTCTAGGTATAATCTCCGGAGCAATGGCCTCCAACGAGTCATGGATAGTCAGCCATCGGTGGTTCAGGGAGGAGTGGAGGTCGTTGATAGCCCAAAGGACATCTCTCAGTGTGAGCTCCATTTCTGCTCTGCCGGTATAAGCCGAGCTCATTGTCCCTGGGGACCCCTCGGACGAGATATAGCACATCGTACCAGGTAGACAGGATACTATTGTTTGCTAATGGCGTACGGGTGGGTTATGGCGGAGCACATTAAAAGCATTCAATCGTGCTGTGCCGCCCACCCCTTGCGGGCCGTGTCCAGGAGAAGGAACACAGCTCGACGCCTGCTACAGCTGGTGAGCGGTCACTCCGAGGCCCAGGTCACCCCCGGGCAGCCCACAAAGAAAGTCTGGTGCAGGCGGAGGACCTATCTTCGCTCCCCGGGACAGCCACCTCAGAGGGAGTCAACAAAATGGGTGCAGCAAGGCTCTGGGCTATTGCGCCGTGCTCAGCCTGCGTCTGCCCTTCAAATCGGCGAGCTGTGATTTCCGTCCAGATTCACCGGTCCTCTGTGCCCGGCCAGGGCTGCTGCTGATCTCCTCCTCGCCGGCCGCGCCACCACTCGAGGTCCCGGCCTATCACCGGCTCAGGCTGCGATCTTCGCAACGGCGTTTCTCGGCCATCCGGGGCGGCCGCCGACCCGGAGTCACACGGCCAGGCACCGCACCATCTTAGCTGTATGGGGGTGCGGTTGAAATGCAGGATTGATGTCAGGATGTTAGGGAAGGCGAGGGCGAGCGGCGGAGCTGGGCGCCTAGGCGGCCATCTTGGTCGCCGTCTTGGCTCCTCCCTTGACTGAACTTGTTGATAACAAAACCTACGTTTTGTAGTATGTAAATGGCGGTTTGGACATTTTGGATCGCTAAGATGGCTAGACTGAAGTTATGTGATTCAGGATACTTGAAAGAACAAGTGTCATTCACTGTCAATCAGGGTTTCAGGCCTTTCACCTCTACTATTTGATGTGCATATAGTCATCTGTGGCACAAACTACTGGATGAGATGTACATATTTTTAATTTCTGAGTCAACCATGGTGTTCCTACTTAAGCCTATCGGGCTTCACACCCCAACTGACAGAACATGCAATGTCTCTTTGATCCACCCTTTAAGCTAACTTATTACAAACAATACAGTGCCAAAAATACCATAGTAGCCTGGTTCCAACTCTCTTCTGGAAAAAGTGAACCCTTTTCTCCCAGGAGACAACTTCAGAGTGACAGATCAATTTGAATTATGGAGTATATCACTTATGAAACCCATATTACAGCGATAAACAATTCCTCTGGCAAACGAGGACAAAGACAGAACAATCATACCCCTGTGTACTCGAATTTGCAGAATGCCCGAGGACCAACGGGTACAGATACCAAGTATATAGATCCAGCAAAGGAAGAAAGTCAATGGCACCGGCTAGCATCAGCAGTAAAAAGTAAAAAAACACGATGAGCAGGTAATCAAACAATACGTCCCTTGAAATATGCAATGCTAAGCATCCTTTCCTGGAATATTGCGTGTGTAAAATTTAAACCCAGGTGCATTGTTAGACATCTGGGCTAAATACAACATCATAGCTTTGCAAGAGACATGGCTATCAGGTCCACTACTAATTGCCTGGTTACACGTTTCATCAGGTGGATGCAAAAAAAAATCATTGATTTGGAAGGCCTAAAGAGGGACTATCGGTTTACATATCAAATGCCCTTAAGGCGGAATCAGAGAAACTGTCAATGACAACTTCAAACATACAGATAATGAAACTCTATTTTGGCTGAGATCATCGGACAAGGTCGGTAATCCTGTTTAACCTCTTCCTTGCTGATGACGGAACCGCTCCGTCATCAGCTGCGGTGGCGCTGTGCTGATGACGGAGCGGTTCAGTCATGGCCCGCCCGCCGTTCATGCGCGGCGCGTATTCCGCGCCTGCGCTGAGCGTTCTATTGAGCGGGCGGGTCCATGACGGAACCGCTCCGTCATAAGCACAGAGCAACCGACGCTGGTGACGGAGCGGTTCCGTCACCAGCATGCGCCCGCCGCTCTTCCGCCCCACCCCCTTAGCACTGCTGCGGAATAGCCGCAGCAGTGAAGGGGTTAATATTTACACCCATCCAAACAACCAAAACAAATCTTTAACATTTACAAAAATTAATACATGAGGTAGCTGAAGTAAAATATAATATGCCGCCTTGGGAAATAATGATAACAGGCGATTTCAACACACATTTAATATACACACCAGACGATGATGATCAGCTAGTAGATGAAAATCAAATCTGGTCAGTAAATCTCCACGTAACCCATCCTCAGAAGAAAGCCAATCAAGTTCGTAAAGAACTAGACACCATCCTTGAACATTTTGTTCTGAGAGTAGTCAACACTAGAACGTTGGAAGATAATCCTCCATACTGCACATATTATGGACCAACGTGAGTATCAATAATCGACTATACCATTCTCTCCTTACCATTACTACAACAACTAAGAAAGGTCAAATTCAAATGTTCCATTGACAGTGACCACTCAATCCAGTAATTAGCTATCAACGGAAACCCAGATAGACACCGATTAGCTACTGTAGTTAGTGGGGGAAGCGAAGTAACAAACTTAAAATGACTTCACTGGTCAAATCACTTACTTCCAAAATTTGGAGACAAAGCAAAATTGATTATGGAGGCCAGCATAATGTCATACCCTACTGCACTAAAAGCCTGGACTGAGTTTATGACAAACTCAGCGGCCAGTGCAACATCAAGAGGAAATTGCTGTATTTACAAAGACTAATACATTGGAATGCAATAATACAAAGACAAAAACCATATCAATAGGGAACAGACCCAACGTCCCTTTGAAAATCAAATTCGGTAATTAACATCTATAAATATTTGGGCTTTTACTTTGATAAGAACTTCAACTTTCAGACACACCAGCAATAAAAGGCCAGAAAAAGCTACACCTTAATACATGGCTTCAGTTCACTTGTAAAAAAACTGTAAGGTCCCTCTTTTCAGCCATTGCTAGCAGTCATCAATGCAAAATTGCTTCCAACACTAACATATGCAAGCATGGTGATGCATGGCAAAGATGCTAAAATCTTGGATAAATTGCAAACAAATACTTACAAACGTGTTGTTGGTGTTCTGTGTAATGCTTCACCTTCGCAAATCTGCTATGAGTTTGGATTGACACAACAAGAAACAGCAAGAAGATACCACACAATTAAACCTTGGCATGAAATACAAAACAAACAGTCAGGCCCTCTAGTCAGTACTTTATGGCCGTCACTGATGAACGACACAAATTCGAGTTATAACAAGTGTTTATTGTTGTTGTTGTAAAAATCAATACAGTTGACTTATGGGATCTAAATCTGTCACATTCCACTTTCTGTGGTCTGATCAATAAAGCAGCAAAAAGTAGTTCACTAGTGGAAGATAAAAATACATTTTGCAGCGATCACATGCCTGGATGACAATCCAAACTTATGTGACCTTGCAACCAGCAGCATACCTTTTCTTCACTTATCCTGTGTATCTAATGAAAAAGTTACTGGCTATTAGCCTACGAGTACTGCCATCCTTAGCAGACAAACGCTTCTGGAGATACAAAGGCCCAAAAATGTGCAGACTATGTGGCGCCTTCAAAGAGGGTTTTTTGCATTTGATTTGGCTTGCAGATGTCCTGCATTAAAGAAAGTATCCCTTCCATTTTTAAGACAAATCTTCAACGAGAGCGAGATTCGTATCTGCTGAACGGCAATAATGAGGAGTCTTGACCCTACGGACCCTTAGCTAAATTGCTAACTTTTTTGCAATTTCATGCCAAATTACTCAAATGGGGCTCCGAGGGCACAGCTCCAGTATGAGAAAGCGGGTCTGCATAACGATTAAACAACCAGATGACTGTGAGGGTATTTAGTCAAAATATTGAGTTGGAAATGTGGACTTACACCAATATTGAGTTTTAAATATTGTCACACAGAAATATCGACAACAAGAATATTGTGGTCTAGAATGTTGACTTTAAGGCAAGAAATATCGATTTAAAAAATATAGAAGTAATTAATATTTGCAAAAATATAGTTTAAAATATCGATTTTTTTTGTTAGTGTTATCTATTTTAGTATATATTTTGAATGTATGTGATATTTTTTGTATAAGTATTGTTTGTTTTTAATATATCTGTTAAATTTTTAGTAGTTATTAATATAAAATTATGTGTTTTTAGTTCCGTAGCAGGTTGTCGGATTATAGGGGAATAGGTTGGGAAGTAATTCATTTACAATAGATGAATGAATATTTTTTAATATTTATTTAATTGAGATTTTATAATGTTAATTGCGTTTTTATTTTAATTAAATAATTAATTGGCTAATGTGGTAATTGTGTAATTCATTTTAGGTGCAGGTTGTGGGGGTTTATGGGGGTAAAGGGTAGGAAGTAATTTATTTTTAATTAATTAATAATTCATCGTTAATTGATATTAATTAATTAATTGATTGACAATAAAGTACAGAAATTGTGTAATTAATTTTAGTTACGGTTGTGGGTTTTGTAGGGGTAAAGGGCGGGAAGTAATTTCTTTCTAATAAAGTAATAATTGGTTGATAATTAATATTAATTAATTGATAACTAATTAGGGTAATTGCTTAATTCTTTTTTTGTGCATGGGTTTTTTAGGTCTCGCCTCCACAGCGCGCATGTGCTGCAGAGGAACAAGACCTTTAGCCATCGGTAGAGCTTTCCAATCAAAAACATGCACGCGTTGCATTGCTTCCAATAGAAACACTTGCACGTCTGGCTATTCGCTTGCACGTCTGGCTATTCGCTTGCAGGAGTGAGCAGCTGGCGCCAAATGTTATTAATTATCGGGGTGCCAGCCCCTTGCTTCTGCGAGGGAATCCTGCCGGCCCCCTCCTCCCTCCCCTCCCCATGCTGCTATCGAAGACGGCGAGCGCTTGTGCTTGTTTTTCTTCTCTCATTGTTTACTTGCCCTAGAGTCCTACAAGTTATGGAGGCACTGTGGTAGTGTCTGTGCGTGCCTTATTCCCCTCCTTCTCCGGGTTCCACTCTGAAGAGCGTGGATGTTGGCTGTGCTCATGGTCGGCGGCAGCCCTCTTGCAGATTGCAGGACCTCTTCACGTTCGGTCCTTCCTGGCCCCGGCGTCTACCCCTGGAAGGCACACGTCCTCCTACCACCTTCCCTTTCACCGAGGCCACGAGCATCCAGCGAGTCCATATGCAGCGGCCTCTAAAGGGCTCTCATCTAGGAGAGAAGGGAATAGAGAGGGATCAGGTAAGCTCACTTTGAAGGGTATAGGGCTCTGTGTTTTAGTTACATCCAAGTATGCTGTTATTTTTATATTTTAGATAAACCTTCACAGTTTTCACTTCACCTATCCCTTCACCTTCCTCATCTTTGTAGCTCTGTTCTCTCCCTAAGTCCGAGTCCGCTCACTATGTATAATAATCTTCACCCTCTGGCTGCAGGGCTCTTATGATGATACATTTCATTCATGGTAGCCTGGGCACTAAATGGGTCACGCGACTTTACCAATGCCCAGGTTCTATGAAGCAGTGCTTACGTTCTTCTTCCGCTCTATGGCGAGAGGCACATTAGCACAGTGGTGCTTACTTGCTGTGGCGGTGCGATAACGCTTTCCATGATAGTGTTATCGCATACCGTTAGCGAGCAGTCATTATTACCTCTGGTTTGTGCACGCGGATTAATCTCGAGAGCTGTTCCCCACGCGTCCTCCCTGCTTACCCAAGAAGGTGCCATAAAACTCTGTATCTGTGGATATCTGCCCCAGCTTCTGTATATTGGTACTTATCTGCTGACATTAGCTCGAGGGCCACGCAGTATAAAACACCTCATGAGTTTATACCCTTGCTGTTATGACACCTCGACACCTAAAGGGGAAATTTGACAGACTAATATATTAGTTAAATTAGTATTTCAAGGTGAAATTTTAGTGATTTGTAAAAGGTAAATTAATAAAACCTTCTTCAACCTCTTAATTCTCCTGCACGTATAACCTGCGTGTACACAAGTGTACCTGTTCTTATCCAGTGGCCAATAAACACTGGAGGGATAACAATAGTCTACTCCAGCGGGCATACTGCATTACCCACTGAGCTCTCCACAGGCTTCTGGCGGCCCTGGCTCTGTGTCCGGATCATGGCTCTACTCGGGGTCTAAAATCGTCCAGGTTGGCCACCCACGCCCCTTCTGCCTCTAACTTAAGCCTTTGGAAGGAGCAAGGATGAATCACCTTTGCACTTAAAGTTACACCCAAGGGTTGACCCTGCACGAATACATCAAGAGGGAATGGTGATCCCTATGCAGTGTGCATGGTTGGCCATAAAGTATGGGATACATAGCAACTTCCCTTTACACAGCTTGTTTCTAATTGGGTACACCTGCCACATTTTCATTTGGGTTATGTGTGTGTTTGTGTGACGTTCCAATGCCTTATGTTTGACACTTTGTTTTTTGACTTGTTCACTGATTGAGCACAACAATGTAATTAAACACATTTCAGAAATTACACCTCATGGCAACATTAAGGTCTAGGAATTACCTGAGAACAGTAGCAATGCTTCTGAAGTGCTTGTGGGAAGTAAGTAATCACCGCCCTTTTCCTATTCCGGTCTTCCCGCTTGCATTCAGGGACTTTTGAGTGAAATGTTTATTTTATAATGGAGAAGCCAGGAGTCAACTGGCATGGTTGAAACTGCCTGCCAGGCAGAAGGGTGTTTGCTCTGTCTTGTACACTCTGAACATGCGTAGAGGGGATGGACAGGTGGGCCAGACTCGCCCTCTGGCCAAGCATTCCAACTGCTACACAATGCACAGATATCCATTTGTGTATGTTTCATGTCTGCCCTCAGCTCAGTGTTTTTTGCCTCTTCCACGCTTGTGCAACGAGCTTGAGATGCCTCCGGGCTTTATGACATGACAGCCAGTCAGTGGAGGTGTGCGTCCAAGTCTGATATCTCCAGGTCTGTGGCTTCGAGGGTTTCTGCCATTAGGGGGTCCGTATTTCAGTTGTATATAATGTAATGTCGTCTTCGTTTGTGTAAAGGTAACAAAAATGATTAACACTTTTGATTATAACTTTTAAACATAATACAGAGGAGCCACACTGCTCTATAACATAGCCAAAAGTTCTGTCTAAACACATAAGGTCCCAAAGGCGAGATCTATTGGCTATGCCAATGCTTGTTTGGTTTATAGGGGTGACGGGTGGGGAGAAAATTTATATTACTTCCTTTATAATAAGTTGTTAAACACTATTGGTTATTTAATTGAAAAAAGATGGAATTGTGCAATTCATTTTTTACAGTTTAATTTTAGGTGTGGTTTGTGTAGAATATAGGTGTAAAGGGTGGGGAAATATTGATATTTTATGTATTTTAATTTATGTTTTAATTATTAATATTTGTTTTATTGATAATTATGTTAATTATGGGAATACATTTTACTTTTCGATGTGAGTTGTGTGGTGTTATACGGTAGGAAGTAAATAGACTAAATGTATGTAATAATTAACGTTTTTATGAATACATTGCTAAATAAAAACATTTATTTGTTTGAAAAATGTTTTTTTAAATATAATATTTGTAAGTATTTGTGTTATGTATTTAAAATTAGATTTTTTTATTTTTTGTTTTCATTATTAAATATATTCTTATTTTTGACATGTTTATATATTTTTATTTAGTTAAAAAAAATGTTTTATTTAGTTTGTTTTTAATCAGTAACTTACTGGAGTGGGAATAGTAAATTGTATTCCTCCGCTATCAAACACTTCCCCTACTGTTGCACTCACTGAAGTGGGAATAGTAAATGTTACCCCTCTGCCTTCCAACACTTTCCCTACTGTTTCACTCTTTGGAGTGGGAATAGTATTTTTTACCCCTCCGCTATCCAACACTTTCCCTACTGTTGCACTTACTGGAGTGGGAATAGTAATTTTTACCCCTCCGCTATCCAACACTTTCCCTTCTGTTGCACTCACTGGAGTGGGAATAGTCATTTTTACCACTGCACTATCCAACACTTTCCCTACTGTTGCAGTCACTTGAGTGGGAATAGTACTTTTTACCCCTCCGCTATCCAACACTTTCCTTTGTGTTGCACTCACTGGAGTGGGAATACTAACTTTGACCCCTCAGCTATCCAACACTTTCCCTACTGTTGCACTCATTGGACTGGGAATAGTAATTTTTACCCCTCCTTTATCCAACACTGTCTCTACTGTTGCACTCATTGGAGTAGGAATAGTAATTTTTACCCTTCCGTAATCCAACACTTTTGCTACTGTTGCCAACACTTTCCCTACTGTTGCACTAACTGGAGTGAGAATTTTAAGTTTAAAGATGTTTAAATAGTTTAATGTTGTAATTTATAATAGAACGTTTTTTTAATGTATTTTATGTTATTGGTAAATGTATATAAATATATATTTTTGTAAAATTTGTATATAATTTTAAAATGATAAAATACATTGAAATGATTAGTTTAATAATTATTTTAAAGTAAATATATATATTAATAATTTTATATGTGTTTAACTTTTTTAAATAAAGTTTATCTGTTAAAATGTATATTACATCTATTTTTTAAATTATTTTATATATATAACAAATTATATTTTGTACAACTATATTTAAGACAATGCAATTCTTTTTTTCCTCGATATTTTTATACTTCCCATTATATATAGGATGTCGCTATTTTTGACATCAATATACATAACTTGATATTGTGGTATGGGGATACCTTAGTTGTTGATATACTGTTAGTGAACCGACTGCTGTTATATGACTTTAAAATCTGTGACTCTTGTATTTTGCACAAATTTAAATAAAAGTTAACTTGTCACCTTCAAGCAAAAGGACACTTTATAACAACTCAGTTAAAAGATATTGATCATTTATTGGAAGAAAACAAAATAATAATACCTGAGTTGCTAAATGTTTTTATTATTTCATATTGTCGAAACAAAAAAGTGATCATTTAAGAAGTTGACAAACCAGAAAAATAACCTTAAAGTATTTGATTCAAATACGTTTTAATATTTTGTATTATCTGTAAAATAGTGTGACGGTTTTTATTAACTTATAACAATAAAAACATGAAACATTGACAGTTCAAGCCCTAGGCATCTTCCAACTAGATGGACTCAATATCTTGCTCAACAGAGAATGCCTTCCTTTGCAGAGACCACCCTTGCTCTCTTGAAGGCATCCTTCATTGAGCAGCAGGGGTCATCAATGGCTTAAGAAATCCAACCACAACATCCTCATGCTTTTTTAACTGAGGCACTGAACTCTGTCTTGGTAATTTTGTGCCGATCTTTGCTGAATTGCTCAAACCACTTGCTGCTATATGTTTGCAATTTTCATTTTTTTTAATGTTCTGAATTGTGAGAAGACATGAGGTCTAACACTGAAATCTCTCGTAGATGCAAACATGTGTATGTAGGAATTATTTCTGTAATTCTTCTGATTTTAGCCGCATTGCTTATTATTTTAAATTTGCTGCATTATGTGCCTGTTGAGAATCCTAAGCTTACCACTTCTTTCAAAACTGCTAAACCTAATGGCACTAGTTTTACTGCTTGAATGGCACCATTATACATCTTGATTTCTCAAATACTGAACCTTCACTAAATGTCCATACTAGATTGCTTAATGAGTATGTGGATACAATGGATGCTAGTGATTGCTATGCATGCATGCAATTACCTGCATCAGTTGCTGAAGGTGTTACCTACCATAGCTTACCATTGACATATGGAGTTTCTTGCTGTGTGCTGATTAGTTGGCTTTATGGTACTGATTGCTCACAATATTAATAGTTGAATCAAGATCTGATGTGTTCTGCACTTCACTTACTAAAAATCTTAAACCCACATCGTGAAGGTTCGCTTATTGAAACTATGGACTATCTTTTCAGACCGACTCAATCTTTTGATATGGCTTATACACGTAGAAATAACCTAACCTGTAAGATAGGGAGAGCTAAGAAGAAATTCATAGATTTAGTAGAGAGTAGATGAAATAATGTGACTAATAAAATGAATGTACCTTTAAAATTAACCCTTTTAATTTACCAAGAGAAGCTTGAGAAGGGATGGCTACTTTAGCCTTAGACTGGCAGCATAAAGCGAAAACATTGTATATACAGAAATAGATCAAATACTAACACAACATGTGTAGGTCATTGTGAATGTGAACATACCTTTGATGTTTATGAGAACTGGGGAAGATACTTAGAATGAGTTGATACTATCTTTCCTGGAGTGTATTGTAAAGGTAAAGTGAATGTCTATCATAAAATTGCCAAAAGGATGGTATAGAATGAGTAGTCTGGGAATTGTTTTTCAAAACATTCATCATGTGATACAAATGGTAGAATGATGAGAGGTGTGAGTGCATTTGAAATTGTGGATAATATTTTCCAAGGTTTAATACCTTATGTTGGAGTAGCATAAACTTGGATTAAATCAGAAAGCTTTCTACTACAGCAGATATATTAGCCACCAACATAAATGAAGGATTTTCTGTTGTAGATATCGAAGGCAATGCAAAATCGACTTGTCCTTGATATTATGGTGAACGAGTACAAAGTCTGTTGGTTGATAAAAGTTCAATAATGTTTCACTTACATACCTGAGAAGAGTAAAGATCTAGAGAGCTCTATAGAAACATATTACTGACTTAAAGAAAGAATTGAAAGTATTAAAATCTGATGGTGCCTGGGAAATAATGCAGACAGAATTGTCAACTGTTAGCAACTGGTTGGGCAACATAGGTAATGGACTAGTGATTTCAATCCTCAGACCATTAGTGGTGATGTCTTTGTGCATTCTGATGATGATACTAGCAATCAAATTCTTTACATATAAAAAGGAGAAAAGAGGAGTGAAAAGAACAAGATGAAAATGATAATGATGATAATGATAATGACATTCATAAAGCCAACCAATACCTGGAGATGTCCTGGTGCTATCTAGATCCTCTAAGACTGCTGGCGGCAAAGGAAGAAGTTAGGGAGACCGGCTCATTGTGGAAAAAGCCACATGTTTAGCCCTTTCCGAAAAGACAAGAGATCCTTAGTGTTTCTTAAGTGGAATGGCAGATCATTCCAAGCTTTTGCTGCATCATGAATGAAACTTTTGCCACCCAATCGGGCTTTGTTTATGCTCGGCACCGAAACCAGCTTGGCTCCATTTGACCGCAATGTGCTTTCAGGAATTCACCATTGAAGTCTGTGCATTAGATAATCTGGTCCTATGCCATGGAGGGCCTTAAAAACTAGGCTTAAAGCCTTAAAACGTACTCGACTTTTGACTGGAAGCCAATGCAGTTTCTTAATATCTTTGGAAACCGAGGAAAATCTTGGCATTCCTGTAAGCAGTCCGACTGCAGCATTCTGCAACATCTGCAGTTTATTCAAGGATCTTTGTAGAGCCCATTGCAGTAGTCCAGTCTTGCCATAACATGAGTGTTAGAATTGGGGGTCTCTGCTTGGCACAGGTATGCACTTGTGACAAATAGCGACCCTCTCCTCTAGTCAGGGCAAGGGAACTACCCCTTAAGAATAACCCCTGCTCACCCTTTATGTTGCATGGTGCGAGCAGCCAAAGCTAATCCTCAGGGCGCTAAGTTAGTTAAGCATTTATGACCACATACAGTAAACAGAATGACCCACCACAAATGGACACCAGGCGTAATATTTGTATAAAAAGTAAGTAGGCTTTATATAAAAATACTTAGTTATGCAGAGTTATCACAATACCATATAACGTTTATCAATGAGGCCACAGAATGTGAAAGCGGCAAGTGTTCTTTTAAAATTCTTAAATAGTACTGATTTAGTCAAGTTCAAGGTTAAAATCACGATCCCCCCACTTTGCTCAAGCGGGCCCTGACCTTGTGGCACAGTTCATGGATGACTGGGCGCTGCGCGGGACAAGACAGGCAGGGCGATCGAAGCTCATGCATCTTGCGGTGCGGAGCGTGCGGCACGCTCGGCTTTAAGGTGGGGTACGCGTCGTAGGGTGGCAGTACGACTCATTCGTGCCAAAACAATGATGCGGGGAAATCAGAACGTTGCGGACCCCGAGTCTGTGGCGAACTCCTGTCGAGTTCAGTGGTGTGGTTCTTGGGTGTTCGCGGCTTCACTGGTGCGGTGTGTACTCCTTGGAGGGGAGTAGGGGGGAAGCAGCGCACGTCAGGGGTACGTGTCGTACTCCTTCAGTGCGTTTTGACAAACAAGCATACCTTCGGATCTTCAGTTAGCGGGCGGCTTCCGGCAGACAGGCGCGGCCCAGGGCCTCCAGTACGGACCGTACTGGGGGTCGCTTCAGGAGGGCGACGTGGCCTGTCTCATGAGATGGGGGGCAAAGCGGGGCGACCGGGTACGTGCAATCGTACGGGTGGCTGTCCGGGGCGTAGATCGCGCTCCAGCAGGATTCCGGCGGGAGGGGCGAGGGAGCACACAACGCGCTCCAAATAGCAGGTGAGGTGACAGGGGAGTAGGCGGCCCGGCCCGACGGGGAGAGCGACTCTGCAGGAGCAGGGCTCTCAGTGGGAAAGGCCAGGCTACTGGATGTCATGGCCCTAGGAGGGACGAAGGTGCACAGGACTCGGCTCCGGCGGGGAAGGAAACACACAGCTCAATTGAAGACGAGCAAAGGCACAATGAACCCACTGGACCTGGGGTTCAGTTCATGGGGCAAGCTCAATCAAGCCCTTGGAGATAGTTTAAAGCACAATAAAACAAAGTCCTCTCTGGTCTTTTCCTCTCCTTCCTCATCAAGGCACCACTGCAGGCCAGTCCTTCAGCTTCTTCTTGGTCCTTCTAGTTGGGCAGAGGTTCGTTGTGGTAAAACAGGATCTGCTTTGTTAGGAGCAGGGCTCCTACTTTTATACAGTTTCTTTTGTCTTGGCAGGCCAGAGGGGCCTTTGCATAGTTCATTTCAGCTCTGGGGCACTTTGTTTGGCAAACCCTGGTCTCTCCTTTCAGGGAGCAGGGCAGGCACATCAGATGCTCCGCAGGAGGTGGAGCCAGCATTGTGATGACAAGTACAGTCAGGAGCACTCTGTTGACAGTCTTCCCTCTTCCTGGACCAGGTACAGGTCAGAGTCATCAGTCGCTCCCCAGGGGGCGGAGCCAGCATTGTGGTGGCAGAGCACAGCCCTATTCAGAGTCCAGGGGACTTCCCCCACCCATCCTGGCGTAATCCCTCTATTCACTACCTGTCATCCCCAACCCACCAGACAGCAGATACACATAAGAGCAGAGCCGGGCTGAAATGGTTAGGCAAGCAAATGCTAACTTTCTAAAAGTAGCATTTGCAAACACATGTGCACTTTACTGGGGACTAACAGTAAATCAAATGAGCCAATCATGGAAATCAATTACAGGTACACTTTACATTGGGAGCACTTGCACTGTGGCACGGGTTGGCCGTGGTGCAATGCCCTGAGCAGCTAACACCAGCAAAACATCTGAGGCACAACAGCAAAAAGTGGTAGGGAGACTCAGGCCAATGTGTCAGGTCTAACATGTGTCCCCTCCAGCTGAAATGTGGGGAGAACTACCCTACCCCAGGGAGATCCTCATCACAAAGGCAGAAAAACCTGGATAGACCGTCAGCATTGGCGTGATCTATGCCAGGGTGATGCTCCACCCTGAAGTCCATACCCTGTAGGGAAATGGACCACCTCAACAGTTTTGGGTTCTCACCCCTCATTTGCATCAACCATCTGAGGGGCCTGTGCTCTGTCTGAACCCGGAAGTGAGACCCAAACAAGTAGGGTCTTAGATTCTTCAATGCCCAGCCCACAGCAAATGCTTCTCGCTCAATTGCACTCCACCTTTGTTCCCGGGGAAGTAACCTCCTACTGATGAAGGCTACAGGTTGGTCCCAGCCCTCCTCAGTCATCTGTGAGAGAAGCATCTGTCTGCACTAGGTATTCCTTGGAGAAGTCAGGAGCCAGGAGCATGGGCACCGTCCACATGGCAGTCTTCAGGGTGTCAAAAGCTTTCTGACAGGTGTCAGTCCAGATCACTTTCCTGGGCTGCTTCTTAGAAGTCAGCTCTGTCAAGGGTGCAACAATGCTGCCATACCCCTAGACAAACCTCCTGTAGGACCCTGTGAGACCCAGGAAGGCTCTCACTGAAGTTTGGGTCTTGGGGGGCTCCCAAGCCAGGATGGTTTCAATCTTGGGTTGTAGGGGCGCCACCTTGCTGCTCCCCACTTTGTGCCCCAAGTACACCACTGAACCCTGCCCGATCTGACACTTGCTTGCCTTGATCATGAGGTCTGCCTTGCGTAGTGCCATCAACACTTCCCAGAGGTGTTGCAAGTGTTCTTCCCATGTGCTGCTGAACACTGCAATGTCATCCAGGTAGGCGGCGCTGAACTCAGCCAGTCCAGCCAACACCTGGTTGACCAATCTCTGGAAGGTGGCAGGGGCATTCTTCATCCCAAATGGCATAACCCAGAACTGGAAATACCCATCTGGTCTGGAGAATGCTGACCTCTCCTTTGCCTCATCAGTCAAAGCGATCAGCCAATACCCAGATGTTAAATCAAACGTGCTGAGGAACCGGCAGCCCCTAACCGATCGATGAGCTCATCAGCTCTGGGGATGGGGTGCGCATCAGTCTTGGTGACTGAATTGAGTCCTCTGTAGTCCACAAAGAACCGGAGTTCAGGTGTGGATCCTGGTGATGCAGCCTTTGGGACCAAGACCAATTGGCTGGCCCAAGGACTGCTGGAGGACACAACCACCCCAAGAGCAAGCCTCTTTGAGACCTCCTCCTTAATGCAGGCTCTGACCCTGTCAGTCACTCTGTAAGCTTTGTGCTTTACAGGCAAGCTGTCTCCTGTATCCACATCATGGACGCACCAATCTGTGATACCAGGAACCAGGTAGAACAGATCTGGAAACTGCCCCAGCAATTGGCGGCAGTCATCCTGTTGTTCAGGTGTCAGGGTGGGTGAGAGGTTCACTCCATCCACTGACCCATCTCGCTCTGAGGCTACTAAGAGGTTAGGAAGAGGCTTAGTCTCCTCCTCCATCCCATCATTAGTTGCCAAGAGCATGCCCACTTCGGACCTCTCCAAGTGGGGCTTAAGGCGGTTAACATGTAGGACCCTCAAAGGGTTCCTGGGAGACTGCAAGTCCACCAAGTAGGTGACAGGACTCTTGCGCTCCACAACCTCAAATAGACCTGTCCACTTATCCTGAAGTGCACAAGGCTCCACTGGGGCCAAGACCCACACCTTTTGTCCAGGCTGGAGCTCTACCAGAGTGGCATTCTGGTCATACCACTGCTTCATCTCTTCCTGGCTGGCTTCCAGATTTGCCTCAGCAAGTTGCCTGAATCACCTGGTCTGGTTTCTGAAGGCCAGCATGTAACTGTATATATTCTGGGAAGGTTTCCTGGGAGATTGCTCCCAGCCATCCTTAACCAAACTCATAGGTCCTCTCACTGGGTGACCATATAGAAGCTCAAAGGAGCTGAACCCTAGAGACTTCTGTGGCACCTCACGGTATGCAAAGAGAAGACATGGCAAAAGGACGTTCAAAGGTCTTGTCATGCCCCAAATGTCCTGCTAATAGAACATCATGAGACAGCCCCAGTAGGGAGGCTCTGAACTTCTGGGGTGCCACCAACGCACGGGCTGACCCAGGTTCAGCAACCTTAGGCTCAGAATACAGGTGGTCATTCTCCCATTAAATGAAGTGAGTACCGGACTGACTACCATTGGCCTGGTCTGCAGCCTCCTGCCGTATACCCACGAGAGAGGGGCATTATCTCTGCCCCTGCAGAATTCCTCCCTGGAAGGACCTTCTTCTTGCTGCCAATGGGTCAGCTCAGGCAGGTCCCCCAGTTCAGCTATCTGTTCCCTGGTAGGCTCCAGGGCATCCCCCTCGAGGTCTGCTTCTTCCTGGGCCGTGGGAACTTCAGGGGCCGGTCGACCATTGACTGGGTCGTCACACATGCCCAGTCGGGTAGACCCACCATTCGCAGGTGAGTCGTCTTCTCTACATTTTCCCAAGGGGAGCTCTCCAAGTCATTCCCTAGCAGATAATCTACAGGCATGGCAGTTCTCACAGCAACCTACAGAGTACCAGAGACCCCCCACTCAAAAGAAACCTGAGCCATTGGACAACGACTCTCTGAGTTGTCAGCATTGGCAACCCTACAGTAGGCATGGGGTACAACTTGCTCTTGAGACACCAGGTACTGCTGAACTGCAGTCACACTGGCTCCTGTGTCTCTAAGAGCCTCTACCTTCTTTCCATTGATGGTCACTACTTGCCCATATTTCTTAGTGTTAGAGGGTAAGTAGTTCTCAGGGACCATCTCGCTGTCTCCTAGTGAGACTAGGGTCATCTGAACAGGATCCCCACCCTCTTGGATTACTACCTCCTCCCCAAAATTAACACTATCCATTTGCCGGGGTGGAGCACCAGTGGGTGTGGGTTTTCCAAATAGGCGACACTTAGGATCAGTGGCAATGTGACCCTGGTCACCACACCTGTAACAGGTGATGTACCCTCTCTGAACAGGTTTACCTGTCGGGGCCCCGGTCTGCTTCTGTGGTAGGGGAGGCTGAGAACCTTTCTGCTGGTTCCCTTGGGGATTACTTTGGGGGCCTTTTTGGAACCCTTTCTGTTTACCTCTGTCCCCTCCACTCTTCTGCAGGGGACCCTGCCCACTCTTGGCTGAGTCTCCCACTGGACCCTTGTAGACCCTGGTGCTGAGCCAGCGATCCGCCTCCTCAGCATTGGTATCTATCAGGTGCTGGAGTAGCTCAGGAAAACAATTACTAGACAAGTGCTCCCTTGAAAATCATTCACTTTGCTACCCTTTACCCAACCATCCAGTGCTCTGCAGAAAAAGGTTACATACTCCACATAGGTACCCCCAGGAATCTTAGTACAACCCCTAAATCTCTGTCTATACATTTAAGGGGTTAATCCAAACCTGTTCATTAAGGAATCCTTCATGTGGGAATAGGAATTGTAAACTTCAGAGGGTAAATCTAGCAGAGTATCCCGCCCCTCAGTAAGGAACCGCCCCCACAACCCCGCTCCCCAATCTCTCTCAGGGATCCGGTGGGAGGACATGGCTACCTCATAGGCCTTGAACCACTGCCCTATGTCATCCCCCTTAAAGTACTCCTTTACTACATCTTTGGGCATGTACACCCTTGAATCTACCTGCTACCGGTGTTGTGCTGCCACCAGGAGGAGAGGTTTCCAAACTTTTCGCTTTCAGCTCCAACTCCTTTAATCTCATGTCATGATCCATTTGGAGCTTTCTCTCCTCCATTGCCAATCTTTGTTTCTCCATTTCCATCTGTCCATTTAATTTTGCCATCTCCATTTCATGGGCCCTGGTTGCTGCCCTGTCTGCCACTTCCTCTGGCGACAGGACCCTGCTGACATCAACAAGGCTTTCTGGTGGTTCCATTACCACGGCATTCAGGGGATCCGTTGACTCCTTCCAGGCCCTCAGCGATCTTGATGATTTGGATTTTCCTGATGCATCCAGAGTGGGCAACTCTGAACTTCTTGCAGTAGCCTTTCAGCTGCTCCACTGTGTAACCCTCCAGTCCCTGGTCTTCCAATCCCAGAGATTACTGAGGGTGCCCTTCCACCAGGGAGTGAGCCAGGCATGACTTCAATGATTGGAGATCTCTCAGCAAAATTTTAAAAAAGGACAATAAATCTCTGGCTGCGTTATAGGTCTGCTCTCACTATGTGATGATCAATAATTCACTGTACATAAATCACAAAGGCACATTCGAAAATCCCACCGCTGCCGCCAATGTTAGAATTGGGTGTCTCTGGTTGGCACAGGTATGCACTTGTGAAAAACAGGGACCCTCTCCTCTAGTCAGTGCCAGGGGAACTACCCCTTAAGAATAACCCCTGCTCACCCTTTAGGTTGCGTGGCGGGAGCAGTCAAGGCTAATCCTCAGGGCGCTAAGTTAGTTAAGCATTTATGACAACATACAGTAAACACAATGACCCACCACAAATGGACACCAGGCGTAAGATTTGTATAAAAAATACGTAGGTTGTATATAAAAATACTTAGTTATGCAGAGTTATCACAAGACCATATAACGTTTATCAATGAGGCCACAGGATGTGAAAGCGGCAAGTGTTCTTTTAAAGCTCTTAAATAGTACTGATTTAGTCAAGTTCAAGGTTAAAAACACGATCCCCCCACCTTGCTCAAGTGGGCCCTGACCTTGTGGTACAATTCGTGGATGACTGGGCGCTGCGCAGCACGCTAGCGTACTCTGTGCGGGACGAGACAGGCAGGCCGATCGAAGCTCACGCGTCTTGAGGTGGGGAGCGTACGGTGCGCTTGGCTTTAGGGTGGAGTATGCGTCGTAGGGCGGCCGGACGACTCGTTTTTGCCAAAACAATGATGCGGGGAAATCAGAACATTGCGGACCCCGAGTCTGTCGCAAATTCCTGTCAAGTTCAGTGGTGCTGTTCTTGGGTGTTCGCGGCTTCACTGGTGCGGTGCGGACTCCTTGGAGGGGAGTATGGGGTGAAGTAGCGCACGTCAGGGGTACGCGTCGTACTCCTTTAGTGCCTTTTCGACAAACAAGCGTACATTTGGATCCTCAGTTAGTGGGCGGCTTCCTGCAGGCAGGCGCGGCCCAGTGCCTCCAGTATGGACCATACAGGGGGTCGCTTCAGGAGGGCGGCGCGGCCTGTCTCACGAGATGGAGGGCAAAGCGAGGCGGCCAGGTAAGTGCAATCGTACGGGTGGCCGTCCGGGGCGTAGATCGCGCTCCAGCAGGATTCCGGCAGGAGGGGCGAGGGAGCACACGACGCGCTCCAAATAGCAGGCGAGGTGACGGGAGCAGGCAGCCCGGCCCGACGGGGAGAGAGCGACTCTGCACGAGCGGGCTTCTCAGCAGGCAAGGGCAGCCAGGCTCCTTGGTGTCACGGCCAAAGGAGGGACGAATGTGCACAGGACTCGGCTCCGGCGGGGAAGGAAACACACGGCTCTATTGAAGACTAGCGAAGGTACAATATACCCACTGGTCATGGGGTTCAGTTCAGGGGGCCAGCTCAATCAAGCCCTTGGAGATAGTTTAAAGCACAATAAAACAAAGTCCTCTCTGGTCTTTTCCTCTCCTTCCTCAGCAAGGCACCACTGCAGGCCAGTTCTTCAGCTTCTTCTTGTGAAGGAATATAAAATTGATACTATATAATGTTGTCTTAATGTATCCAATATATCAATGTTATTTTCATAGAACCCCCTTGTAAATACACTCGACCCATGTACATACTAAGAATCAGGCCCGACCTGAACAAACACCCTCTTGGTTTCAGTTCTCTGGCCTCTTTCGTTAGTTAGGAAAACACGTGACATGCTACTAAGAGGAGAGCCTGAAAGGTCGGCCTGGGCTATGAACAGACCATTGATTCTAAATTAGGAAACTCAAGGTCGCATCTGTCTTTCTTGTAGGATGAGCACATTCTTGCAGGTGCCATGCCTGTACTCCCGTGCACCAGAACGAAAGGGAGGCACTTTTACTGACCTACCCCCGGAATAACTTGAGCTGAGTTTCGAATCAATCAATTGTGCCTTATATGGGTTTTCCTGTTGGTTTCTTGAGAACTGGTACTTTTCCATGTACGGGGTTTCTATGAGGTATGCCGAAAGTATAATGCACTGTTTTGAATGTGATCCAGCAGTCTCCTCTGCACACCTTTGAGAGCTGTGGCGAGAGGGAGGCTCCCCTATATAGGACGCTTTTGCAAAATAAACAATTGAACCTTCGCCAATGCCAACTGACTTATTCTTGGTAAATAAGGTATATGGGCTATTGGTAAGTATATCCCTATGGTATAATTTTTAGTACTTCAGTTGGCGACTCCGCCGGGACTCCGCGATAGGGTTGTCCCCTCCTGTAAGCAGGAGAAGAGGGACGGGGAGGGATTCTGGTCGAGGGGGTGGACTGAAAAAGGATCCTAATTGAGAAACCAGTTTGTGGTAGAAAAGGAAAATTCCACTCTTCGGCCCAGTGACCTTCCAAGCTGCTAAATAACCCTTCGCCGGAGTTCTTCGGGCTTAACCCGGGAACAGCTGACCGTGTTGATCTATAAAAGAAGTCGGCAGTGGAGAACGTGCAATCAGACCTGAGTGCACCAGGTGAGTTAATTGTATTGTAAATCCTTTGTTGATTTTGGAACAAGCACTTTTGAGAAGTGGCTCAGAAGAACAGTTAACTGAGTATGGAATGTAGTGGTTAGTGAACCACAGGGAATCTGTGGGTCTGACGTGGCAGTGGTGTGACTGCACGGGCAGATGCCCCACAGACTTGTTCGTGATTAGTTGGGACAACATCGGACGCCTTAGTGTTGCACGGAGGGTGCTCTCTCGGCCGAATCCTCTTCGGAAAAGCCCCTAGGAGCAACTGGGTAAGCGCGTGGTCTGGGGTTGCGCCCATAACGCCCGGGCCCAACTAGCACAGGACTAGGGGATAGTCTCTAAGAGGGTTCGTGGTGCGCCTGTCTGATGATCCCAGGGCAGTCTTTGGACTGTCTCTTTTGTGAATTCTTTTAGTGGTCTGGAATGCAGGGTGATCGATTCCCTGAATAGGAGTCGACGGGCTCTGTTCAAGTATAAGACATGTCGTATGGAATTGTGAAGTCATGACCAGAGTATTTTTTTTTCTCTCTCGATCAAAACTTATGCACTTTAGGTACGTTATGTGAATGGAATTGTTTCAAATTGAAAGCCGAAAGAATATGTGGTGAGTGGACGCGTCCATGAGTGTAACTGCAGTTGTAATGGTATGATTTGTTGAATTCATAAAATGTCTTGTTTTAGTAAATTATGTTTTGGATGCTGCCGTCAGAGAAGTGGATGGCTGGAAGAAAGACTGCCTGCTCCTCTGGAACGATTCAGAAAAGAGGGTGGTGATGAACAGAGTGTCTGAATTAAGCAGACCACTCTTACCCAGTCCAAAGATCAGGTCTTGATCCATCACCGTTATTTATCTCACTGCACCATCCCAGCTCAGAACCTGGCTATATGCAAATCAGACTGTCCCTGGCCCAGTGCATCATGGGAACAGGGCAGACTAAACTACCAAGCCAATTCTTCACCAGAAAGGAGACAAGCTACCGGGGAACGGTTTCTGGCATTTCAGCCATCTTCGGCCCGGCTTGCTTGAATCCTGATGGTGCAGTGAGAAAGGGACTCATGTCTGAGTATACCCTGCCACACCTATAGTGGCCAAAAACGATTCAGAAACGACGGTCACCCCTATGGGTATGACCACTGCCTCTTTAGATGTCACAACGCGATGCCCTATGGGAGGGACGGAAGGTCGACGAGTTTTCACTCAATCATCCTTAGGAACTGAAGAAAGACGGGCTATAGTGATTCAGGCATTTTACTCTAGAAGACATTTGGACTACTATGAAAGATTTTGAACCAGTTACGCAACAACTAGCATTGGAACATATGGCAATAAGACTGATTTCCTTATGGGAGCAATGTTTTCAGGAAGGGCTGGCCCCCCAGATATTATGTGATATCAAAGATCGAACTTTTAAATTTGAATTACAGGTCGAAGAAGTATTTCAAAATGTCAAAACTTTGGTACAATATCGGGACAGAATGAATAGGAAATGTCCAGATGTAGGGGCACCGTATCCTATGAGAGAAGTGCACCCTCTTTTCCATCCAGAGATTCCTAAAGTGTTAGATGGAGGGGGCCAAGTGACCAGAGCACGTGTAGAGGCACCTTTCCAAGAACAGTGGGTCTATACCTCTTTGAAGCTGAGTGAAGTTCTTACCTTAAAAGCCCAACTTCCTTACCCTCGAAAAAAAACCACAGCTAATTATAGAGAATTGACAGAAGCCACAAATTCAGCTGTTATGACTTTAGCCTATATCGAGTTATTTTTCGGTCTTCTGATCCCAGTAGATATATGGAGACAGGTGCATGATTCAGATCATGCCGCAGAACTTGGAGGGACCTGGGATCAAATTAAGGCGTGGGACAAAGATCGAAAACCAGGCGACAAGCCTAAAGATGAGATTTTAGCTATACCTTCTCGAATTATCACATATATGCAAACCCTTATTCCCCCACAAAATGTGGATTGGGATAAGCTAACAGCCTGTAACCAAAAGAAGGATGAAAATGTGTCTGATTTCTTTACTCGGTTTGAGAAAGTATTTATTGACTTCAGTGGACAAGATATGTCCACAGAAGGTCCATACGGCTATTTGTAAATAGATTTGTCAGTAATTTGTTACCAGAAATAAATACACGTTTACAGGCTGCTGAAAGTACTCGGACCACTTCAACCCCCTCAGTTATTCTTAGTATGGCCCAGTATTATGAACATCGAGAAAATGAGAGTAAGGATAAGTTAGATAGAAAGGTTAAGGAGTTGAAAACGCGAGTACTGCTGCAGCAAGTCAGCAGAGGGCAAAACAGTAGAAGGGGAGGAAGAGTCTCTTTCCCAAGAGGAGCAATGATGAGAGGAGGAGGAGGTCAGGGTCCTTATATAGGTATTAACCAGTGTTCCAATTGTAGACAGGATGGACACTGGCGAGCCCAGTGTCCATTATAATGTAGATTGGGTGGTTTTAATTGAGGACGAGGAAGAGGAGGTACTGATCAGAATAGTATGAGATGTAGTGACAGGTCAGGCGATGAGTCAGGAAATAACTATTTTGATGATTTTCAGGGAAGGCAATATTATAATGAGGATTATCGGGAAGATGGCTATGATGGAAACAATTATGCATGAGACAGCCACGGACAGAGCAGGGGCCATGTAGCAGTACCAGTGGACCAACAGGGGCCTTATGTACAGGGGCAATTGATGGGGACATCTGAGAAGTTTTTGGTGGATACTGGAGCAATGAATAGTCTGTTGCTCATACATTGGTCCCAGGGGCTGCTCTGTCTGGGCAAAATAATGTATCGGTGGGATTTTCAGGAATGACTGTGTAAAGCCCCGTTTCAAAACCACTTCCCTTTACTATTGGCCCTGATACTGTGGACTCACCATTCTTGTTACTTCTAGTTGTGGCGAAAATTTGCTAGGATTGGATATACTAAAAAAGTTGCATGCTCGTATTTATTGTTCTCCTGATGGTGTGTAGCTGACATTGCAGCCTCCTATTGAACGTATGCCTCAATGTTTAGTCAAAGATGCACCTCTCCCTCCTGAGTTTTCAGATATATCCAAAACTCTTTGGGCAAAGGAGGACACGGATGTCGGATTGTTGAAAATTCGTGAATCTACCCCGTATTCCCCAATATCGAATTTCGCCTGAAGGTGAACAGGCTTCATTGCATGTCATTTGTGATTTAATTAAGAAAGGAATGGTAGAAGAAATGACTGCAAGCATTTGTAACAGCCCCATTTTACCGATTTTGAAAAAGGCCCCTCTAGATGGTGACCCTGATTATAAAGATACTTATCGTTTTGTGATTGACCTTAGAGAGGTTAATAAAATAGTGATTCCTCAATACCCTGTGGTCCCGGATATCACTGCAATCCTGACTATGATTCCCCCTACTGCACAGTATTTTTCAGTGATAGATTTGAAGAACGCTTTCTTTAGTATCCCAATACATCCTGACAGCCGTCATATTTTTGGATTCTCATTATCTGGCCGCAGTTTCAGATTTTGTCGTGCACCTCAAGGCTATACTGAAAGCCCTAGCATTTATAGCCAATCTCTAAAGGCAGTATTAGATGAGTTAGTCCTCCCTCCTGGTAATGTTCTCGTCCAATATGTGGATGACATTCTGGTGGTATCAGATACGGCAGCTGGTTGTAAGGAGGCTACTGGTAAACTGTTGCACCATCTGGCAGCTAATGGTAATAAAGTGTCCTTGTCTAAATTTCAGTATTGTCCACAGGAAGTGACCTACCTTGGTCATTTACTGTCGAAAGCGGGGAGAAGATTAACTCCTGAACGGATAACTGTTATTACTAACATGTCTGTGCCTCGTACTAAGCGTGATGTTTGTGCTTTTCTAGGCATAACCTCTTACTGTCGCCAATGGATTCCTAATGTTTCTCTTCTGTCTAAACCCTTGTTGCATCTGGTTACCAAAGATGTGCATGAACCCTTGCCCTGGACGGATGAATGTCGAGATGCTTTTAATTCTTTAAAATCTGCTCTTTGCTCTGCACCCGTTCTGGGAACTCCGGACTACCGAAAACCTTTTGAACTTTACATGCATGAAGTTGACGGTTGTTGGTTGTTGTCTTTCAGTGTTAACCCAGGGTTTTGGCGGAAAGCAACAACCTTGTGCATATTTTTCGACAGTATTGTCGCCAGAGCCCTTCCTAGCTGTTTGAGGGCTACTGCTGCAGTGGCAATTCGACAGGTGGAGGAGATCATTTTAAATACTGATCTCACAGTGATGGTACCGCACACTTTTGACATCTTATTGAATCGAACAAAAACTCAGCACCTCACGAGTGCACGATTGACTGGTTATGATTTAACTCTGTTTGCACCCCACATTAAAATCAAAAGATGTGCCACTCTGAATCCAGCCACGTTACTACCCCTCCCTTCGAGTGATCAAAAGGACGATGTCCATGATTGTATATTTCGGACTGAAGAAGAAACAAAGGGACGTGTAGACCTCACTGACTCCCCTTTATCTGGCCCACAAGGGGAGTTGTATGTAGATGCCTCTTGTTTCAAGTTACCATATGGCACAACAACAGCTGCTTATGCTATCACTACCCTTAGAACAGTAGTAGAGACTGCTCGGGTTTCTCAGCATTCAGGACAAGCAGCAGAACTAATAGCATTATTAAGAGCATGTGAACTGAGCGAAGGTTTGAGAGTAAATATTTTCACAGATAGCCAGTACGCTTTTGGCGTAGCCCATAGTTTTGGGCGGCTGTGGAGGGAATGAGGATTTCTTACCTCCCATAGTCAAAGAATACAACATGGCCCTTTGATTGAAAGATTGTTAAATGTCCTAACTTTACCAGAGAAGGTGGCTATCATTAAGTGTAGTGCCCACAAGAGAATCATTGACACTACAGGAGAGGGAAACACCTTTGCCGATCAAGTAGTGAAGGAAACAGCGCAAACTAAAACGTCCACAATGTTCCCCAGTGTAGCAACTCGATGGGTGCCTGAGACCTCAGTATTTGATAATACTATTGAAAGTGTTAGAGAATTGCAGAAAGAAGCCACTCCTGATGAATTATTGAAATGGGAACGCAAAACAGGAGGTTTAGACAAAAATAATTGCTGGATTGACTTGACTGACAGACAGAGATGGCTATTGCCTAATGCCCTGGTGTACGCAGTATTAGTGATGGGCCATGGCTCTGCCCACATTGGAGCAAAAGGTATTTGTGCAATATTGGACCCAGTGTGGAATAACTCGAATATCCCAAAGACTGCTGCCCATGTGGTTAAATACTGCATGGTCATTTTACATCATAGTCCCGGTGGGAGAGAGACAGTTAGTAGTGACAATTTTGCGCCCCCTTCTTTACCGTTTGAAGTACTACAGATGGATTATATTCAATTTGACATAGTAAACAATTTCAAGCATGTGCTGGTGGTGGTTTGTGCGTTTAGTAAATGGTTTGAAGCATACCCCACCAAAGAGAATACTGCTCTAGCCACTGCAAAAGCTCTAATTAAAGAGTTTCTGCCTTGATTTGGTTTGCCCCGAATTATATGGACAGACAATAGGGTACATTTCAATGCAGAACTCGTTAAATATATTTGTAAAGAGTTGCAAATAAAACAGAAATTTCATGCAGCACGACACCCGCAATCTGCAGGACTGGTTGAGAAATATAATGGCATATTGAAATTGAAGATGGCAAAGATACAGGAGAGTACGGGTTTGAGTTGGCCTGATGCGCTGCCCCAAGCATTAATGTCAATAAGAGTAACCCCCTATTGTCGGGCTGGGCTGGCACCTTATGAGGTTGTTTTTGGTCGACCAGCCAATGTGTGGGGTGTCCCAAGGCCTAGATCCTTCTGTGATCATGATTATCCTATGATGACAGATTATCTGTACTCTTTAACTAAAGATCTGCGTTCCATTCATCAACAGATGCCAGCAGTACTGCAGCTGCTGCCGGAGGGTCCCGGACATTGCTTGGAACCAGGACAGTGGGTCCTTGTGCGAAATTACCAACGGAAATCGAGTCTGGAACCCAGGTGGAGTCGTCCCTACCAGATTCTTCTGGCCACCCGGACAGCAGTGAAAGTGGATGGGAAAAAGCATTAGATACACGTTTCACATGTAAGGAAGCTACCCCTTCCGCTTCCTTCTGATCAGCGGAACCGAGACGGAGTTCTGACACAAGAGGGAGAACGAAGGTTGAGTTTTGTGCCTTTCTCGGATGCCATTGAAATTGGGCAAGATGAAGGATTGTTGATGCCGCAAGGAGACAAATCAGCTTCAGTTTCTGAAACTCGTGATAAGGCTGATCCCCCTGAGGCTTCTGAAAAACGTGTTGCACCAAATGTCCCTGCTGCTATGATGTTCCATGACCAGGAGCAACCTGGCCATCTTCGATACAATTAACGGCCCGAAAACCACACGATACCCCAGTATCGGATTGTAGGAGACAGGGAAAGACTTGAGTTGTAGGGTTGAAGATAGCTGTTTTCTGGGGTATTGAGCAAGACTCTGGACTGAACACGTTGAGAGCTTGGAACTGACACATTGCTCTGTTCAGAAAGAAAGACTGTGTTACATGAAGGGCCTAAATTGCAACAGTGAAATTACAGGGAAGATTGTTTTTGTGGATGAATAACAAGAGCCTGCCTGTGAGGGAGAAGAAACCCTCTGGCAGTTGGCTTGCATCCTTTCCCCGAGTTTAGTTTGGACTTTTAGTTAGAATGTATCCTTTTGCCCGATTTGCCTTGAAGATGAGAGACCTCTTGCTCCCAGACCTTTTCTTGAGAATGTCCTCATGTTTTTCGGTTGGGCTACCAGAATGAAGATAGCCTTTGTGATAAATATTACCATAAATATGATAATATTAATGAGCGTGTTTGTGTATTTGGAATTTCAATACCCTATGATAATGTATTAAGTACCACCACAGTCCCACCTGAGCATTTCTTTCATACCTTGCCTCCCCACAAAGAGCGACATCGAGAAACCTATGCTAAAAATGTGTTCATAGAAATGTTGCATGAAGCTCATAGCACTACGAATAAGACAAACTGTTGGGTATGTGGCCTTTTGCCATCTGTAATGCATCGCCATGGTTTGTTCATTTCTTTGCCATTATCACATTTAGCGAGCTGTGAAACCTGGTTTCAGTTGTTATCTCTTATATACCTGCATTATGTAGCTCACCCTAAAAGATGTACTGAGAAGGATTACAAAGCTGTTTTAAAGTATATAGAACAACATCAGGGATTTGATGCTCAGGGGAACCAAGGGGAGGGATCTTTAGATCTGCATGTCTGTATGAATATGTATACCACTTATGAAAATGCTACTTGGCTAAAGGAAAAAATGTTAGATTTTGAACAATTTAACTCCACGCAATACTTTCAGCATTTCCAGGATCGTAATGTTACTGATGATAAGGCAATGCCAGTTCCTATCCTGAATAGTACTGCGTCCTTTTGTATACAAGGGAAAGGTTATGTTAAAGTAGGGAACAGTAGATGTAACTATATGTACACTTTGCATACTAACAGCACCCCACCTTTGATAACCCCGCCAAATGTGTATTTTGTCTGTGGTGAGAACGCCTACACTTGGCTTCCCAGAGGATGGGCAGGGCAATGTTATCTGTCCTTCCTGTATCCTCCAGTGTATATAGCTCCTTCTAATTATCACAAGACACACCAGCTGACTAAACGAAGCTCAGATCCTTACCGAGTTAGTAGAAGTATTGATACTGAAAGCACTGATCAGACTGACACTGGTTCTCAGCAGTTTGTAGATATAGCAAAGGGTCTCTTTCCAATATGGACGTCTCTCTAGAGTAGTGGAAAATGTAGTTCAAACCACTACTGGGATTCTGACTAACCTAACTGTAGAGCTTCAGGCTACGAGGCTTGTATCGCTTCAAAATCGGATGGTGCTTGACATCATCCTAGCTGATCGAGGAGGAGCATGCCGCGTGATCGGCATCTCCTGCTGTGTATATATCCCAGATTCCCCAGATTCCGCTCCAACTATACACTTGACCATTCAGAAATTATATCGCTTAGCTGCGGAAGTCCATGCTGACACTGGTACTTGATCTTTGACCGGGTGGTTTTGGGAACTCCTCTCCACTTGGGGCTGGAAAATTTTCATGATTCTGGCTGGAGCACTGAGAGTGGTATTTGGTTGTTGCCTGTGCCTTCATTGTGGGCCAGCATGCTGCTCCTATTGTGTTACCAAGCTCACTTCCTCATTGACCGTTTCACGGCAGGCAAAAATTGAGAAGCAGTTAGTGCAAAAGGAGGTTACCGACCTCATGCAGATAGATGGAGGTGTGTTCTTAGATTAGGAGACCTGTTATATTATATATTGGCTACATCACGCCAAAAGGGCACTCTGAAGGAATATAAAATCGATACTATATAATGTTGTTTTAATGTATCCAATATATCAATGTTACTTTGATAGAACCCCCTTGTAAATACACTCGACCCATGTACATACTAAGCATCGGGCCCGAACTAAACAAACACCCTCTTGGTTTCAGTTCTCGGGGCCTCTTTCGTTAGTTAGGAAAACACGTGACATGTTACTAAGAGAAGAGCCTGAAAGGTCGAACTGGGCTATGAACAGACCATTGATTCTAACTTAGGAAACTCAAGGTCGCATCTGTCTTTCTTGTAAGATGAGTACATTCTTGCAGGCGCCATGCCTGTACTCGCGTGCACCAGAATGAAAGGGAGGCACCTTTACTGACCTACCCCCGGAATAACTTGAGCTGAGTTTCGAATCAATCAATTGTGCCTTATATGGGTTATCCTGTTGGTTTCTTGAGAACTGGTACTTTTCCATGTACGGGGTTTCTATGAGGTATGCCGAAAGTATATATGCAGTTTTGAATGTGATCCAGCAGTCTCCTCTGCACACCTTTCAGAGCTGTGGTGAGAGGGAGGCTCCCCTATATAGGGCACTTTTGTAAAATAAACGATTGAACCTTCTCCATTGCCGACTGACTTATTCTTGGTAAATAAGGTATATGGGCTATTGGTAAGTATAGCCCTATGGTATAATTTTTAGTACTTCACTTGGTCCTTTTAGTTGGGCAGAGGTTCGTTGTGGTCAAACAGGATCTGCTTTGTTAGGAGCAGGGCTCCTACTTTTATACACAGTTTGTTTTGTCTTGGCAGGCCAGGGGGGCCTTTGCATAGTTCATTTCAGCTCTGGAGCACTTTGTTTAGCAAACTCTGGTCTCTCCTTTCAGGGAGCAGGGCAGGCACATCAGATGCTCCGCAGGAGGTGGAGTCAGCATTGTGATGACAAGTATAGTCAGGAGCACTCTGTTGATAGACTTCCCTCTTCCTGGACCAGGTGCAGGACAGAGTCATCAGTCGCTCCCCGGGGGGCGGAGCCAGCATTGTGGTGGCAGAGCACAGCCCTATTCAGAGTCAAGGGGAATTCCCCCCACCCATCCTGGTGTAATCCCTCTATTCACTACCTGTAATTCCCAGCCCTGTCACTCACAGAAACAAGACAGCAGATACACATAAGAGCAGAGGCGTGCTGAAATGTTTAGGCAAGCAAATGCTAACTTTCTAAAAGTAGCATTTGCAAACACAGGATATTAAAATAAACTTTACTAAAATAACTATTTTATTATTCTGAGTTCAGGCATACTAAACTTGACTTTCTACCATGCTCCCTGAGTCTGTTGGGATTATATAGTGTAATAATTCCAGCAGCCCATTCTGACCTATGGAGAGCAGGTAGCCTTACAATAGTGAAAAACGAAAATGGCTGTAATTCACTATTAGGACATGCCACACACATCAGGGCTTGTCCTACCTTATGCTTACAATGCACCCTGCCTTAGGGCCAGACATAGGGGTGACTCACATGAAGTAAAGGGAAGGTTTAGAGGCTGGTAAGTGTGTGCACTTGCCCAGCCAGCATGACAGTACCAGACTGCACGCAGGTTCTGCAATGGCAGACCTTAGACACATTTTAACAGGCTTCTTCTGTGGGTGGCGCAACCACCGCTGCAGGCCCACTAGCAGTATTTGTATTTACAAGCCCTGGCACTCCTGGTGCTCTTTACTGGGGACTGACAGTAAATCAATAGAGCCAATCATGGAAATCAAATACAGCTACACTTTACTTTGGGAGCACTTGCACTGCGGCACGGGTTGGCCGTGGCACAGTGCCCTGAGCAGCTAACACCAGCAAAACATCTGAGGCACAACAGCAAAAAGTGGGAGGAAGACTCACGCCAAGGTGCCAGGTCTAACAAAGAGCTGTGAGCACAGTTTGTCTGTTATCCCGGGGCAAAGAAGGCAACTCTTTCCTCAACATTCTAATGACAAACATAGTTTTGGATACCACCGCATTCACTTGGGGCTCAAAGGTGAGTCTCTCATCAAGTATTACACCCAGGTATTTTACCTTTTTAGTGGGAAAGGGGAGAGTGCCCATAGTATCCGCCACCTGTTGGGTGTTCAGAAGTTGATGTTATTGCCAAACAATATCACCTCGGTTTTACCCTAGTTAAATTTAAGACAATTCTTTGCCATCTAGCTCCCCACTGATACCATACACTACTGGAAGCGTCCTTCAATACCTACCACTTTCCCAGGTGTCAGAGATACCACAATTTGAGTATCATCCGCATAAGAGGTAAGCCAGCGCACTGACATAAACATTATAAAGAGTGAGAGATGACCCCTGAGGGACCCCACAGGGCGATGTAAAAGGTTCGGACTGATAGTCCCCCAGTGCCACAATTTGTTTTCTGTTCACCAGGAAGGGTCTTAAGAGATCGCAAGCTTTCCCAAGAATGCCACATGCTTTTAGGCAGTTCATCAGTATTACATGATGCACCGTATCGAAAGCAGCGGACAGGTCAAGCAGGATCAATGCCACCCTGCCTCCCTGATCTACAGCTTCCCTGATCTACTCTGTAGCTTTAATGAGTGCAGACTCTGTGCTGTGCCCAGCTCTAAAGCCATATTGAGACGGATCCAGCATTTGTGTACCTGATAGGAAGAGGCTTAACTGTTTATTCATAGTTTTTTCGATCATTTTCACCGGTAGAGGGAGTCTGGAAATTGGACGAAAATTGTTTGGGTTTTTAAGGTCCAAACTCTGATTTTTTAGAAGGGGCAAGATGGATGCCAGTTTCCATTGCAAAGGGAAGTTTCCCGTTATGAACATCATATTAAATATGACTGAGCCTACGATTGGGACCGGGGCCAACTTGAGCACCTCAACAGGACAAGGGTCATAAGTAGGATCTGAAATTACCTCCATAAGGGTCTTTTGTGTGTCCCCTGGGGAAACTGACAGAAATGTATCAAACGTGGGGGTAAGAACCCCTACTGTCATAGATTCAAGATCCCATCTTGAATTAGAAGATGAACAATATAAATATTAGGATGAAATGACAATTTTACAAGAGATTAGAAGAAGAAAGGCTGAAGACAAAACAAAAGTGATTTGTGACAACCTGATGTGAATTTTTGTGTTGGCTAAGGTCGCCATCAGAGGAGGGCTTGATGCAGCGTAAAAGCTGATCTAGCCTTATACAACACTTAAAATCTCAACAATAAAACAAATGTGCACTTTGCACATATCTAGAAAATTAATACCAAAGCTTGATAGGTTGATAAACCAGAATCTTAGAAGCATGCTGGACTAGGTAGAAACTGTAGGATTAACCAACTAGTTAATTTAAGATGTTTAAGTAACTGATTACCTTATATTCTTTAACAGAGATGTAATAAAATTTGATGATAACATAGCATTGCTATTGTCTTCATTCCTAGGCTGATGACACCCAGCTGATCCTCTCCCTGACCAATTACCCCGCCGCCGCCTGAGCCAACCTTCACGAAGGGATGAAAAAGGTAGCCGAGTGGATGACGACCAGCCGCCTGAAACTGAACTCAGACAAGACGTAAGTCCTCATCCTGGGCTCCTCGCCCTCCGCCTGGGATGACTCCTGGTGGCCCCCCGCCCTGGGCACCGCACCCAAACCGACAGACCACGCACGCAACCTGGGCTTCATCCTGGACTCCTCCTTCTCCATGACCAGACAAGTCAACGCCGTCTCCTCGTCGTGCTTCAACATCCTGCACATGCTACGGAAGTTCTTCCGGTGGATCCCTATCGAGACCAGGAAGATGGTCACCCAGGCCCTCGTCACCAGCCGACTGGACTACGGCAACGCCCTCTACGCCGGAACCACCGCCAAGCTCCAGAAGAGACTCCAGCGGATCCAGAACACCTCAGCCAGACTCATCCTCGACATCCCATGACACAGCCACATCTCCGGACATCTGAGAAACCTGCATTGGCTCCCCGTCAACAAAAGAATCACCTTCCGTCTCCTCACCCACGCACACAAAGCCCTACACGATCAAGGCCCGAGCTACCTCAACAACCGCATCAACTTCTATGCTCCCAAACGCCATCTCCGATCAGCCAGTCACGCCCTCGCCTCCGTCCCCCGCATCCGAAGAACGACAACAGGAGGAAGGTCCTTCTCCTACCTGGCCGCCAAGACCTGGAACTCCCTCCCTCCCTCCCTGCGCCTGACCCAAGACCACCTCTCCTTCAGGAAGAAAGGAAGAAGCTCAAGACCTGGCTGTTGGAGCAGTAGCAGCACCCCCCCCCCCAAGCGCCTTGAGACCCTCCGGGTAAGTAGTGCGCTCTACAAATGTCTTGATTGATTGATTGAGAGTTGATGGAGCAAGGATTCGCACATTAACCGACTTGCTTGTATTCATGAACCTTGAATAACCCTAATTATCTAATCAACCTCTTTTGTCTTATTAATCTGTCCCTTGTTTGACATTTGGGTGTCCGAGAGACCGCTTATCTCGGAGACGAATAGACACGACCTGCTTATGTGTCTATTAACAGTAATACGCTTGCAACCTAAAATGGCCGCTGCTACGCGGGAATTTAGACTGCGCATGCGTCGGTCATACCCATGTGACGTGACGTATTCAATGTCTTGGTGCGAAACTAATTGCACATGCGCAATAAAACTAAAATGGCTGCTCTGTGTTCGCACATGCTTAAAGCTTGCTTGCTGTTTTCGCTAAGCTGTTCGTTTGGCCTAATCCTAATGCTATAGTTTATTATAAAGTAATGGGAGAGTATAGTGATTCATGGTATACAGTGAAATCATTTATTCTATGTTCTAAAACTGTTTGTTTTCCATTTCATGTACACTTCGAACCCTTGGCTTATTATAACCCAATGTACTCCATTTTGAATGAAACTGCGTCTGCGCGAGATCCGCGAGTCTCCAGAGCAGTGACCTTTAATTGCAGCCAAGAAGCTGACTGACTGAGAAGATGCTCCCAGGAACCTGAACTGTGACCCAGCTAAACGAAGCTGAACTGTACTACAGTTGTAACAAATGTATATGATGTTTTATTCACCATTGTTAACTGGAACGCATATGTCATGAGAACCTGGAATTTAGGGGCCCGGTACAGGAATTGAATATTAATCCTGAGAAAGTTTAGAAAATAGGTGGTGTGATGACCTGTCCTCCTCCTTTGTCCAATCAAAATTGGGGATCCTTACACTTGCAACATTGGGGGGTGGTACACTGACCCGAAAAACAGTATAACTAGCGTAGGTTTAGCTAGAGAAATTGTCCGACTTGTCGGAAAATCTGAGCTGTCACTGACCCAACGCACTCTATAGGTGACTGAATCAGAGAGCTGCAGAGCACTCTGTTGGGAGGTTCGAGAAACCCATTTGGGGTATTGGTAATTGAAATTGCTGACGAAGCAATTTGCTGGGAGGTTCGAGAACCCAATCGGTGTTTTGGCAGATTCCTTGCAGAGAGGGAGTAGCGCAGGCATTGCAACCGAAGCTGCAGGTGTTGGTCTTAACCTTTGGTGAACCTGTCCTGATCCAGATTCTGGATTTATCCTGTCCTGACTGTCCATGAGCTGCACCTGCTCGCCTACTGGCACCTACGTCCTTGGGATTCTTCTTGACTTTTCCAAACTGACCCGTGGCCAGGGTTGGTCTTCACTCTATCTTAGGTAAATATAAAGTCTGTGTGGGTAATTGTCTTCCTAATTGCATCCATCTCTTTACCCTCACTGAAATTGCAAAGCTTTGATTGCATATGTTCCATTTTCTTCCCCGTCCCTTGGAAAATGAGATATTCATGTATTCCTGACTGTTAGTATGTTCCATTTTTCAACACACCTTTATTCAATGCTAAATCGTTTCTATTTAGTATATGTTCCTTTTCTTTACCCTTCCTTTAAGGAGATAAGCTGAATTTAATAGCATGTTCCAAATCTTACCTTCCCTATAGTTTATGCTAAAACTCTAAATCTCGAATTGCTATAAGTTTTTCTTTAAACTGTCATCTGAATTTTGAAAGTCTTTGGGATTAGTATGTTCCCTTTCTTTACCCTCCTTTAATCAATGTTGCGAAATATTGTTATCTAAATATAGCATGTTTTTTTTTCCATTTACCCTTCAGTTTAAAGTTCTTAAATCCTTAGCATACGCTGTTTATGATTTTGATTATAGATAGTTTGATCTGCTTTAACCTTATGCTCATGACATATGATGATGATGATGATGATTAGATAAAAGTTTGAACCTACCCAGAGTCTGTGGTTATTTCCTATTTACAAATGTTATACATGTTTTGAGTACCTAGCTTATAACTCAACTCCCTGATCCTATGTGTTTAGGTTCCTGGTATCTATATTGCTAGGTTATAGATATAGGAATTAGTAGTGGAGAATCACAAATTATACTGATAGTAGTGTGTGAGTTACCTAAGTAAATGATTAATGTGTGTAGTTTTTAAAACTTATGGGGCCAGGTGAGCATTAGTTTAAATTTCCCTTTGCTGGGTGACCTGCGTGCTCTATTAGTATATTTTTCTGGTAGCAGAGGTATGGTTAGGGATTAGCTAAAGTTAGGTAGTTAGTTAGTTAGTAGATTAAGATTCATATTTTCATTGATCGCTCAAATGTGCTGTTAGTGAAATGTTTATTTGATGCTGCTATATTGAAGTTTATGCATTAACCAAACTTGTTCGTACCTGTTATATGTTTTGTCTGGAATCCCCGGGGGCAGAATAGCGGGTGGTAAATAGAAGCCACATCGCAGTGAGGTCAGTGGCTCGAGGAAAATTAGTGCATGGTTGAGCAGAACTGGAAGCACTAATTAGGGTTTTCTGAGTGAATGATTGAATAAGTGATAGCAATGAGTTCGCTGGCAAAACTTCTAATGTGATATAACCTAGTAAGGGTCACACGGAAGGAGTAGCAGGTTCGTTGGAGCTTGATTGATAGCAAAAGGGTTCGCTGGTGAAACTTTAGACTTCGTATATATCCCAGAGTGGATGAGTCGAGGGAGTAGCAGATTCTCTAAAGCTTGTGTGAAGGATAGGCAGAAGGGATCTATCCGCAGTATATGAAAAGTAGACAGAAGAGGTTTACTTGCAGAAAAATAAATCTTTCCTTTCTAGACACTCGAGTACAGTGGCAAATGTTTTACGTTGAAAATTAAATAAAGCACTTGCACTTTAAAGAAAGAAAGTGAGTTTCAGTTACCTTGTGAAGGAGGGAGTCAGTTGCGGAGCTGCGCTGACGTCACTCAGTGCAGCGCTGGTATTGGTCAAAACAGCGGGCGTGTACCTGAGATAGTATTGTAAAGGAGGGGTGAGCGCAGGAGCGTGAGAACTTGATTCACGAGAAAAGCTGCGCATCCATTGGTTGAAAATTACTTGCAACCACAGTGTTGATTGGTTGTCGAAGAAAATAAGACGCGCTAGTATTGGAAGTGATTTTGTAAACAAAGGAACTTTGCAGAAAGTATATGTGGTATCCAACTTTTCCAGAGATTAGACCTGATCCCACATACCAGGGGTTTGCAAGAGAACAGGCGATATGAGGTATGGAAGCAAGAGAAAAATGACTTTAGTAGACAAAGTTAAAAACTATTTCAAGAGAGACAAGCCCATTAAAACTACAGAAGGAGTTATTATTCCCACACCAAACACTCCCACAGCCTTCATGATGTTTGATAAAGGTTACCATTCTTGTGTATGGTTAGAGAACTGGGTAGAATATAGCAAAGATGATGGAATTTTAGCATTCCCTCTAGAAGGTACCTTTAATGGAAGAATTTTGTTCAACTTGAGAACCCGGATCAATGATTTACATCCCAGACCTAGATTGACACAATATGAGGCGTTAGAGGAAAGGGGGATAGAAGCTTTTGAGCGGGACAGACCCAGAATTGACAAAAGGTTAAGTAAATTTTACCCAACGGTTAAAAGAGAAACCAAAGAAAAAAGAATGAAAGAATGGAAACATAATGTGCTGGGGGAAGGTCTTTACCCAGTACTAATGGTAGAGGAACCTGTAGGAGGTAAAAGAACTGAGAAAACTAGACATTTAATGAATAGTGGTGATTCCGATGATGATTACATTGAGGATTTATTAATGAAAAATCCACCACCGTATAGTGAAGAAACGAGAATAGTAAATCCAAATAACCCATTCATTGGGCTTTCCTGTAATGAGGGGTCAAGCACATCAAATACGACTGCCCCGTTTCTTAAGCCACCTTTGATTCGCAAGTGATACATTTGATCTCCATTGAAAGGGTATTACAAGAAAGAGAAAGAGAAGCTTTACATAAACAGAGAAGTGAATTAATTCAGAAGATTTCCCAATTAAATACAAGTCCTGAGGCTTTGACAATTCCAGTAACTATTGGCCCAGTTGTTCCATTGTACGGAGATAAACAAGCTAGCCCAAAAGCTCCAGTTATAACTACATCAGTAGTGCAGCCAAGAAAAGAACACCTGATAGTAGATGATCAGGCAAGTGAATGTGAATCAGTGATTTCCTTAATGGATTTACCAATACGAGAGCCTGAAAGTGGTTCCATGAGAAAAACCACTCCTGTACCCGCAAGAGAAGTACAGATAGAAACTTCATCAGGTACGAGAAGTGCCACTGTAGTAACTCCTGAAGAAATAGAGTGATGGACCCATGAAATAGAGAGACCAAAATCACAGCCCAAGCCATTAGACATATATAAATTAAGAATTGAAATAGAAGAATTGATGAATGGAAATGTGGGATTGGAAAGATTAAATACCCTTAGTGCGTGAGTTATCTAAGTAAATGATTAAGGTGTGTAGTTTATAAAATGATGGACCCAGGTGAGTTTTAGTTTAAATTTCCCTTTGCTGGGTGACCTGCGCGCTCTATCGGAGTGCCCTAACAAACTTGATGCAATTCCTAAACTAATTGTGCTGGGTGACGGAAATTTTATACTAAATTCAAAATCTGCATTTAAAAACGTTTTCTCCTTTGGGTGCATTATTTCATAGCTTTGTGCAATGGACTTTATTACATTTCTCAAATGCTGATTTATTTGTTCTTGGTTCATGCAACATTCCTTTTGACATAAAGACCTTTTCTTTGTACCCCTTTGTGTGTGAAGGGTGTAGAAATTACTTTTCCCCTTTATTCGTGGAAAGTAGAAAGATGAACAAGCTCTTTGTCAACTAACCTGTGAGGATGGAAGGACAGCTGTTTCTCATGATATCTGTGAATAAATGTGCAGGAGTAATAGTTTGTACCTGGAAAGATGGAAGGATGATCACATGACGATCAGGCCATTGTAGACCAACCATTGATGTCATGATGACAAATATGAACTATATAAATACATCGAACCAGAGGAGGAGGACGGCTTATCGCTATTTGCATTTTGCTTTTCCATAATGCGAATGCTTTGCCCCCTTTTTAGGATAGCTTACATCTATGCTCAGGTTGCCCCTTGCCACCTTTCATTGCCTCCTGAGACCTGCCTGCTGGACTCTCCCTGTTATGCCCCTTTCCTTATTGCCCTTGCTGATGAACTTGCGAGTTGGACGATTTGGAGCAGTTTGTTGAGAAACCAGACTTCAACATTCCTGTTTTATGCTCCATTCCCTCTTGCCCAACCTCATAGACTTTGCCCCCAGTATATTTTAACTAGATCACACTGCTAATGCTAGGAGTACCTTTGAGAACCAACTTCTTGCTTTGTTGGTATAGAATTTTTTTTTGTTTGCTAGAACCATCTTCTTTTGGATTTATTTTTAGGGATATAGTATTTCAACTAGATGTGTGGTTTTATAGTTTGAACTGTTATATTCATGACTGGGCATCTTAAAATGTTACTTATGTGCATTGAATTTGGATCTTTAACACAATAACTAAATTCTCTAATGTTTTCTGAGTCTTATTGTGTCTAAGGATTTTTACCATAAAAACCGTGCTGATTCTATTGCATAACAGAGATAGTCACAGATTATAATCAGGTTCTTTTACTCTTTTTCTGTGTAGCCACAGCAGAGCTTTTGGTTTGCACGGTTCTTGCTGGAATAATCTTCTTTAGGAGGTTCGGTCTACCAATTGCCATACTTTATTTCTATAGAATGGTTTTAAGAGTAAGTTACCTGGACCTGTTTACCAATTAGTGAAGTGGCTTCAAATTAATGTTCCTCGTTGGCTAGCTCCTCAAAACGACCATCGCTTCTTTAGGTGAAGTATTGAACCCGAGTAGAATTCTACCCATATAGGCCCAGAAGAGTCATGCTTGTAAATGTATTGGAATTCTGCTGCAACACTGTTATGAAGAACATATTATTCTTAATTTGATTAGTTTCAAAATGTTGTATATAATGGACATGGCTTGTGTACATATTTTATCTTCTTAAGTATCACAAATTTGACAAGGAAAGGGTGTGTTATAAATAAAATACGTAGGGGCAGATTTATGAGGCCCTTGCGCCACGTTTACGCCGCTGTTGCGTCATGCAAGGCAGCGTAAACGTGGCGCATCCCTACGAACGATTTACAACGTGACGCATCTAGGGAGATGCGTCACGTTGTAAAGCCCTGCGCCGCTTGTGGGCGTTCCGGCGCAGGGTGGGCGTTCCGGGGCAGGTGCGCCTCGCAAAAGTGGCTGAGTGAAATCTATGAGATTTCACTCAGTCAGTTTTAAGCCAATGCTGCGTCAAAAGCCTGCCCCTGCTTGAAGCAGGCGTAGGTCTTGATGCAGCATTGTTAAAATGGGGCACCCCCGAGCCTTGCTGGAGCTGCGTCGTGCTTGCGACGCAACTCCAGCAATGCGCCACATTTCCGGCACAGATGCGTCACTGATCTGTGCCGTTTTTGCACAATGGTGCGCCGCATTATAAATGCGGCGCACCATGGCTGACGGAGCTGTGGCGCTCTGTGCCGTATGTTAACTGGCGCATCCCTGGGGATGCGCCAGTTAACATAAATCTGCCCCAATATGTTAACACATGCATGAGTATTGCTATGCAGTGTGGCAGAAGGGTAGCACCCACCCAAGTGTCATAGACATGTAGAACCTGACATGGCCAGAGACCTGACATGGACTGTGCATTTACCGTGACCCCTGTTGGGCATGGAAAATGCAGGTTGGACAGACTGAAAAATGTAACCTTGTCCCTCTCACGGCAGCAGTCTACAATGAATTGGGGAGTGGCCTGGGAGTAGGATTCTGCTACTAAAGAGGGAGTTGTAGAGTTGCTAGGTCTGCCTTCAGAGGTAGGTAACATATCTCTAGGTGTTGCTGTAGCCACATGGATCCACCATAGAGAGAGTGGAAAACATCATATGTAGACAGGGACTGGAAATTTTAGGTCTCGACTTGCCTGGCAACAAGAGAAAGGCACCACCACTGCATGAACAGTTCTAATGCTGCAAAGCCAATGCTTCGAAGAAAGTGGGGTGGAGGTGATCACAATACTAATGGGGATTCTTTTTGCAATTTATCCCCACTACCAGTAACACAACACAGAAATGGTGCTGTCACCTAGTGGAGCTTGGGACTTGCCCCTGCGTACCTTACTGTGTGGGACTACAGGGCCTCAACAGGCCTCACAGGAACACAGGCTTGACAAATCACCCAGGGAGGTGCTTCTAGCTACACTGTTGTGTAAAATATGCCCAGATACAGCCCCAGTTGCTCTTTGCACTCAGGAGCTCTAGTATTGCTCCTCTGACACTGTCAGGGCAGACAGGTGATTATTCCATAAGATAATTCCCAGATGCTCTGCCGTTGTGGCTTTCCTCTGTTATGTTATGTTATGTTATGTCTGTTATGATAGGTCCCGAGAAGAGCGAAGCAGCAGGGGTAGCAGGTTCCAGTGTTTTCGGGGCCAGAAAAGAAAAAGAGTGTCCCCTATGCCTGGTCGTACGAATACCCCTAGAAGGTAACAGCAATAATTAGCTGGATCTAAAGTAGAGAGCAAAGTAAGGGGGAGGCAATATAGAGAAAGAAATTACAGTCAGGAAAAAAGCACGAAAGGAAAGCAAAATATAGAGTAAGAAGATAAAGGGAGTGGAGCGGGTGTTGTTTGCTAGGGCTGATGTTGGTTCACCAGTCCGGTGCTGGTCACTTTGAACGTGGAGAGACTCTGTTCCCCATATGGGCTGGATAGGGGGCACAGTGTCAACAGATGGGATCACTCATGGCAAACATTTAAGTATATTTATTTAGATTTCATAAGGTTGATTAAAGAAGTATCAATTTTACACAAGATTTGTCTTGATTCCACCTGGGTACTTAAGGTCTGTTCCACATCCACCTAGGAGTAATAGTGTTTTTTATAAAAAATCATCACATAAATGCTCCTTCTCCGGGAAATGCCCCCAAGATCTGGAACTCACTCCCTAAGGACCTGTGCTGCAACCCTTCTTTTTCTTGCTTCAAACGGGACCTCAAATCTCTGTTACTCAACATCTACTTCAACTAGATCCTGTGATGACTTAGCCTCCCAAAAGACCCAACTCTCCTTGTCATTTCCTGTCGGAGTCCCCAGACAATTTGACTAAGCTGACTTAAAGTCTATCCTTTTCCCCACTACCCTATTGATTGATTGATATGTATTATTGTGCTCTCACTGACTCTACTTTAAAGCTCTTTTCTGCCATATTTTTCTATATGACCGCCTGTGATTCCCCCTTGGCTCGCCATGTACTTGTTGTAAACTTATTCCATAAACATAATACCTTTGGGTATAGCCAGCAATAAGTCAAAGAAATAAAAAAATAAAAAAGAACTGGCTTAACTATCCTTGAAAAAGTAAGGGGCTGATTACGATGGCAGTAAACCCGCCACTGGCATGCTGCCGGTGGCGGGTTCATCTCCAGCGTGCGGCCATTTTCTACCCAACAGATTGTGATGGCGGGCAGAAAGCCCGACCGCCACGAGTCAGACAGTGGCAATCGTTCTGTTTGCCTGTCGGACCGTCCGCATCCCTAGAATGGTGGCGGTGCCTCGCAGGCACCGCCCACTTGATTACAATGCAGTATCTCCTGCAGCCTTTCCATGGCGGTTCAACCACGGGGATGGACTTGGTTGGCCCGTATCGGGCCCCCCATGCCCTCAGGCACCTTGAACATCCATTTGAGGGGCACCCATCTACATTTCCCTGCCCCATGTGGCAGGCATTGCATGGTGCCTGCCACGTAGCGCAGGGAAATGTACAAGGTGTATTTTTCACATTGCAGCAGGTGCTGCAGCTAGCAGCACCCACCGCAATGTAATATTGCAGATGCGACTGCCGTGGTGGCGGACACATCTTAATTCTATGTGTGGGATCACAACTTCCTAGGTGGGCGGTCCCCATCCCTGACACGACAGCGGGCGAACTCCTCAATCGTAATGAGCCCCTAAGTAATTACCATAATAGTCCTAACTTCTACAGTCAACCCATATTCATATGACCATGGGCTAGGCTACTAGCACATATATGAGTCACATTAAGAATGCATATAAGGCCCTACACAAACTCCCTACCCATCTAGCTGAAAACCTAACCCCGTGTTTTTTAATGGGCAGGACCTAAGTATGTACAAAAAACAAAATGAAGGGTGATGGTATTGCGACCCCAGGCAGTCGAATTTCAATTCTGGTGAGTTACCAAAATGAGTGAAATTCTTTCCATGAAATTTCAAACTAATTTTGAACAGCTAGCAAAACCATGTGCATAACTGATGTAAGAAAGAGTTCTTAGTCTGAGTAAATCTGTGCGACTTTATAATATGTAAGTATATAAATGTATGCATGTATTACAGAGTAGAACTAGCCCCTCTATAGTTCAAGGTCAGCTACACTTTACATTGAAAATGTATTATTTGGAATCATATTCACTTCGGCGTCGGGGTGAAGGCAGTGGATTTTAAAAGGTTGCAATGCCCATTCAAGCTCCCATAATACATTGTTCTGTAAGCTACTGCAGAAACCGATGAAATGACTTATGCCTGACTTGTTATGAAAGTAGAAATATATGTTAGGTGGGCATCAAATAGATATCTTTGCCGTTTAAACTTTTCACGTAAAAAACTTCCAAGTTCTCTCTGTCAATTTTCAGGTTTTCAAAAATGTGATTAGCCGTCTTCAATATATATTTTTAACGCCATCTTCATATATGTAAATTTGGCACAATGAAAAAAACAAATGCGGACAGAACATAAGGCATGATGTCAGGCTCTTAGCTTTGCGAGCATGTAGGGCCTTTTTGTATCGGGAAATGAGCACCATTTTACCAGTTTGCACGTTTCATCCAATTAGTGAATTTTTCAAATTCGAGACTTTACAGAAATTGATGAATTAAAAAAATGTAAGCCTTCAAGCCCATGGTTGAATGCAGACTCTGCTAAGATACACGGGAGTATGACTGCATCTCCACTACCAAATGTCTTTGGCAAAACAGAATTGGTATATAGCAGGTGAATAGAGTATCTCATAAAAAGTAAAACAGAAATGTATTCAAAAAACACAGTAAAATGTTATGATTTAGCGAACATAAAAACCTGGAGTTCACCAGCTATGGAATGCAATACTCACTATTAAACATGCCCCCACCATGTTTGGCTCTTGATAGCCCACTTTTTTTCAAATCTGCAATGAGGTATTCTCAGCGTGACACTAGCTTATGATTGTGTTACACGGCATATCTGCGGAATTTAATAGGATTGTCATATTTATTTTACACAGTTATGGTTCGGACTCACTTTCCACTGACAAGCACCTTGACGCCCTCGGGCTAAGTTAGTGCTTTATAAATCTAATATTCATTCATCCATACAAGCAATTTACTCACTTGTCTATAACTTTAACCATCATAGATGGATCTTCACCAGTTTGGCAGTTTCTTAGTGTATGCAAACAAGGACTAGCATGAAGAGAAGGCGGATCCGAAAAGAGTTTACTTTCAACAGGAAACTTTGCTAAACACTAGGTCAAAAGACGCTGAACTGGGTTATGTCAAACTTTGCATGAATATAGAACTTCACTTTTCATAGCTTGGTGTAAATCTTTTCAATAATTTTTTTAATAGTACTGTTTAAAAAACTGCCCAATGGGCTTATAAGTATTAACACTCCTGTACATTTATTCTCTTTACAAATTGCTATTTTGCGCAATCACATTTGAATTTATTGTGGAATGTGATTGGATTGTGAAGAGAATCAAAATCATTTTGCACCATTTTGAAAATCTAGGGTCAGATTTACAATTACTGGCGCATCCCTGCATATCGGCAGGGATGCGCCAGTAATTGTGCGCCGCAGCTCCGCCACCCTTGATGCGCCGCCATGGGGCAAAAACGGCACAGATGCGTCACGCATCTGTGTCGTAAACGCGGCGCATTGCTGGAGTTGCGTCACAAGCGCAACGCAGCTCCAGCAATGATCAGGGGGGCCCTATATGCACAATGCTGCGTCAATCCTTACGCCTGCTTCAAGCAGGAGCAGGGTTTTGACGCAGCATGGGCCCAAAAGTGACCGAGTGAAATCTTGTAGATTTCACTCAGCCACTTTTGGGAGGCGTTCCTGCGCCGGAACGCCTCCCCCTGCGATGGTAAGCCTCTTCTTGCGCAGGGCTTTACAACGGGACGCATCTGGGAGATGCGTCACGTTCTAAATACCCCGCACCACGGCCCATCTTTGCGCTGCTGCTGCATCACAAAAGTGACACAACGGCGGCATAAAAGTGGCGCAAGGGGCTTGTAAATCAAGGGGCTTGTAAATCTGCCCCCAAGTTTTTAGCACATAGAACGATATTCCAGAGCAAAGGGAAGACACCATGAGAGATACATAGCTTTATGAGAGTCTTATGGGTAAGTCAGAGGTGTGGAAAATAGGGAATAAAATAGGAGATACAACAAACTAAAAACTAACAAAGTCTGAACTAAAAATCATGATTTGTAATGAATTTAGGATCACAGTGCCATCATCTTCTCAAAATCACAAATATCAGAAACATTGCAAATTTCAAAATTGCCAGATTTTTCCCTGAAAGTAGCAAATGTCGATATAAAAATGTAAAACAATCAAGACAAAAGGCTGTGAAAAGTGGTTGTTATCTATATATCTATATATGGAGTTGGGCACACTGTCACAAGTCAGGCCCTAGTCCCAGAGGAGGCTGTGCACTTTTCTAAGCAGTAAGCCACTGGTTTTCCGGCGTGGGGACTGATGCACGCAGTGGCAGCTGGCATGTACCAAGGGTGGGGGGGCGGGGACACAAAAAAATAAATTAAATAAAAATATACGTACCTTACTTTCATCGTATCACAATATGCTCCTCCCTCGGGTGTCTTCTTTCCTCAAGGAAGCTCCTGATGCAGGAAACTGCACTCCCCAATGCTGGTACTGGTTTCACAGCATGAAGGCTGCTCCAGGATTGGATAGAGCAGGATCTTCCTTTTCTCCTAAGAAGAGTATGGAGGCCTGCACATTCTCCAACCTAGCTGTTTAAAACAGCTAGGTTAGAGAACTTTAAAATGTGCATGTCTGGCTGGCTTTTCCAAGACGGCTTGCCAAAAGGACATGCGCATTTTAAAGTGCACATCTCCCTGCTTCTGCCACAAGGTAGAGCTGGCCCCGCCCCGTCCTGACACTTAGGGCCCCATTAGGATGGTGGGCGGATTGCCCCCGCCAGGCCTGCGGTAGTCACCGCCTGCCCGTCAGGGGCAATCCACCTGCCATCCCTGTACAAAAGACCACCCACCATATTATTATGGCTGGGATGTCTGCGGCCGATAAAAAGACCGTCCGCCACTTTTCCGCCTGGTAGACATGTTGACCGGGTGGAAACGGGTTCTATATAGTGGCAGTGTCTAATAGACACCGCCAGCCATATTAGAATGTGTCTTAACAGATGCCTTTCCGTGGCGGCAAGGCATGCAGAGTCTGCTTGGGGATCCCGTTGTGGGCCCCCAGGGACTCCGGGGGTTGGGGGTGCACATGGGGGGTACCTATGGTACCCCCTGCAGTTCCATGCACAACATGGCAGGCATCGTGCGGTGCCTGCCATGTTGTGCATGGAAGTGCACAACATGCCTCCCTGGCATTGTGGAGGGCAGTGCTGAGTGCACCGCCCGCCACAATGTTAGGGATGCAGGATGCGCCCGCCACTGTGGCGGGCGCATCCTAATGGCACATACGGGACCCCTGCCCTTAAGGCGGGCGGTCACTTGTTATGACAGGATGGCGGGCGGACCTAATGTGCCCCTTAGTCCAGGACAGGTTCTGAAAAATAAAACAGTAATAAATAAATTTTATTACCATTTTTTTTTGTTTTAATCGTTTTTATTGTTTTCAAACAAAAGGTACATTACATCAGAAGAGTAATACACATTTCCGGGGAATGCCCCGGCACTTTCAGGTGTCCCCCGCTCCCACACAGGATACCATTTTATTTTTAATCTCTGGGGCTTGTGAAGCTGATGCAGCGCTACTCCTGAAATACTTTCTAATACCATGTCACCTTTCCCTGAAGTACAAGATCACACATCTACTCGTCAGTGGGGCCCATAACACTGCGAGTCATTCACTAAACACTTCATACTACTTCATGGATCAGTGAAATTCAAAGGAGAGCTGCTGTATCATAGTGGAGTGTCTAGGCTAAAACTGGATATTTATACTATTTACACCTGCAGTTTAAATGAGTTTACCCTGGTTTCCATTCAACAACATTTATTAAGACACACCACCACTGAGATCTATGGATCTGCTTGTAAAAGATTTGGCGTAGGAAAACTCAAGACCAGCTTAATTCTCCATTTATCTCATTTTTATTAGGAGCAAATTCAGCATGTCTAAAAGTTTACTCATTTTATTTATTGTTCTTTATTCCAAAAACGACATTATAAAGAATGAGTTTTTAATTCAAAACAGTTAATTTCATCTATTTTTAAGAAAATTCAGAAATAGAGATTTTTCATTTAATTTAGAAATACAAGTATTAGCAAAAGACAGATAGTTCCCAAATTCATTTATTCTCCTAGTTTCCCTAACTAAACCCTCAACTAAAGTGCATCTCCTTGTCAAAGAAAATAGAAAAATCAGTCTTACATTTCAGGAAAATCAGCATTCCGACAGCATTTCTCGAGGAAATTGAAAAGAAGTTTTTTCTTCAGTAAAATCAGCACTTTTGTATACCCTTTTCACTAGCTCTATCTATCTAAAAGAGTAACTTTCAGCCTAAATTCAAGTTCTGATTGGACAATTTGGGGTGGATGAGCATCATCTCGTTATTATAATATTATTTTTCCTTCCGTCAGCTGGTTTCTAATGGGTCCATTGTTTTGGACAAAGTCTGGCCTAGTCTTGTTCTCCATTTGCAACTTCGCAGGATTTTCTCACGTTCTGAACCATTGTGCTCATCATCTTGGCAGACATCTGTACTTCCAGGCCACACCGTCCTTGAACCACAGTCACTCCAAGCACAAAGAGCTCGCATTCGGACTTGGATTTTATCCGTACATGCGTATTCCTTTTATGGCCACAGTAATCGAGTGACTCCATTTTCTCTTAAGCCTCACGAGTCAAAAATGGGAACTATCATAGAAACAAACACAAATGAACGTTAATTTAAGAATTGTAACCCTTTTGTTTACCCCCCCCACTAAGGTTTACCCTATTAGTAGTTACCTAGCGAAATAGCCACATTGAAGCATAATATACTCACTTATCCTCGCGTTTTGCCACAAAAATACGTAAACAAAAGCCCATTTAAGCCGCATTCCATTATCTTAAATTATGAAATTAAATTAAATGAAATGAAAAGTGAATTTATAGAGCGTGATTGCTGCCCAGGGGTGTCCAAGCGCTAGTGTAGGCTAGTAGTAACAGAACATTTAAAAAGGAATCAGCCAGAAGAATTAACAGGGGGTAGTGAACAGGAAGGTTTTTAATTGTTTCTGGAATGACAGCAGATTGGGATTGGATCGAAGTTGAAGAGGGAGAGAGTTCCACAACTTGGCAGCGTTTAGTGCAAACATCCTGCCACCAGCTCTTGCTCTTTTTACTTTGGGTATTGAGGCTAGAAAGGCCTGGGAGGAGCGGAGATTTCTGGTCGGGTGATAATGAGCTATTAGATTGCGGCTAATTGCTGGTGCCGTCTGCCAGAAAGCCTGATGAGAGATACACATTGCCTTGAAGGCAATTCTCTGTCGAACCATTTTCTGTATGATTGCAACATAAGCATAATTAGTTCCCACGTATGTCTGTGTAGGTGCAACCTTTTATTCTAAGTTGGTTAATTTCACACGTCATTCAATTAGTTCAAGTTATGCTGATGGAAGTGTGACTTTACAAGGGGTACACAAAATTTTGTTTCTCCACCTTGCTCCATCAAAGCGACGCTCCTCCGCTCAAATGGAGTAGCTGCCCCTGGATGCACGGTCTCTACTCACAGCAGGCTTCATATGGCAGTATGCATGCATATTGGGTATGTAGCACAATGGGGTTGGGTGCAAAGGAAGCCAGGCTTTTGGCCTCCAGCCAAACCCCACTAATGATGGAAAATTATTTACAGTGGTATGCCATGGAAAGGCTAAGACCCTTAAATAAGTACATGACAGCTTCACTGATACTCTTAGCCACACAAGGCCAGCCCCTGTCATAAAAAGACTGCAGAGGAATCGGGTTTTTGCATATTCGAATCGGGAGGCGAGTGACTACCTTGAAATCAGTAGTCTACTGCCTGAATCGGGAGGGTTGGCATGTGTGCTATTTACAAATTATTCATAACACAATTGCAGCTATGCTACTTGTTTATTTTTTTATGTATAAAATAAAAAATAATCTGTGTATTATGGCTGCTAATACTGTGGCCTCACCATGGACCTCTGGCATGCAAAATACTTCCTGGTACTCCTCCTGGTATAATCTCATCCAGTTTGACGTTTCTATTTCTATTTTTGACGGACATTTTAATATAACTGGGAATTCATCCTAAGAAGTCCAAAGCACTTTATAGATTTTATGTTACCAATTATTTTCACCTCTCTGAATTCCACCTCGAAACAACAAAATTGCATACACACTAACTCATAATTTAGATTGTTTACCATTTGTATTCCTGTGCACTACAAATCCAATTAGTCCTTGGCACCCACAATGCACATGCATGCTTGCGATGACGCGTACATTAATGTCACAGCAAACACCATTTTTTCTAGAGCCCATGTCGGGTTTTGCCCAGACAATTATGGCTAGTTGTACTAAAGAAACCAGGTCGATAAGTATGCATAACATTTGAAGAACTGGCGGCTTTGCTGTAGGTGAGCACCAACCCCAGGTTGTGTTTTTTGAGAAGAGTTACTTGTAGCTAAAGCACTAAATGAGGCTATTGTATGCTGGTGTTTCTTTTCCCTGCCCAATTTTTTTAAGAAAACCCTTTATTCTGAACTATGGATGCTCAGGATAATTAACCCAATCTTGGATGTTATTGAGTATATGTATTTGTGTGTGCCAATGTGGGAGAATGGACAAATGCAAAATATCCATATGTGGATAGCCCTTCACCTTCACATTTCACAAATGGCCTATTCCCACTAATAACCATTGGGCGGAAAATTATTAACATGGGCTATTGCAGTATATATTTCTTTTCTATCTTCTGCTTATTTTGATAGTCATGGACAAATGTCGTCTTTTTCCTAATACCAATGTCTCAAGGCTGATGAATGGAATACTTTTTATTTATTTAACTTATGACCATTTCTTATAAAATAAATTCTTTCAATAAGTGTTTAGTTACAAAGAGGTCCTCCCTCTGATCAGACCGAAAAGCTCTAACAATCCAGAGTCCGATAAGTGGGAGTATATCTGAGTGTAACCACCCCTCACTAATCATGCTTGATGTGATGTTGTTTGCAGTGCACTGTCACAAGTGCCACAATGACTGCAATTTGAAAAAATAATTTTAAAAATCACTTGTGGGGCTGGGAAGTTCTTTTTCCCCCGCACATGCTGTAGTATCCTTTTGAGCCTGGGTGGTGCTGTGTACACCTTTAAAATCAGGTTCTATGGTTACGTGTTCTACCCTATTATGATGTGGTGGTGTTCTCTCATGGACCAGTCATTAGCTGGCTGGAGAGGGAGTACCACCTACAGTTGTTCTGTCTCAAATAAACATCCGTTTCATGATACCCGGTGTGGATTGTGTAATAAAGGAAGATGCACAGTCCACTGTGTAAGAAGGATTCTTTATTATTAGTTTCTTCCAAGATGTTAAGTACAGGAGTAGACCCCACCAGGAGCCAGCTGTTTGCAGCTCAGCCTCAGATGACCAACTGCCAAGTAAGTTATAGAGAGCCACTGAGAGCCAGAGGGACACCCAGGCATTCTATGATGTCATAGTACAGTCTATCCAAAGGAGAGCAGTGGAGAGGACATTTACTACACATCCTCTTCCCTTATGGAGTAAGAACAGAATAAGAAACAATTCGGCAAAGTACTTTAAAGGCAACAAGTACTGCATGAGATAACATTAGCATGAACGGATACAATAACATGCTAGATTTTAAATGAACAAAAACAACTAAATGCTACTATATGCCACATCCCCTTCCCTTAGAGTAAAGGCATGGTTCAAAATGAAAGAGAACCAAAAGTAGCAAAGAAAGGTGGTCATGCTCACAGAAGGGTACACCAGAGAGTAAACACCCTGATGGACAAAGGCGAGCATAGACACAAACCCTTTACAAAACAAGGTGACAGTGAAGAAAATGATAAAACTTCTTACAAAGTCGCACCGACATGAAACCCTTGGCCACGAATCTCAGGCAGGTAGACTTAAATAGAAGCAGAGTGTCAAAAAGAAATGATGTTTAACAATCTCCACCAAAAAAAAACAAAACAGCGGGTACTAACCCTTTAAAATCACAACCACCTCAAAGTAGGGTACACCAGAGTATAGCCAACTTAGGAAGTGGAACGGGGCATTGACTACCCACAAAAGAACAACATCCCCTGAGTAGGGTACACCGCAGGATAGTAAACCTGGGAAATGGGCATTGACTACCCACAAATACATCACCTACCTAATACACAACTTCCCCTAAGTAGGGTACACCGCAGGGTAGTGAACCTGGGAAGTGGACATTGACTACCCACAAATACACCACCTACCTAAAACACAACTTACCCTAAGTAGGGTACACCGCAGGGTAGAAAACCTAGGAAATGGGCATTGACTACCCACAAATACATCACCTACCTAATATACAACTTCCCCTAAGTAGGGTACACCGCAGGGTAGTGAACCTGGGAAGTAGGCATTGACTACCCACAAATACACCACCTACCTAAAACACAACTTCCCCTAAGTAGGGTACACCGCAGGGTCGAAAACCTGGGAAATGGGCATTGACTACCCACAAATACACCACCTACCTAATACACAACCTCACCTAAGTAGGGTACACCGCAGGGTAGAAAACCAAGGAAATGGGCATTGGCTACCCACAAATACACCACCTACCTAATACACAACCTCACCTAAGTAGGGTACACCGCAGGGTAGAAAGCCTAAGAAGTAAAATGGGGCGTTGACTACCCACAAATACCCAACCACACCCAATATGAGCACTACTAAGAATACACACCCTTGGAACTCAAATCAACAAGGTCCCCTAGAGTACACTATAAGGTCCTACATGACCCTAGGACACAAACATGGGCATTGACTACTTCAAAGACGTGTTACACAAAGCGCCCACACAAGAGTCAACAACAAATACTAAGTGCCCCCACACCTAACTGACAAACGAGGTCAAGCAGGCAACAGAAAAGTTCTACTCAAACTTTCACTCAATGGATGCCCCTACCCTCTACACACAAAACAGAAGAAAGAAGGCATAGGAGACAAAAACACACTGTAAGACTCGTCTCAATCTTTCTCATCAATTGCACCCAAGACTTTACGACGCGGTCCAACACGAACCAAAACGTCAGCACACACCAAACACACAGCAAAAACAGAGCATGCAGCGAGGTGAGAGATTCAAGCGTAAAATAAGATAAAGAAAAACACAGCTCCGGTGAGCGATCTCTCACCCGAGGTCTTGAATGGAATTGACTTTGGGAACAATTCACCAGTGTGTAGGCTATCCTTGTCCCTAACGGAGTCCTGAAGGAACACTGGAACAGTGATGACTTCCGCAGTGTTGTTGAGTTTGAAAATCCTTTGCCCAGGTCCCACCTTTGCTTAGCCAGGTGCACATCGTTACACAAGAGGCAGAACTCCACAAGAATGCTCTTGTCGAAAAAAACATAAACCACAGCACCAAACACGCTCGTAGCGATTACAGAACCAGCACTGAACAATCCAAGATGGCGGCACGCTGTTACGCTTGCGCCGGATGGCTCACGGCGAAGACGTCCAGAGCAAAGCGTGCACCAGGAAGAGGCAGCGCGATGATGCGCTTAACGTGTCTTCGCAGGGAAACGTCACCAGAAGAAGGAATTGGAACGCAAAGATCCTCGCCAACTCCCCCGAGCATACCAAAGACGTCATCATTCGGATGGGAGGAGAGGAGCACAGAAGAGCACTGCAGACCAACCGTCAGCCAAGCGTCAAATGAGGTAGGAAAGTGAACGCCGCACTGCGCTGCAAATACAAACAAAACAAACTGGGCAGTTTACCTCAAATAGCGAGTTAACCTCTGCACACTACAGATCTGCCCACAAGGGATGTGTGTCGGAAATACCACAACAGTGAGTGGTTAGCGAAAACGTGCCACAGAAGTCAAATCGTGCCGGTTGTAGACTGAAATATCCTCGATGTCTCGTTAGTCCGGTTTCAACCAACAACAAATTAGCTCACCTTCAGAGCGATATGTTTAAAGACGTGGCAAATACAAGGGATGATGCTTGAAGGAGGTTCAAAAGACGTTGAGAGGCAGCAGGATGATCAGGCCAGCTGGAACTCCGACGCTTTTTAGGCTGAAGAAGTCAAACACTTTTGTGCTTTAAAACACCTCGTTACTTCACAGCAATTAGCTCCTTGACAAAAAAACGCAGGTTGCAGGCTGTCCATAGACAAATATAGACCAAAGTAAAGACACACGCCCAGGGTGCAGGCTGTCTAGATGGAGCACGACACTGGTGGGGTCAGCTGGGCATTACCTTTTGGTTTAAAATCGAATTTCTCCACAGTTCATGATGCTTTGGGTTCTTTTGTTTGTAGTTGCTAGGTTCCTTATTCTTAGCTGCACGCGTAGGTTAATCCACTTCAAAATGTCGCCAAAATGTAATAAAGGAAGATGCACAGTCCACTGTGTAAGAAGGATTCTTTATTCTTAGTTTCTTCCAAGATGTTAAGTACAGGAGTAGACCCCACCAGGAGCCAGCTGTTAGCAGCTCAGCCTCAGATGACCAACTGCCAAGTAAGTTATAGAGAGCCACTGAGAGCCAGAGGGACACCCAGGCATTCTATGATGTCATAGTACAGTCTATCCAAAGGAGAGCAGTGGAGAGGACATTTACTACAGATTGTATCTTCACAAAATTTGGCGATGAGTTATCTCAGCTGTTTGAGGCAGCTACAATGACTGTGCAGAGGAGTGGTGCAAAACCCATGGTGTGGCATTAAGTTACAGGCGTGAGGGGAAGGAAAAGCCACAGTGGAGGTTGAGACCCCCCTGCTGCCTCCAAGCAAAAAGAATATTGTGTTGGATCACTGTTGTGTGAGCGGAAAACTGTGTGAGAGTGTGTATACACATTGAATCACAGTGTGGCTCATGCGCATGCCACATGTGTTCCAACCATCCCTAAGTGTGTCCATTGGAACTATCCTCGCACTTACCTTCATTTCACAAGGTGTGTGTCTGGGTCCATTGTGGAAGTACACATTACTAAAAAAAAGTGTGCCGTCAGAGGTGACGCTGCAGGAGAATAGCAAGACCTATTTCCCAACAAAAGTGATATTAAGGGTTACGCTGCCTGCGTCCATTTTGCATAGTTGGGAAGCGTCCTGTCTACTTCAGTGGCCAATAGCGACATTGCTGGAGGACAGCAAGACTATATAGTAAGTAGAAATTTACTACAAAAAGTCTCTTAGTCTCAAAATAGATTTATTCTCGTAAAATCTCCAGCCACAGCCAGGAGCAGCGCACCCACGGAGGTTCGATCTTCAACTGACATCTTGCGATTGAACCTCAGAGGATACACACCCTAAGCTTGTTTACAACAGAACTTAAAGAATACAATACAGAACATTACCCATGTCATGAACAGCAATATAGGTATAATTACAAACCCACTACATCACCTCCCCTCTTTACACAATCAAAAAACATAAAATTCCCCAACATGTCAATAGGTAACAAAATCCTTGGATCTAGAAGGAGGTAGTCTAATACGACTGCTACGCGTGAGAAGTGACTCATGATGTACTGCATTTTCAACCGAACCATCAACTGAAAGACTTGACTCTCTTGAGGGACCCTGACTGTCATGCAACTACTTTGTCCACTCCAGATCATGTTCCATAAGGGAGGTTTTCTTGCCCTCAATTACCCGAGCTTGTTCTTTAGTTACCCTTACCAATTGTCTTTTGTTCCACCAACCTTTACCTTGAAAAAATGCAACACTTCTACTAACCTTACAGACTAGTATGGGATTTGAAAACATAGATTCCCCTTTCTTAAACTTAAATGTTTTTTTAAATATAGCCCAATCTCCCACAGCTATTTCTAGGTTCGTAGGAGAATTTCTTCTGTCAAACTTTTCTTTCATCTTCTCTTGTTATTCCTTCAGCACCTTCTCAACATTTGTATCACCAGATCTTCCGCCGGACACTTTTCTGTTGTCCAACCAAGATGGTAGCAAGGCGGAATTTATCTTTCTACTCCTCAGAAGTTCAAAAGGGGAGGTACGGTTGAACAGTGTGGTGAAGTATTATAAGTCCAAACTTTCTCTTCCAAAAATGTCTTTACATCATGACCAGCGGCCAGCGCTGTCTGAATGCCTACTTTAAGAACTCTATTACCCTTTTCCATCAGTCCATTCGAAGCCGGTTAGTGCATAGCCACTTTTAAATGTTTATTATTATGACTCTTCAAAAATTTGCACATTTTATCTGAAATAAAATGTGTTCCATTCTCAGTTATTACCGATCTAGGGGGCCCGTCAAGTAAAAACACCTTATTCAAGAACAAAATAGTGTTATTAGTATTTGGAGAATCTACAAATCGGTAATACATCCACTTGGAATGATAATCCACTGCTAAGATTAAATACCTTGACAGTTCGGGGAGTACATTATAAGGCCCTGAAAAATCCAACCCCACTTTTTCCCAGGGTTTTCCTGGAGACTCAGTGGGATGCAGAGGCCCTTTTGGTAGTTTCCGGTGTTTCTCTGAAACTAAGCACACCTCGCAACCATCAATCAAACTTCTCACTTGTGCCTCCAGGGTTGGCCACCAATCATGTTCCTTAATTCTCATGCATGTTTTAGATTCTCCCAAATGTCCTTCGGGGGCAACCTTAATTAAAGCATTCCTCAGACTAACTGGAGGAACAAATTTATCCCATCTTAGTACTAAACCATCTTAAACAGAAATTTCATTAGCTACTAGTGAGATTGGAAAGGGGCGACCATTCGGTCCCCCCGAACGTATGGCTGAGTACCACGATCCCCCCGGGAAGCCATTTTTTGGGCGGGAGGCGAGCCTCGGCTGGTATGCCCGAAGCGGCGTAGCCGGGGCGCGCTTTTTCCCGCCCTAGAGTGGGCTGGCCTAGACACTGACGCGGCCGGCCACGCCCTAGGGGCAGGCAGGGGCGGGTTTACGCCCGCCCTGAAGACGGATAAAAGGAGCAACAAGCCAAGAACGCATCCTCTTGTTCCTGTGCTCTGAAGCTGCACCCCCTCGCTGCACGTGAGCTCGAGACGGAGCGAAGAGCCAATTTTGAGTGTGGTAATCTTTCTTGTTTGTCTTACAGATACTCTGTTGGAGAATGCCTAGGAAAGTCGGAAAGCGAATGACTACCGACCAGATGCTGCGTGTTCTTATGAAGGAGGTGACCGACCTAAAGAAGCGAATGGCGGAGAAAGATGGAGAAGAGGGGCCGAAACGTCCGTTGGCTGGAGCAGCTCCGGGAGGAAAAGGCAAGAGGCCCAGAAGGGGAGCAGCTGGAGGGGGCATCCCGGTTCCCTGTACCCCACTCCAAGAGCCAACGCCGGTGCCGGCGGAGGGGAATCCGATTCCCGTGGTGGTCACCCCTGTGTCCGGGGAGGATATGCCGCCCGAGCTGGCAGCACAATTAGCAGCGTGGTTGGGTAAAAATAACGAGGGCGCCACGGCTGATGATGCACGGGTTTTGATGAGGCAACTGCGTGAAACAAGGGAGGCGGCGAAGGCAGCATCGCCAGTTATCACGCCGGCCGCGGCAGGAGGAAAGCCACCTGGGATAGGCTCAGCCGCAGATACAGCTTCTGGTTCAGGTAAGCGGCCATTGCCGATTGCGAGGGATGAGTCTGCCCCGTCACGAAGGGAAAAGTTGGGTCAACATGTCCCTCTAGCTATTAAGGAGAAGATATGGGCAGATGAGTATGTAAACATCTTCTCGTTGCTTACCGATCATTATGAGATGGAATATGTTAAGAGCCAAAAGGAGCTCATGCATCCGGGTGTTTGGCGCGCAAAGATGGCCGCCTTCAAGGTAAATGAAAACATTGGCAATTGGGGCAAGGCGTGGGGGATTTTTACATCCATCCTGGGCGAACGTAGGCCCGAATTGCTGTCTGAATTGCCGATTTATCAGTCACGGATCATGGGGTATTCTGTGTCACATGGGGGCAATCAGTGGTTCTGTTACGATAATATTTTCAGAAAAGCGAAAGAACATGATAAAAACGTAACTTGGGATTGTTACGATTCTGTGTCATGGTCGAAAATGGCGGATACTGGTATGTTGAATTTGCCATTGGTAGGGAGTAGTGTGGGGGAGTCCTCCCGCCAATATTCTGGGACCCCCTTTCGATCAGGCGCGAGTAACGAATACCACTCCAGGCCGAACGGCACCACAGGTAAAAAGGGGAGTTGTTGGAATTTTAACAGGGGTAAATGTACCAGGCCCCAGGGGTCATGCAAATTTAGGCACGAATGTAGTGGGTGTGGGCAAGCGTCCCATCCTGAGTCCATGTGCAGAGCCAAAACGGGTGATAACGGGGGTAGAGGAGGCGCCAAACAGGTCTGAAATAGTCCGAGGGGCGCCTTTACCTACTCCGATTGATACCATGGCAATGATTCCTTGGCTCAGCGAATACCCGGATCACGCTTCCACTGGGGTGTTGCGAAACGGGTTTTCATATGGTTTCCGCATCCCAGTGGGGGAGTTTCAGGGTTTAGCGAAATGTAAAAACCAAATATCAGTCTTGCAGCACACGACCGTGGTACAAGAGAAGATTGGGAAAGAGGTGGCTCGAGGTCGAGTCGCCGGTCCGTTTAACGTTCCACCGGTTGCTAACTTTGTTTGTTCCCCTTTAGGGGTGGTCCCCAAGAAGGACCCGGGTGAGTTTCGGCTGATACATAATTTGTCGGCCCCACGTGGTCTTTCCGTAAACGATGCGATAGACCCGGCAGTGTGTTCAGTACGGTATGCATCTTTCGATGAGGCCGTAGCCATATTGAATCGCCTAGGGCCCGGTGCGCTGATGGCGAAATCTGATATCGAGTCAGCGTTCCGGTTGCTCCCGGTACACCCAGACGATCAGCGTCTTCTTGGTTTCATGTTTCAGGGACACTATTACATGGATAGATGTATGCCAATGGGGTGCTCTATATCTTGTTCCTATTTTGAGCAGTTCAGTTGTTTCCTGCAATGGGTCTTCACAAGGAAGACGGGGTTTCATCAGGTTATGCATTATCTCGATGACTTTTTGTTTCTAGGGGCAGCCGGGGATCCGGAATGTGGTCAGGCCTTGCATGAATTTTGTGTCTTAATGAATCATTTTGGTGTGCCATTGGCACCCGGTAAGACGGTGGGTCCTTCGACTTGCCTCGAGTTTCTGGGGATCGAGCTCGACTCGGATGAGGGTTGTTTTCGTTTACCAAGAGAAAAAGTCCTCAGGTTCAGGGCATCCCTGGAGACGTGTATTAGTCAGTCTAAGGTTAAGTTGCAGCAATTACAACAATTGGTGGGACAGCTGAATTTTGCCCTGAGAGTAATACCGATGGCCCGCCCCTTTTCCCGCTCGATCGCTCAGGCCATGGTCGGCCTGAAGGAGGGTCACCATCGCACGAGGCTCTCGGCCGAGGTTCGCCAGGACATGCGCATTTGGTTGGCATTTCTGGCGGATTTCAATGGTCGAGTTGTCTGGAATAAACCGGCGGTGTCCTCTGAGGAGCTGGGCCTGTGGACAGATTCGGCAGGGAGCATTGGTTTTGGCGCCATATTTGGCACACAATGGTCAGCTCAAAGATGGCCGTCATGGTGGCATGAGGGTGGGCTGACGAGTAACATTGCTTTTCTTGAACTGTTCCCCATTCTGGTGGCCCTGAAAACTTGGCCTGAGGGGTTTAGAGATCACTCTGTGGTATTCTGGTCTGATAACATGACCGTGGTTGAGTGTATCAATAGCCAGGCGGCACGATGCAAATGGATCCTGAGGCTGCTCAAAGAAATTGTCTTGTTATGTATGCAATTGAATGTCCTATTTAAGGCGAGACACGTGCCGGGGGTGATGAACCAAGCGGCTGATGCGCTTTCTCGTTTCCGTATGCAGGCCTTCTGGGGTTTTCTGCCCACAGCGGACCCGGTGGCGGCACCCTTTCCCGAAGCTCTCTGGTCTCTCGGTGCCCCGAACTACGAAACCTCGTGGGAGAGAGTTTAGCACCCAGGACAAGGAAGGCATATGAAGGGGCGTTCCGTTCCTATTTGGCCTTTTTGGGGACTGCTGGAGGGGAACTTTGGGGCCAGGAGGAGTGGGTGGTAAATTTTTTGCTGTCTTTACATCAGGCAGGCAAATCTGTGGCTACGGCCCAGAGGCATCGGGCAGCCATTTCCTTTGTGGCAAGGGCTTATGGGATCCAGGACCCGACAGCGTCTTTCGTTGTACAAAAAGCGCTACGTGGGTGGCAACGCCTTGAGGGTCGCAGAGTAGATGAAAGGCGCCCGATAGGTCTGGATAGGCTGGCCCTGTTATTATCTGTACTCCCTTCAACGTGTTCATCCCAGTATGAAACAGTATTATTCCGAGCCGCTTTTGCGCTGGCATTCCATGGGGCTATGCGGGTAAGCGAACTAGTAGCGAGGAACAAGCGGGATGTGACGGGGGGACTGTGCCGAGAGCACGTTCAGGTCAGAGGGGAGACAATGTCCATCTCATTTGTCAGGTCCAAGACCGACCAGGGTGCGATGGGGGACTGCATAATCATACAAAGGATTCCCGGGTCCTCCATGTGCCCAGTAAGTTGCGTAGAGGATTATTTAGCGCAAAGGGTGGCATCATGGGGAGGGACCTTGTTGAGACACGCTGACACCACCCCATTGACGAGGTTTCAGTTTCAGCGGGTGCTTGCGATGTCAATTTCCGCTGCGGGCTTGAACCCCGGCGAGTTTGGGACCCATTCCTTTCGGATAGGGGCTGCTACAGAGGCTACAGCCAGGGGTCTGAATGTCGAACAAGTTAAACGTGTGGGGCGTTGGTCCTCGAACTGTTATAAAAGGTATGTGCGGTTGCACATGTTGTGAAGCTGTAATGATGTACTCACGCTTCTTGTTTTTGTTTGGTTTTCAGTTGCGCAAGCCTACGAGGCGGGGCGGACTGTGCAGTCGACCCAACACCGGGTCAGCGGTCAGACATCACCGGCTGTGAAAAAGGAGGTGTGGGTCGTGGGCCACTCATACGTGAGGCGGGCCGCGGACGTATTCAAAGCAGGTGACATGATTCACGTGGCTGGGGAATACGGGTACAGTGTGTCCTTCTACGGAAAGGGCGGGCTCTGTATTGACCAGTTTCAATCATTTTTTGAGGGTTTGTTAGGGCGGACGAGGTCACCGCCGGCTATAGTCATAGTACATCTTGGGGGCAACGATGTGGTGTCCACTGGTAGACGACTACTTCTTGAGGCAATGCTTTCCACTGTAAGTTGGTTAGCGAGAAGAGTTCCAGGGTGCACAATCGCATGGTCCCATTTGATCCCGCGAAAAGTGTGGCGGGGGGCTCTTTCAGTTTCTGCTCTGAATCATTCAGTAAGGAAGATTAATAATAAAGTGAGTCGATTGTTCCGTTCAAGTACACTGCATTCTATTTCGCATGGTTGTATTAAAGGGGACAGTATGTATTTGGGTGATGGTGTTCATTTGTCCCGGGTGGGGAACGAGTTACTCATAGGAGACCTGATAGCTTGGCTGGGGACGTTAAGACATGACCTTTAGGTAGGAGTGTGTGGGGGGTCCGGATAGCCGGTCAACTATCCGGCCTGTGGCGGTAAGGTCATGATCGGTGAGCACTAATTGGTAGATCCCTATGAGTGGGCGTCACCCATTACGGATGGGAGCGCTCGAGGGAGGTGGCCATTGGCCCCTCAACGGGTAGGCGGTCCCTTCTAAGGATGGGACGCCGAAAGGAAAGGAAAGGCGGTCAAGGCCCCTTCCTGGGTAGGAGGGGCTACAGCCCCCTCCTGGGGAATTTCCCGGGGCCAGGATATCTGCGACGGCAGATGTGGTAAGTTGTGTGGGGTTTGGGAGGGGGTCTACGCTACCTTCTAGATACCTCACACGAGTCCTCGGACGACCTTTAAGTGGCGTCGAGTTTATTGGGGCCCCCGTCAAGTCAAGGGAAATTGGTAGTTGCACTTGAGGTACACCTCTGTGCGGTCGCCCCTCACAAGTGAGGGGGATATTTCTGGTTTAGGGATCTTGACACCGGTTACGACCTTGCCGTTGGCCCTTAAACGTTAGGATGTACAATTTCAAAATGTCAAGTTAATGTTTTGTAGGATGTTAGTTCGGCTAGGAGAACCTTTGTATTAGAGAATATGTTAAGGTTAGCCAAACATCGCAATGTGGTAATGAAATTGTACATAATATGAAACTGTTATTTTAATGTTTTAATTTTGTTTCATATTTTAATAAATACGGCCGGGAGGGTCACTCCCTCCCGTCTTCCAAAAGTTCAGAACTGTTTCCGGTTTCCCATCCTTGGGGAGTGTGTTGAGAGGGGGTGGCGGGTATCTCGGCCATATGGAAAGGGGCGACCATTCGGTCCCCCCGAACGTATGGCTGAGTACCACGATCCCCCCGGGAAGCCATTTTTTGGGCGGGAGGCGAGCCTCGGCTGGTATGCCCGAAGCGGCGTAGCCGGGGCGCGCTTTTTCCCGCCCTAGAGTGGGCTGGCCTAGACACTGACGCGGCCGGCCACGCCCTAGGGGCAGGCAGGGGCGGGTTTACGCCCACCCTGAAGACGGATAAAAGGAGCAACAAGCCAAGAACGCATCCTCTTGTTCCTGTGCTCTGAAGCTGCACCCCCTCGCTGCACGTGAGCTCGAGACGGAACGAAGAGCCAATTTTGACCCACCCACCGGCCCCTGAGGACAGCCAGTTGTTTTGAATAAAGCTTTGATGTGGTAATTCTATTTCTTGCAGGTTGTGGTGATTGTCGTGTTATTTTTGAGTATGCAATAAAGAATGGTCAGCTACAGTATGTTTTTCAAATAAAGTAATTCTGCGCTAGTATTGATCAGTAATCACACGTGATGGTTATGGTTTTGTAATTGAGTGATTTTAGTTAAATTGTCGTATTTATTTTTGGTCGGGCGGTAAGGTCATGATCGGTGAGCACTAATTGGTAGATCCCTATGAGTGGGCGTCACCCATTACGGATGGGAGCGCTCGAGGGAGGTGGCCATTGGCCCCTCAACGGGTAGGCGGTCCCTTCTAAGGATGGGACGCCGAAAGGAAAGGAAAGGCGGTCAAGGCCCCTTCCTGGGTAGGAGGGGCTACAGCCCCCTCCTGGGGAATTTCCCGGGGCCAGGATATCTGCGACGGCAGATGTGGTAAGTTGTGTGGGGTTTGGGAGGGGGTCTACGCTACCTTCTAGATACCTCACACGAGTCCTCGGACGACCTTTAAGTGGCGTCGAGTTTATTGGGGCCCCCGTCAAGTCAAGGGAAATTGGTAGTTGCACTTGAGGTACACCTCTGTGCGGTCGCCCCTCACAAGTGAGGGGGATATTTCTGGTTTAGGGATCTTGACACCGGTTACGACCTTGCCGTTGGCCCTTAAACGTTAGGATGTACAATTTCAAAATGTCAAGTTAATGTTTTGTAGGATGTTAGTTCGGCTAGGAGAACCTTTGTATTAGAGAATATGTTAAGGTTAGCCAAACATCGCAATGTGGTAATGAAATTGTACATAATATGAAACTGTTATTTTAATGTTTTAATTTTGTTTCATATTTTAATAAATACGGCCGGGAGGGTCACTCCCTCCCGTCTTCCAAAAGTTCAGAACTGTTTCCGGTTTCCCATCCTTGGGGAGTGTGTTGAGAGGGGGTGGCGGGTATCTCGGCCATAGTTCATTAGTTCACCAGACAAATTTCTTGACTCAGGCCATTTGCCAGAAGAATATTCTACAACCTTGGAAAGGACAAGGTCTTTATAACATGCAAACTTCCAATCAGCCTCCGAGATACTTGAGCTGCAGTTTTCAATTGCATCAATAACTGCAACACACTCACCTTCATCTTCCTCATCATCTTTTTCCATTAACATCCTAGATAAAAAATCTGTTCTAAAATGTTTACCTCCTTGTATATGCTTAATGTCAAAATTATACTCTTGAAGTTTAGAAATTAAACGGGTTAATCTAGTGGACATGGTATTACTGGAAATCTTGCTAAAAATAAATGTCAGTGGTTTGTGGTCAGTCAATACCTCGAATTTACGACCTCATGCCTGGCCAAACAGGTGGAAGGTGTTGTACGTGACTATTTTCCTTGCACCATGAGTGACAAATCTCATTATCCTCTGCTGCAATCCATGGTTCTCAGGAGGTGCTCTTCATGCCCTTGACAAGATATTGCATTAGATATCTTGGGACCAATCCACATTGGTGGTTTACAAGTGTTTCTGTTAGTGGTTGTTGGCATGTACTCTCAGTGGCCTGAAGTTTTCTTCATGTCAGTAATTGATTCAGCTCATGTCATTAAGAGTTTAAGAGTGTCGATTTCTAGGTAAGGTGCTCCAGAGTCCATTCTTACTGATAATGCTGTGCAATTAATATCAAAGGAGATGGAGGAGTTTCTGTCTTCGAGAGTCATAGTCCACAAAACGTGTTCCCTTTCACATTCCGAAACCAACGGAATGGTTGAGAGATTCAATAGAGTTCTCAAAGAGACCATTGCCATGGCAAAAGCTTCGTCTTTGGAATGGAAAGAGGAAGTGCTTAAGAAAGTTGAGGAATATAGAATGACTCCTCATAGCACTACGGGGAAAACTCCTTTTCTATTTTTCTGGAACAGAGTGTCTAACACTCATCTTGAACCTTCTTGGGTCAATAGACATGAGTTATCCAAGGGTGAGGAATGTGTTTGTGATGGCAAGGATGTGCAGCAAAGGGAGAAATGGAAGGCGGTTGAAAGTAAAAAATATAGCACAACCATAGAGGTTCGATCTTCAACTAACATCTCCCGATTAAAGATGCACACTCCAAGCTTGTGAACAACAGAACATAAAGAATGCAATACAGAACATTACACATGTCATACAGAACATTACCCATGTCATGAACAGCGATGTAGTTATAATTACAAACCCACTACAAAGACCTACCTCCTGACAAAAATAACGTCAAGAGCTACGCTGCCTGTGGCCATTTAGCATTGTTGGGAAGCGTCCTGGCTACTTCAGTGGCCGGTGAGGAAGCATGATCGGCATCTACATGGCATGGTTTTGGGTATAGTTGTGGCCATTTATCGAGAGCATATTAATGAGGATTGTGGCCATTATCACATGGGTATCAGGGATGGGCACACCTTGACTTTGTGTGCCTCGTCAGAGTTCGTTCATTGAAGGAACATTTTGTGGGTTGCTTGCTTTACGAGAGCTACGGTGATAGGCATACCTTTTAAGTATGTGCCTGTATTCATTGTCAGAAATAGGAGTTAGGCATTTAAGACCTTTTTAAAAAAATGTCCTTTCATCCTTCTGACTCTATGATATAACTGATGCATATTCTATGAGTGTATAGTCATGGAAGCCCTCCCCCACTATTTTTTGCTCAACCTGGAAGTCCACCTATCAAATGGGAAGAGTGGGTGGCGATTTTTGACACCTAAATTGAGGCATTGGATGAGTGGGAGTTTAGTAATGCCAGGAAAAAAGCATTATTGTCCAGCACTTTGGGAATGGAGGGTTAACATATTTTTAAGTACTTACCAGTGGCAGTAGGCAACAATAATCAACCAATTGCCAAAGTGTATTTAGAAGCAAAAGTGAGGTTAGAGAGAAGGTTTGCTAAGGAATCTAATATGGTTATCATAGGCATAAATTGAGATTGCAAAGGTTGTAGAGCATTCAGATCAACGTATGCAGGAGATGGAGAAAAAAAATAATAGTGCTGGAGTATCGTGCATAGAGGGGGTAGGATATGGGTGTATTGAGAACAGGCAAAGCGAGAGAGGTAAAGAAATGTGGGTTGGTTAAAAAGAGTACCAGTTATGCTCATAAAGCGACTACCACACAACAGCAATATAAACAGTGAACTAGATGTGAAAGTAGTTTGGCTCACTGGTTAGAGGCGGCAGACCCGAGAGCAGAGGACGGCCCGGGACCAGGGTTCGATTCCCGGCGCGGCAGGTTTCTGGACCAGGGTCAGCGGACTCGATAATTCTCTCGCCTCGGTGCCCACTCTGATCAGCGATCACACTCGGCAACTCTGGGCATTAGCTTGCCTCATCTTCACTAACGGCCCCACCAGACCGCCGGGGATGCCTGGTCTCACCCTGGAGATACCCATTAAGGGACCATCTCTCAGGGAAGCCAGGAAGGGTTTCGCAGCGGTCGAAGCGCCTTGGGACCCTACGGGTAAGTAGTGCGCTATATAAATGCCAATACATACATACTGTGGATTTCAAGAACTGTTCTGCCATTGGGAAGGAGTATAGATGATGTGGACGGAGGGGGCATTTTGCAACCTTGTGCAAAGCAGGCAACAAAGGCAAGGTGGCGCATGTGGTGTGGGGAAGGTATGAGGATGATGACAGGGACGATTTAGTTGTTGACAGAGTTTCTTGTGTAGATGGTGTGGATGAAGAAGGAAGGAGGTTTAGGCTCAAGGCTTCTGTTGTAATAAGTCAGGAAACAGACTTGGTGGGTTACATGGTCAAAAATATTAATTTCCGAAAAATGCAGTGTGAGGGGAAAGATTTAAGTGTCTGAGAGTGGCCCTCTGAATTTGGGCTGTCAACACCAATATGACTTGGGTATAAATATTAACCCCCGAGAACTCAATCAGGTAATGGTAGTCAATGTGGTAACTGTAGAAGAGATAGTGGAGGGTGAAAACAAAGTATTTTCAGGAAATATCGGTGAGCTAAAGAATTATTGCCCACATGCATCAAACTGAATTGCATTCGCAAACGGTGCGAATCGCAAAATTCGTCCATTTGAGAATGCAATTCATTGATTTGGGATGCATTAAGCTTTTTTGCTTTTTTCGCAATTTAAGAAATCGAAATTTATTTGCGATTTCTTAAATTGCGATTGCATTTAAGAAATCGCAATTTTGCGATTCCTAAAATACAATGCATGATTTTTTTTAAATTGCTAAATCGCAAATAGGAAGTGGTAAATTAACATGAAGTTAAACTTCATGGTAATTTGCGATAACTTTCAAAAATGCACAAAAGTGCATTTATGAAAGTTTAATTTTACACACACACATGCCCTTGGGGCATGTGTGTGTGTAAAAAGTACTTAAAGGTACATTTCATGGGTGCAGGGGGGGTCCTTTGGGCCCCCCCCTGCACCCTTGAAATTGCATTCTCATTTTGCGATTCCTTAATTGCGAATCGCAAAATGAAAATGCCTTCACATTCATTCCTATGGGCCTCTAGGCCCATAGGAATCAATGAAAAGGGATTCTTTAATTGCGATTTGCAAATTGTGAATCGCAATTAAGGAAAATTAAGAAATCGCAAAAAAAATTGCGATTTCTTAATGCATAGCCGTTTGCGAATTCTTAATTGCGATTTCTTAATTTTCGCAATTAAGAATTCGCAAACAGGAACATTGATGCATGTGGCTGTATGTTCACAAGATAACGGTTAACCCACAGGCTGTGCCAGTACAGCACAAGGTATGGAAATGTCCCCTATCATCCCCAGGCAGAAAGTCAAATGAGTGCTAGGAGAGATGGTGAGCCAAGGAATTATTGAACCTATAGAAACTTCCAGTTGGATTTCTCCGGTTCTCGAGCCCACCTACAGTCATTGTGTCTCAAATAAACATGTTTCATGATACCCAGTGTGGACTGTATCTTCACAAAACATGCCTGTTTGAGTTAGGCATACGAGCAGTGATCCCTTTTGACTTTGATGAATGCCCTGGACCAATTTATGGCATGAGCATGGGAAGAAACATGTTGGCTTTAATTGGATGAATGTGTCATTGTAACTTATTGCCATCCATTTTGGATTACTTTTTTAAATTATACCTGAGGTACCTACAAATAAAGGTATTTCCCTAAGTTTAAGTCAAGGTATTTTTAAATTTATCCGGAACCCCCTATTTTCCAGAATATCTTACCAAGGGGGTGAGGTTGCAAGGGATGAAGCATGCTGCAAAGTGGAGGTGAGACTTTATCATCCAATTCAATTGGTTTGTAGGTATTTCTTAGGTTTTAGGCTGTTGCCCTAATTGGACATAATCAGTATCACCATCGCATTTGTGTGGTATGTGGGTGCGGCACACTGCACAAAGCCAAAAACCTGTAATCAGTTGGATTTGTCTACTCAAATCAAGGTTCGTAAAATCCACTCGCCCACTCGCTATTTCGAGCCAAATTTTACCAGGACGAGCTATTTTTAGGGCCTTCTTGCCCTTTCTGGTGAGCTGAAAATCCTTGTGTTCAGGAGTAAACTCCAAAACCAGCCAAGCGTTCAGGTCCTGGGAGCACCTCTTGAGGATCAGGACACACTCTGCAGAGGCAGGACACACTCCAGCAGAGGCCAGCAGCAGGTGTCTGGCAGGTCTAGGTGGTGCTGGTCAGCTGGAATGTTGCAGTTAGGCCCCTGGAGCTTGTTGTGTGCATGTATCTCCAACAGCAGGTCTGCCAACTGATCACTTCTGGGGAACATGGTTTCAAGGCAAGCAGGTCCAATCTTCCTACTTCAGATAGCAGGGCAGTCCTTCATCTGAGTCTTCTAAACGTCCAGGAGTGTTTTGAAGGTGCTGCTTTTATTCCTGGTGCCAACCTTTGTGTGAAAGAATTAGTTGGCCTATCCCCAAAACTGTTTATAGTCAGTTATTTCGCTTCCTTTTTTTCTAGCTCCAAACTGTCTTGGGTGACAAAGGTCAGGGAAGATCTGCTGTCAAGTTTCTTTGTGTGTGCTGGAAGTAGAGCCCATCAAAGTGCTATCAGGTCAGGGTACAGCTCCTCCCCAGTCATCCTGTCAGGAAGACCTAGTCCCCGCACACCAAGGACTCTTTTATCTGAATGTCTGGAAAGAATTCAAAACCCACAATTGGACAGCTATGCCCAGCCATTTGACCCTGGACACTGGTAAACAGGCACATTTGGTTTAGGCAGAAAAATGTTAACTTTCTAAAAGTGACTTCACCATTTAAGAAGATTTTACAATTCATTTGAGTTGAAAAGTTATTTCTCTTTCTAGTCCCAAAGTGAAGTTATAGCTTTTTATAGTTTTTCCCTGTCAGGACATGTAGAACTTACATACAAATGCTCTATTTTTTTAATACCATGAATCCTGCCCAAGGACTGGTTAGGGATGAGTTATAAGTATTAAAAAAGAAGGTTTAGGCCTGGCAAAAAGTTTATTTTGCCAGTTCGACATAGCAAATAACTCGGCTCTACAGTCTGCAGGGGCAGGCCGGATACATGTTTTACAGAGCTACTTTAGTGAGTGGCACATTAAGTGCTGCTTCTCACTCGTAGCATTTAATTTACAGGCTCTTGGTACATTTAGTAACTTAACAATATAGCATAGTCTGTATTGTAGTAGGTCGATATTTTATTACTGGTTATTCTGACATATAGTTTATCCTTCAAAACAGATTTGGCCGGGTAAAAGAAAATGGTCCTATTTATTGTTACCCACTACCATGAAGCAAAGTTGCCTTACTATATGACAGTAGAAATGTCTCAACTCATTAGACTAAAATGCTATCCCTCAGTTTCTTGTTAATTATAGTTTTTGAATTTTAAGTTGACCGGGCTTCTCATGAAGCATGGATGGGAAGGGGTTTCTGTAGTTCTTATAGAAGGAGAACATGAGTCATGCCAGAATAGAGGAACCTGGTGAGGCTCAAGTGTACCTAAAGGCATATACCAGCCTTTTGAGATACTGTGATATAGTCATAAGTGGACAATCTCGTACAACATCTGCATGCATTACAAAATATATGGTGGCATTTTATAGGTAACTGACTGGGTTGAGTAAAACTCGGGAGGTATTTTTATGTGCATATGTTTTAGCTAAGTAGAAGAATGTTGACATAAAGCAGCAAAGTGTTCTCCATTGGATGAGCAGAATTTGGCACCAACAGGTACCTAAGTTAGAAACCATCTGTCTGCAACCTTTTCTGTTTGACAGTGTCAAGATTTGAACAATTATTTAATTTAGAAAAGTCATGAGCTTTTGCATTTTAAAATCCCCAGATTTCATCAGAGATATGGAGGCAAATGTACTATTTTTAGGCAAAGCATCACAGTTGCAGAGCTGTGTTACATTGCATGAAAGGGAGAGAGTAGGACAGTGCCATATGTATTAAGGTAGGGCGCTGTTGCATTCTTCCTAACCACTCTATGCAATATAATGCCTAGGTGTTTGTGTGAGATTAGCAGAGGTTTTGTAAGGGAATGATAGCCTTTAAGTGCAAACAATAGGCTTAGACTTACTTTAAAACTTTTCCCACCTATTATGCGTTCTGTACACAGAACAGCACACATCCAAATTAGGAAAACATTTAAGAAAATAAAACTTTTCTCCAGCTGCGAGGAGACATGTTTGTTTGACACAGAAACCATTCTACAAAGGTTAGTACATTGGGCTTTACATCAAAATCCATGGGAGGTAGCATGAGAACACCCATGTGCTCTACTTTTAGGCAACTTTCCAGTGCAAAACAAGTTTGCGCTGCAAAGTAAATAACAAATCAACATTGTGTGCCAATTTGGGCAAATTGATGGTGACTTTGCAGCTGTGCAGTGTTGATCAATCCTACCCTAGCTGATGAAGTCAGCGTTGGACACTCGGATTCTTTTACCCTTACTTATAAAAATGATGCAGCACTGAAAGTGTAGTTGTGTTTAAGTTGTTAGTTTAGCTGGCGTTTATTACCAATTTAAGAAAATTATATGATGTTATGTATGAAGAAAAGGAAATTTTGATGAAAACCAAGGGCCATATTATGCCCCGTGGGAGCAATGTGCATGTGCACCTGTTTGGTGAGCCCCTGGGGCACTTTGGTATTACAGAAAGCGTTGCAACGCTTGTGTGGCCCTTTCTGTACTACAGCTAGTGCAGGCGCACATACAGCACCAGTGCTATCACCAGAGGGAGTTCTCTTGTTTGCATGGGGGCTTGGCCCCGTACAAATGAGGGAATCCCTTTGACTCTGTGACGCAACATATTATAGACATTGGTGCAGAGACAAAGAAGCTGTCAGGAGGTGCATTGACAGTGGGCCACCTAAAGAGTGCTGCTCTGTCAGTGCGTCCCCAATGGCAGCCCTGTGGAGGGAGGGGAGGGGTCCTATGGATCCCTAGACACCCCCTTGCAGGCAGGTGCAGTCACTCACTGCACCCGCCTCCAAGGTGATCTCTTCAGTCTTAAAACTGCAGCTGAGTTGTTGCCTGCAGACTCGAAGACTGAGCAGCTGCTTCAAAGCCGCTCCTTTTATCACTTGAATGCGCTGCCCCCTAGCCAGCACTACTTTCGGCCGACCTGGGGGCAGCACATTCAGTGTAATATGATGCACTTTCCCTGTTTGAGACTGCTGCACCTGTTTTAATGGGCACTGTGGGGCAAACAGGTAAAGTGCGCCCGATGTGTAATAGGGCCCCTGAGGTGGGTGAAAGGGGTGCTTAATTGATGAAAGGTCACTGCCCGATCAAAGATGGCTCCTTGGGGTCATACTGGCCTGGATGTCTTCTACAGGATGAGGTGATAGCACCTCTGCATCCTTTGTCTCGCGGACATTGGGTGTGCTTGGTAAAGAGGTTGCAAATATTTGTGCGCCCTTAGAGTTTTTCTAAGGTCGGTTCATGCTTGTTTTCTTTACTTCTTCTCTGTTTTCACACCTTCACTCTTTGGGCTGATTGGTAGATCACAATAGCCTTATTATGTACAGTGTTTATTACACAGTACTATCCTCCAAAGATGGAAACCTCATAGTTCCCAAGGCCTCCAGATCGCTGGATTTCTTTTTTTTTGTCTTTTTTTTACTGAAAGATTTTTCTGGTTCTGAATATGCTGTTTAAGATTTATAATCTGATAAATCACTAATCCAGCGAGTTTTATTATAAAGAATCTTTGTCCCAGGTTTCAATTTCATTTTTCTTTGCTGATCCACCTAAAGGACAAACAAGCATTTTACAAATGTATGTATGGGTGGTTTAAAATACAACAACTCTCTAATAAGAACTGAGCGTTGTATTTTATGACCGTGAAATGCCCCTTCATTCATACCATCCTCCAGGGCGTTGTTTTTTTTCCTTTTGTGCGCTAAATATTTAATTTGGAAAAGAAGATGTATAGAGTTTCGCAGTTGAGTCAGAGTTAACCTGTTGTTGAAATTTTAATTAGGATGTGCCGTACTTAAGCTAATGACTGTTCATCAGGTCTTGTTACTGAGCTGCAAATGAAGCTGCGTCCGACTAATCCACGTTTACCGGGCAACGCTGAGATGGGATGTAATGAGAAGCTCGCTGACTGAATTTAATCAGTCTGAGCAGTGTGGCCGCTGTGGAAGTCACAGTTGTAAATTAATCTAGCAGAGAGAATCCTCATTAGAGATTATTTCATTATAAGGCTTAAGGTTCCTCACAATTCCATAAAGGGGCGTGCTGCTTATTTAAAATGTTGCTCTGTATACTTAGGAGCTTTATTGTTTTTTAATTACGCTTCAAATGATATCAACAGTGCTGGTACCCTTGTTATTACAACTTCCGCTCTCTTTAATATAATTTATTACAAATGGTTACCTAGTTCCAAAAATGCAATCCACACACTAATCAACAGCACAATAACAAGATGTTTCTTGTCAGAATCTATTAAATCCACTCTGTTCGCTGACATTCTTTTCCAGGTATTTGAAAATGATGTAAACTATCACCATTTTCACTGTGTTTTCAAAATAGGAACTTAAATTTCATGTTCGATTTACAATATTACTTATTTAAGAAATGTTTTAAATTAACCTTGAATGCAGTCATTTTGTAAATTATATAGAACATTTTATTAAACAAATACATATATATTGTTAAATGTGTTATTTACTTTCGTTATATTTAACTCACTCTAAAAATAATTTTGAAGTTAGTGCACTTTCGTGCACGTAGATGCAACTACTTAGAAGAGGAAGTGGAAAAACTAACAAATAAAAAATGTCCAAGTAGCTGTTCATTTGGTGGATCCACTACCCACTGGAGCACTAACCTATTTATTGTAAATAGCTTCCAGCATCTGCACAAGTCTACTACCCCAGGACATTTAAATGGAAGATTAAAAAATCCTCTCCTAAAATGTTATTGTTTAAAATTGAGGAGGTAGTGGGTGGTAGAGCGGATAGGTAGCCTTAGAAAACGGATACATAAGGTGAATACCTGGATTTAGGTAATCTATTGCATTAACTAGTTTAGCCCGTTAAAAAACTATATTATGCCAAAAATGAATAAAAGCCCATACAGCCCTCACTTTTGTAAACCAGCATCTATGACCTTTTCGAGTGAGCGATCCTTTAACGAAATTCAGACGTTCCTGATTAATTGGGCAATGCTCAGTGGATGCAGTTCTCTCAAAAAAATAGTGCATTTAACCACTTAAAGGTTATCTTGGTGGCTTAAAGCCATAACATCGAGTGCGACACATATGGTCGATACTCGTTTAATTTATTTGGACTGCAGAAGCAGTACTGCATATATTTTGAAGGGTCAAATCTTTTTATTGACAGTCCGGAAGATGGTCTAGTGGAAAAAAAAGCCTGAAGTAGACCGAAACGTCGACAATCACATTTTTTTCTTTTTATTATTGTTTAATTTTCTCAGAAAAGGTGTCCACAATTGTTACTAGGAAGAACATTGATTTGTATGTAGTTAAAACTTCCAGTTGCTTTGTGTAATGTAATGATTATGTACCCTCCAAAAATTCCTTTTTCACAATAATATAAAACTCTTTTGAATATTTACACCTGTGTTTCTAGTATATTTCATGTCTGTACAAGATTGATACATGTGGAAATAACTGTTAAATGTTTTTTGTGATACAAACACTCTGTGACAGGCAAATCACGATAGCCGGTCGAGATTAAGTACACCAATTGAATCAAAAGTTACATTTAATATATCTCTTGTAGGCGCCTTTACCACCCAATCATTTGCCCAAGCTGTCAAGAGTAGATTGGGATGCCCATTGTTGTTGATAGTATATCTCTCATTCCAGCAGCGCAAGCCTCTGCTTCAGCTCGTATTGCTGCCCGTATTGCCAAGGGAATGGCAGTACAGGGGCTGGAGTGCGGAGCTGCACTTTTTGGTTACACCGTACCCATGTTGGGGACAACTGTTGAGAGGCTGATTTCAAGTCAGAAGGAGGGGCGGAGAGACCGCCTAAGGCACAATGATCGGGCCTAAATGTATTACGCATTATTCAATTTCTGCATAACAGAGTACCTGACTGTCGTATTACACATTGCATCATTTCTGCATAACGGAGTACCTGATTAGAGTATTACACATTGCATTGTTCCTGCATAACGTACTACCTGATTAATGTATGATGCATAGCATTATTTCTTCATATCGAACTACCTGATTAGCGTATTATGCATTGCATTATGCCTGCATTACGAATTACCTGATTAGTGTATTACGCATTGCCTTATTTCTGCATGGCGACGTACCTGGTGGTTGTATTATGCATTGCATTATTTTTACCTTGCAAAAGTGCATGATTCTAATATTATGAACTGTATAACATGATGTAAGGATTACAGGAGGATGTTTAGAAGTGGTCATTAATACCGCAAGAACTTACAAGGTCTGGCTGCCTAACAACCGGCCATGAGAGATAGTACACATATTTGTTTGTTGGATTTATATTGTGTGGTCTTATCATATATCTTTTTATATAAAGTTTATTCTCGTTTTTCTAAAACTTGTGTGTAGTCAATTTGTGGTGTCATCATTGGGTCGCTGTGAGCGTGGTTGCAAATACTTTCCACATTTGCCTTGAAGATAAACCTGGCTGCTCGTACCAAGCTACTGAGGGGGTAAGCGGGGGCTATCTCAGAAGGGGACCTTCCTTACCATGACGTGGAACCCCGGGTCCCTTTTTGGCCTAAGGTACCTATCTCAGCCATATAACACACAAAAGAGCCCATGGGTCCAAACAACTACTAATACAAGGAAGTGTCACCTTAAAAAAATGTGACAACTCAAAACTCACTGGGGAAGGTATCCCTTTAAGAACAACTCCCCTCAAACACCAGAGGTGTCATGCTTCATCATAGGGGTGCCTCCTCGCGTTAGGAACCTAACAATTAGTAGTCTTTTGGACCCGTGGGCTCTTTTGTGTGTTATATAATAGAGTGGGGAGTTTGCCCACGTAGGTCCCTAATCTCCTAGTTGCCCTCTTTGTGTGTGATATCTTCCTCAGCCAACCAGGGATCCCGGGTCAAATACCACTCATTTGTTCCTTTACTGCAATGTCCTCCACAGGAAATGATTTCAATTATACAGTTGTAATTACAACAACCTGGCCTTTAGTTTCATTGACATAAAATGTTTTACCATAGTTGTTCATTTGAAGCTGCAGTTTATCACAAGGGAGTTAACTGACACACTGGTCCTGATGTTGGAATTACTTGTTTTTCTCTGAATTTCAGAATGTTTTACTGAAATGGATGAGGAAGATATTTGGGAACTCATAGAAAATACATCCCTATATTAGCTTTTTAAAGAAGTGTTTCCCAAACTGTGCATTGCTACCCACTGGTGGGTCGCAAGCCAGTTTTTGGTGGTTCGTGAAAGTCCATGCAATAAAGAAATCTGTTAAATGCTGCATTTATCTTGTCACATTTGTTGCATTTTAGAGACAGAGGTCAAATTTCAGGCTAAGTCTTTTGATAAATTGCTGCTAACTTTTTTAACTTGCGGATTGGTGTTTACAAAATCTGCTCACTTTGCAGCCAGAGAACAGAAAGTAAGGTAGGCCCAGAGAGTGTGAAAAGAAAGGTCGTAGAATGTCATTTTTTGTAATACACAACAAAATGTAAATACCTAAAAATTGATATGCACACATTCAGTAGTTAGAGAAGCAAAAATGAAGCACATTCTTGTGTAATTCTGAAGTGTGATGGAAGCAAAGTTTTTAGTAGGATATATATATATATATATATATATATATATATATATATATATATATATATATATATATATAAGGGTGGCACGTCAAGAAGCCGCCGTTCCACTAAGAGGCTGCCTGCTTTCCTGGTACACTTCTGTGTTTGCAGATACGGAGTCAGCTCAGGTATGGGCTCAGGCAGCTCACCCGCTCAGCGCTGAAGCCAAGGGACACTGCTCAAAAGGCAGCCCGTGACTACACAGGAGAGTTTGGTGCAATCTCGCCAACTCACAACCCAGAGGACCAGCGCTTTGAAGGTTGGAGCTTTTTTGCAGGGACTCGAGGGGTCAGGACATTACAAAGCACTTCATCAAGTATGCCCGGATTTGTGAACGCCAACAACGACAAGAAATGCCTTTGGTTACCCACAACACGCACTCCAGACACATAGCCTTCTGGGAGTTGTAGTTTGACATTGCCTGCAACTCAGCGGTTGATCACATGGTTGGGGCGGCGTCTACAAATGGATTTGTTATTCAATCACGAACATTGCAACAGGGCACTACGGACATGAGGAGCGGCAGCGAGGGGTTTCTGAAGAAGGTGTCATCACCGAAATGCATTATGCCCAGCTGCCTGAGTTTCCATTAAAAAGAACCCCACCTGTTAAATCCCTGCTTGTGGCTTCTTCCTTTCATAGCTTTGAAGGGTGGATGTTGATATTTCGTGCCGGCCAGAGGCACGTCAAGAAGCCGCCGTTCCACTAAGAGGCTGCCTGCTTTCCTGGTACACTTCTGTGTTTGCAGATACGGAGTCAGCTCAGGTATGGGCTCAGGCAGCTCACCCGCTCAGCGCTGAAGCCAAGGGACACTGCTCAAAAGGCAGCCCGTGACTACACGGGAGAGTTTGGTGCAATCTCGCCAACTCACAACCCAGAGGACCGGCGCTTTGAAGGTTGGAGCGTTTTTGCAGGGACTCGAGGGGTCAGGACATTACAAAGCACTTCATCAAGTATGCCCGGATTTGTGAACGCCAACAACGACAAGAAATGCCTTTGGTTACCCACAACACGCACTCCAGACACATAGCCTTCTGGGAGTTGTAGTTTGACATTGCCTGCAACTCAGCGGTTGATCACATGGTTGGGGCGGCGTCTACAAATGGATTTGTTATTCAATCACGAACATTGCAACAGGGCACTACGGACATGAGGAGCGGCAGCGAGGGGTTTCTGAAGAAGGTGTCATCACCGAAATGCATTATGCCCAGCTGCCTGAGTTTCCATTAAAAAGAACCCCACCTGTTAAATCCCTGCGTGTGGCTTCTTCCTTTCATAGCTTTGAAGGGTGGATGTTGATATTTCGTGCCGGCCAGAGGCACGTCAAGAAGCCGCCGTTCTACTAAGAGGCTGCCTGCTTTCCTGGTACACTTCTGTGTTTGCAGATACGGAGTCAGCTCAGGTATGGGCTCAGGCAGCTCACCCGCTCAGCGCTGAAGCCAAGGGACACTGCTCAAAAGGCAGCCCGTGACTACACGGGAGAGTTTGGTGCAATCTCGCCAACTCACAACCCAGAGGACCGGCGCTTTGAAGGTTGGAGCGTTTTTGCAGGGACTCGAGGGGTCAGGACATTACAAAGCACTTCATCAAGTATGCCCGAATTTGTGAACGCCAACAACGAAAAGAAATGGCTTTGGTTACCCACAACAGGTGTCATCACCGAAATGCATTATGCCCAGCTGCCTGAGTTTCCATTAAAAAGAACCCCACCTGTTAAATCCCTGCGTGTGGCTTCTTCCTTTCATAGCTTTGAAGGGTTGGTGTTGATATAGATATATATATATATATATATATATATATATATATATATATATATATATATATATATATATATATATATACTTTACTTTGTAAAGCACAAATGATAAATATTCCCTGCACCCGATTTCCACACATTATCATTTGTTGTGCAATTTAGTTTTACCTGTATGTTTTTGCAAATCTAGTGGCCATTAAAATGGAAATTATGCTTTCTTTAAATGACTGTGCGCTGCCACACAATGCTTCAATTAGTTTAAAAAATTGCCCAACTCATGTATATTAAAGCTAGGTAGACCGCAAAATTTTGTTATTCTAAAAAGTGGGTTTAAAAGGCTTGGGAAGCACTGTTCTAGAGTACTAACCACACGTTCAACAAATAGAAACACATCTTTTTGGTTATTTAAAGCAGTCTACTTCACTGGAAATTATTTTAATTCTACAGTTGTAATTCCAACAACATGGCGTTCAGAAGTGCCTCATTTTCTCATGAATATAGAATGTTACAGCACTAGTTGTTTATTAGATCTCTGTGGGGAAGCTGCTGTAGAACTCTGGGGATTCAACTTAGACTTCTGCTGCTTGTTGGACGTTCATGTTTTCCTCAGTTGGGCAGACATTTATCTCGCATGGACGTGGAAAATATTTAAATATCTGTGAATTTGTTTAAAGTGTGTCCTCATTTTAGCTTCTGGAGCACATTCCATACTTCCTATAAGAAAATCATGAGAGTATGTGAAGCATGTTTAATCAAATCCCAGCAGAGCCTCAGTATTTTCACATGATTAAATGCTCAACTCAATTCCTAAAATTAGAATGATTCCACCAATGAACGATTTTTGTTGTGACTAAAATCTCCTATCGACCTTTTCATATATTTCCTTTTATACCCTAAAGTTATGCTAGACTTTATACATGCATTTCATATGAATACTTTGATATGTTACAAAAAAGTTGTAGCCTTATTATCAAAATAACTATTTGTAAGCTTGCACCCAAATATTCTTCAGCTTCTCTCGTCACTCTGACAGCATCCCAAGCTCTGCAGCATTCAGCATCGACGTCTCTCTAACACACTAAGAACTACCTCAATTATACCCTACAATATTCATGTACCTCCCAATAATGTTTCAGTATCATGAAACTCCTAACTCTGATTGGACAAGAAAGAGGGGATGATCATCACGCCATGCTTATTTTTCCAATGTAATCTTTATTCACAAAATATAATTACCATCCGTATTCACATCACATTAGAAACAAAAGTATAAACTTCATCCATTTCCATTCATCTTAGAAGTTCTCAAGCTGGTTCCCAGGGTGTGTATCCATTTTGACTTCGGACTACTTTCAAGAGTCACACCACTTCTTCTGGCTTGTTCGTATCACGCATGTGTGGAGAATCAGGTAGCCAACAGACTTTAGTTTCATACGAAAGGCCCAAAATACGCACTAATAAGAGTCAAAAAGACATATATTAATTTTGAACATAAATGGTTTCACTGTATAGCACCTATCTCTACTCTAATCTCATTCATTTATTTATGCTTTCCCCGCATTAGTATTAGTAAAATAGAGTGTTTTAGTTTTGGCAAAGCAGATGCTGAGCATGTGAAGCAGCCATATTAATAGCATTTGCGCAAGCGGAAGAAATTCCCTCCAAGCGCAAGTTTGTCATACTGCATAGATGCAGCTGACGCAAGCGCAGTACAGTTTTCCCGTTAGCGGCCATTTTAGAATTTCACTCAAATTACTTATTAGTAATACACATAGGCAGGCTTCTCTTTCTGGTATGTTTAATGTTGTGCATATTAATCTACACAATACACGATTAATACAATATTAGACGTTAAATGAGAGGATTGTCTTCAAGCAAGTCTCTTTTCTTCGAGTCCTTGCTCCATCAATATGATCAACCCTCATAACAATACATCTGCTATCCCCAGAAACTGCCTGGGAATTTCACTTAGTGCTAATAAAGAATTAGAGTGTTCACCTAGCCCACAATGTTGCTGCACTGGGAGACATGCAGCTTAAAAATACAACTCCTGTGCAGAAGAATTAATATTTATGTGGATATAGTCTCATGTCTGCTAATACACATTGCTGAAGTAAATGAGTCCCAAAAACATAACTTTCCATGTGTTTAAACTAGATAAAGTCATCACATTCCTGTTACATAATTTAAAATGTTTTACATACTTTTGAATGTAGATGTTTATAAGGTACGACCAGTGCCATTCTTATAGTCATATTTTTAAAAGATGTCTAATTTTTTCAATATTTAATTCACTATAAAAATGATTTGTAAACCAGTACACATTCGTGCCCAAGGAGATGCAACTATGGAAGACAGGAAGCGGGTGAAGTGCAATGCTCTCTTCATAGCCATTCCTGTTGAAACCGGCACTGTCACTCAGAGGTACTGGGCTATCGTGAAATCTCCCCATTAAAGCAACATCAATGGCAGTGTGAGGCATATCCGCCGGTTGGATGATTCTGCCTTAGCTCAAAGTCCACATCTCTCAAAATGATGTGTCTCAAACATGCTGATTCTATCACATTGTGCTCGAACCATTTTTCCATTGTGTCCAACTGCCTTACTACCTCTCCTGCATATCTTGAGAGGCCAGCTAATTTGCCCAGTTGAACCTTGTGGTTAGTAGAATGCTAATGAAGCCCAGCAGACCAGGGCCCCAAGAGGCAAAGGGGTTTGATCAGCCCTGTAGGAAGGCATCAAAATTGCTTCATGAGGCCCTGAAGGAATTGCCCATGGACGTATGTAAAATACAAAGATGTAGAGCGGAGTATAATGGAAAGTATAATGGAAAGGGGCGACCACTCGGTCCCCCCGAACGTATGGCTGGGTGCCCTGATCCCCCCGGGAAACCATTTTGGGCGGGGGGCGTGGCTCAGCTGGTATGCCCAAAGCGGCGTAGCCGGGGCGCGCCTTTTCCCGCCCAAGAGGGGTTGTCCTAGACACCTACACCGAAGACCATGCCCAGTAGGCGTACCGGAGGAGGGTACACGCCCTCCCACAGAAGGATAAATAGAGCGGGAATCCGAAGAAGGTCCTCTTGTTCCTGTGCTCTGAAGGCTGCACCCACTCGTTGCTCGTGATCCCTCGATGGAACAAGCAGCAATTTTGAGAACTTGTAATCTTGTTGTTTCTCTTTCAGTTATTTGGAGTCGAAGAGTCCAGGACCTCGTTGATCGGCTAGGAGCAGAATACTCGAAACCATGGCTGGCAAGAAGGCGGGAAAGGGTTCCGAGACGGATAAGGTACTACGCCTATTGTCGAACTGGATGGCTTGCATGGACCGAAAACTCGGACAAGTCCAATCGATCGGTCGAGGTTTGGCGGAGGTCAAAAAACAGCTGGCTGCACTAAGCAACCCCGGTAACCCTAAGAAGGTAATAGGCCCGGCCTTGCCGGGAGTCGTCCCCGAGGGTAAAGGGAAGCGGGTCAAGAAGAGGGCGGTTTCAGGGGAGGTTCCGGTCCCAGAGGTACCCCCAGTCGCCCCCGTCACACCAGCAGACAACCCGGTACCAATCCCAGATGCGGGTCAGCCGATCCCGGTGGTGATTACTCCCGCTAACGATGAGGAAATGCCTCCCGAATTGGCCATCCAGTTGGCAGCATGGCTCAATAAGAAGGCAGGGGGTACAGTGGCACCTGGAGACACGGCCGAAGAGGCCAAGCTACTAATCGAGCAATTGCGGCAGTCAAGAGATGCCGCAAAGGTGAATCTTCCTCTTGTTTCCCCACAGGTGGCGCCGGTGGGACCTGCAGTTGGTCACGAGAAAACGGCGGGAACAACGGCCGAACCGGGTAAGCTCGCTTTGCCAATGGCAGGGGAGGGTTCATTACCCTCAAGGCGGGAGAAGGTGGCACAGCACATCCCTATGGCCACGAAAGAGTTAATATGGGGAGACAAATATGTCAACATGTTTTCATTATGAACTGACCATCGCGAGATGGAATACGCTAAAACCCAGAAAGATTTGTGGCACCCGAGCGTGTGGCGCGCCAAGATGGCGGAATTCAGGGTGGATGAGACAGTAACAAATTGGGTTAAGGCCTTTTCTATATTTACTGCAGTTATGGGGAAACGTAAACCCGAGGTGTTAACTGAACTGTCTTGCTATCAAAATCGTATTATGGATTTTTATGCAATGTATGAGGGGGAGGAATGGAAAGATTATGACATGAAATTCCGGAAAGCGAAAGAATATGATGCTTCTCTGACATGGGATTGCCTCGACTCGGTGTCATGGCACAAGCAGCTCCTGCCAGGGGCGGTAGGTACGTCCTCGCCGGGCGGGAGTGGGTCAGGGGTCGCCCGCCAAAAGCCCGTGGTGCCCTTTCGAGCGGGCGCCCTTGGGGATTACCAGCCAAAAACCGGCGGGAATGGCGGCAAGCGGGGGGTCTGTTGGGGCTTCAATCGAGGCAACTGTAACAGACCGCAGGGAACATGTAGGTTCAAGCACGTGTGTGCGGGCTGTGGGAATTCCTCACACCCGGAGAGTTCATGTAGATCTAAAAATAGCGGGACGGGAGGAAAAGGAGGGTCCAAGCAGGAGTGAGGTAGAACGTTGTGACCGATTACCTACACCCGTTGATCTCATGGCTATAACTCCTTGGTTGAACAAATACCCTGATCATGTATCCGCTGGGGTGTTGAGGAAGGGATTCTTCCACGGCTTCCACATCCTGGCGGGGGATTTTCGGGGCGACTCCTTTTGTAAAAACCAGTTATCGGTACAGCACAACCCAAGCGTGGCAGAGAGAAAAATTGCAAAAGAAGTCAGCTTAGGGCGAGTGGCAGGGCCTTTTCATCGCCCGCCGGTGGCGGAGTTCATCTGTTCCCCATTAGGGGTTGTCCCGAAGAAAGACCCTGGGGAGTTTAGACTTATTCATAACTTGTCCACCCCAAGGGGTTCCTCGGTGAACGAGGCCATTGACCCAGAAGTTTGTTCTGTGCGGTACGCATCGTTCGATGATGCCGTCGCCATGTTAAATCACCTGGGCCCCGGGGCGCTGATGGCGAAATCAGATATCGAATCGGCGTTCCGGTTGCTCCCGGTACACCCACAGGATCAGCGCTTGCTAGGTTTTGCATTTCAAGGGAGTTATTACATGGATAAATGCATGCCTATGGGTTGCTCCATTTCTTGTGCCTATTTTGAAATGTTCAGCTGTTTTTTAGAGTGGGCATTCACCGAGGCCACAGGGCATAGGCATGTTATGCACTATCTTGATGACTTCCTGTTCTTAGGAGCAGCCGGCGATACGAAATGTGCGCAGGCGCTGCATGACTTCTGCATCCTCATGAGGGAGTTTGGAGTCCCGTTGGCACCAGGTAAGACGGTTGGACCATCTACTTCACTGGAGTTTCTGGGAATTGAGCTCGATTCGGTGGAGGGATGTTTCCGTTTACCGAGGGAAAAAGTGACCAAGTTTAGGGCTTCCTTGACGCAATGCCTGGGCAAGGAGAAAGTGACCCTGCACCAGTTACAACAAACTGTGGGTCAGCTTAACTTTGCCTTGAGGGTGATACCAATGGCCCGCCCCTTCTCACGCTCTATTGCACAAGCTATGGTTGGTCTCAAAGAGGGACACCACCGTAAAAGACTGTCTGCAGAGGTTCGCCAGGATATGCGCATTTGGTTGACATTTCTGGCGGACTTCAACGGTCGAGTCGTGTGGAACAAGCCGCCAGCGTCCTCAGATGAGCTAGGTTTGTGGACTGACTCAGCGGGGAGCGTGGGATTTGGCGCCATCTTTGGTAATCGATGGTCGGCGCAAACATGGCCGACGTGGTGGCACTCCAGCGGTCTCACAGGTAACATTGGGTTCTTGGAGTTATTCCCCATTTGGGTTGCTCTGATGGCATGGCCAGACGACTTCAGGGACCGCTCAGTGGTGTTTTGGTCTGATAATATGACTGTTGTCGAATGCATTAACCAACAGGCAGCACGCTGCAAATGGATCTTGAGATTGTTGAAAGAAATTGTGCTGCTTTGCATGAGACTGAATGTACAGTTCAGGGCGAAACATGTGCCGGGCGTACTGAATCATACAGCTGATGCACTCTCTTGTTCACATATGCAGGCGTTCAGGGGTTACCTACCTACAGCGGACCTAGTGGCGGCACCATTCCCCGAAGCACTATGGCTAATCGGTGCCCCGGATTACAAGACCTCGTGGCAGCAAGCTTAGCCCCCAGGACAAGGAAGGCATACGAAGGAGCGTTTCGTTCCTATTGCACATTTTGGGGTCCAACAGGGAGTCAGAGCTGGGGTCAGGAGGAATCCTTCCTGGGGTTCCTGGTAGTGCTGCACAGAGAAGGCCGATCAGCGGCAACGGGCAGTAGGCATAGGGCGGCCATTTCATTCATGGCACAGGTGCATGGCATAAAAGACCCAATGGGTTCCTTTTTGGTTAAGAAGGCCCTTCGCGGCTGGCAGCGCCTCGAGGGTCGCAAGCAAGATGCGAGGCGCCCGATTGGCTTAGACAGGTTGTCTCTACTTGTAGCGAAACTAGACGAGACGTGCTCCTCCCACTTCGAGGCGGTTCTGTCCTGGGCAGCTTTCGCATTAGCATGCCATGGGGCTATGCGGGTGAGCGAACTGGTCGCAAGGAATAAGAAAGACGTCGAGGGAGGTTTGTGCAGGGATCACGTCCAAATTAGGGGTGATTCGATGGTTGTCTCGATAGCCAGGTCCAAAACCGACCAGGGGGCTATGGGCAATAGTGTTGTCGTGCAGCGCGCGCGAGGGTCCCCCACCTGTCCGATAAAGTGTATAGAGGAATACTTAGCACTGAGGGCGGCTACATGGGGGGGAGTTTGCTAAGGCACAAGGATGGCACCCCACTGACGAGGTTTCAGTTCCAGAGGGTTCTAGCGCTGACAATCGCTGCTGCGGGCATGGACCCGTGCGATTTTGGGACCCACTCCTTTAGGATAGGGGCTGCTACTGAGGCTACAGCCAGGGGTCAGAGTGCGGCGGAAGTGAAACAGTTGGGACAATGGTCCTCGAATTGCTTCAAAAGGTCTGTGCGATTTCACATGTTGTAAAGATCAATTGACATGCACTCACGCTTCTTGTCTTTTGTTTGAATTACAGTTTCGCGAGCCTGTCACGCGGGGCGGAATTTGCAGTCGACCCAGCACCAGGAGACCAGCGGTCAAGGGCCACCGTCTGGAGAGAGAGTGGTATGGGTTGTGGGCCACTCATATGTGAGGCGCGCCGGGGACGTATTCAAAGCAGGTGACGCGACTCACGCAGCTGGGGAATACGGGTACAGAGTGGCCTTCCATGGGAAGGGCGGGCTCTGTGTTGACCAATTCGAATCATTTTTTGAGGGTCTCTTAGGGCGGCAAAGGTCACCGCCATCTGTAGTTATAGTACACCTGGGGGGAAATGACTTGGTGACACTGGGTAGACGAGTGTTGTTTGAACAAATTTTGTCTGCTGTTAGCTGGTTGGCTAAAAGAGTCCCGGGGTGCACGATTGCCTGGTCCCACATGATTCCCAGGAGGTTATGCCGGGGGGGCCTTTCGGTGTCAGCACTGAACCATTCGGTGAAAAGGGTTAACAATAAAATTGGTAAATTGTTTCGCTCTTTGCAGTTGCATAGCATTCCTCACGGGTGTATTCGGGGTGATCTCATGTATCTGAATGATGGGGTTCACCTGTCCAGGGAGGGAAATGATTTACTCATAGGAGACTTCATAGCATGGCTAAGGGGTTTGAGGAAGCATGACCTTTAGGAAGAGTAGGGGGGGCCGGATAGTTGGTCAACTATCCGGCCTGTGGCGGTAAGGTCATGATCGGTGAGCAGTAATTTCAAGGTCCCTAGAGGGGGGCGCCACCCAGAATGGATGGGAGCGCCCGGGGGGAGGCGGCCATTGGCCCCTCCCACGGGGAGGCGGCACCCACTAAGGATGGGTCGCCTAGGGGGAAACGGCCATAGGCCCCTCCCAGGGGGAGAGGCGGCTAGATGCCCCTCCTACTAATTTCCCGGGGGCCGGATATCCGCGACGGCGGATAGAGAGTGTGGGGATGGGGGGGAGTCCACGCTGTCCTTCCTACAGATACCTCACACGGGAACTCGGACGACCTTTAAGATGGCGTCGAGTGGAAAGGGGGCCCCCACCACGACAAGGGAAGTTACAGTTGGCAACGAGGGTAGAGTCCTCTGCGCATGCGCCACTCACACCGTGAGGGCGAGAGTTTTGGTAGTAGGGATCTGACACCGGTTAAGACCTTGCCGTTGGCCCTTAATGCTAGGATGTACAATTTTAATTTAGAATGTATGCATTTGCAGGATGTTAGACTCGGCTAGGAAACCTTTGTATTAGAGATCTGTTAAGGTTAGCCAAAGAACATGTCTTCATCGAAAATGTAATAAATGTAAAATTGTACATGATTATGAAACTTTTATTTAATGTTTTAATTTTTGTTTCATATTTTAATAAATACGGCCGAGAGGGTGACTCCCTCCCGCCTTCCAAAAGTTCAACCTGTGTCCGACTTCTCCCATCCTTGGGGATTGTGTTGGGAGGGGGTGGCGGGCATCCCGGCCATATGCAGCACTACGGAACAAGAACAAGGAACTACCAAATGAATCCAGGGGTAAACTGTTAACAGCATTTAGGCTCAAGGACACTAAGGCTTTTTGGATGGAGGCATATAAGATCAGATCTGTGCTTGCTAAGTCCAACCCTGTTGTGACTAACATCCGCTCGAAAGTCTGGGTAGAACATTTTAAAGAGGTTTACGACCTGAGAGTCCCCCCACTATGAAGAGGAGCTCTTCCGCTTAGTCTTGAAATGTATGCATGGTGAAATCTTTGGAGGCAATTAACAAGAGTCGACTGAATAAAGATCTGGGTCCGGAGCGTGTCTCTATGGACATATAAATCATCACCGGATCTTTGGGCCCCCCTTCTTTGTAACTGCTTTAAAGCTGTCTGTAAAGTGGGTATCCCACAGATATACACACTCCCTTAATAGTGCCATTTTTTAGGAAGGGAAACACACAATCCTCTGGGTGTTATCGGCCAATATCCCTGCTGGTTTCAGTGGTGAAGCTGGGGGAGAGCTATTGTAGAGCACCTCCTTACATGGGTTGAGGCAACGGACACGCTGTTAGAAGGGCAATATGGGTTCCTAGAGGGGCTCGGCACGATGGAGTAATGTATTAACCTACATCTGTTGGCCAGTGAATACACTGCCACACAGTAAGGCACTGTCTGCCTGGCATTCATGCATCTTTCTTGTGCCTTCCACAGTGTGGTCAGGTCGAAATTATGGGAGCTCTTAACTGACCTAGGGGTGGAGGACGATTTGGTGCAGTTTTTGAGAGCCCTTAATTATGAACTGCCAGAGCGAGTGAGGTTTGGCCCATTGCGGAAATGCACAGATAGCTTTAAGCTAGGGAGAGAGGTGCCGTATTGTCCTTTTTGTATATCAATGGCCTTGGCGCAGCCCTTTCAAATACATTATTGGCCGCCCCCTCAAATGACAGGAAAAAGGCCCCACTTTGATTATACGCAGATGATGTGCTTTTATTATCTAGAACCTTGAATGGTCTTAATGTTATATTCCTGGAATTTATATCTTTTATGAAAGCTCGGGATTGGTTACTAACCAAGCAAAGACTTTTATTATGGTTTACCAGCCTAGAAACATTAATATGTGGGGCATCTATTAACAAGGTCATCCTGCTGCCCAGACTGAGGATTTTTCATATTGGAGAGTAGTCATGGATGCTTGGAGCAATTGGGGACCATGTATTGCTAAGGTGAGGCAGGCATTCTTAAACTCAGTGGGCTACATTTTTAGTGTGACCAAACGCATTGATATAAAAACCTCTAGCCCCTTTCCTAGAAGTTTATAAGAGAGTGTCCCCCTGTCCTTACTTTTGGCTCAGGACTTTGGGGATACTCAAACACAAGATCCCTCCAAGTGAAGCAAAATAGGGTCCTTAGGCGACTTTTTGGTGTCCCACCTGCATTCTCTACCTATATTATACACGAGGAGCTTGGGGTGGTGTATGCTGAGGGCATTATTAAGTTGGCTCCCTTGCTTTTATAGTGATCCTTCTGGGCATACTCACATGCTCGCTGAATAGAGAGAACATTAATGATTGCCTTGCGTGCGAGAGAGGCCTGAAAATTCATTGACTACATCAAATCTGAACTGACCCATCTGAGCAGGTTGACCCTTTTCACTAACCCTTTTACAATACGTAAAACAGAAGTGGCTTGGGCCAATTCCACATTCAAGGAAAGGCTGAGAGCCCTGAGGGAGGACCACAAATGTAATTAACAGTCTGTTACAAAGTGGAGATTTATACTTCTCCATCCCTGAAACCATACCCTTGTTTGCCCTTGATCAATTTGAGCCCTCAAACGTTTTGATATGCCGCTGTGATGAATCCTCCCCACAAAACCTGTTGCATTTTACTTTCTTGTGTACATTTTTTACTGATTCTACAAAAAGGTACATAATTCCAATTATACGAAAGCGGGGGATCAGAACCTCTATGTTCTCCCTGTTGTCTATGCAACAACGTGATTCCCCATCTAGCTGTGTTAGCATTTGTTCTTTCCTAAAATGTGCAATTAGCAGAAGAAAATCACTAATGTTTTAACTGGAAGGTCGTAGGGGGGAAGTTATACACACTTTTCTGGAACAATGTTGCTACCATGGAACTATGTTCTACACTTTATATGTACCAGCCTGCAATACAAGATACCAAGCTAGTGTGTAGTTTTTAATGTTTTTGCCACGTAAACAATTCGTGTAATTGTGGGGAATTGATTGCTGTTGGTTTTAATCAGAATTGGTATTTAACATATCTTTATATTTTTAAAGTGATGGATTTTTTGTTATGTTTGCTTTTATGGCCAATAAAGTGAATTGAACTCAATTAAAGCCAATACTGACTCCCAACACGCATTTAGATTTGCTCATTAACCAACTGCACATATATTTACATTTATGTCAGGAAACAGGGACCTTGGTGAGAGAGGAGTTTGTTTCTTCTTTGCCTGCCTCTTCCTTGGTTTTCCAGTACAGAAAATCTCATCCCTTCCTTTTCAGCCAGAGGCATTTCAAGGTCTGCAACTGTGCATGCTGTTTTTTAAAGAAAAAGATGGGAAACTAGTTTTTGTGAAAACTAGAAAGAAATATTGTAAACGACGTACCGGATAGATCCAGCCCACTTCAACCTCATGATTGTTTTGGCAAATTAAGTTGCAATAGTACAACGGAACCATGTGCTCTAACATAGCCAAACCTGTTTGCTGAGTTTGAGCACTAGTTTTATCCTTTCACCTCCTTCTCTTTTTGCCCCCAGTCCGTTTGTTTAAAGCTGCGTTTTAAGCTGCCATAATGTCCTGCAATGTTCTTATTTTTTTTCTCTTGACCTTCAATTTCGTGTATGGGCATGCCCTTATTATTTATTTGATGTTTAAAGCATACAGACACCAAGAGGCTGCTTAGTGGTTAGATCTAGAAAAAAAAGGGGGGCGATCAATCTGCAACTCAACAGAGTACAAACAGCAAAATAAAAATGTTTTTCAGAACTCATCTAAAAGCCAGACAATTACTCATGTTTCTAATTTAAATGGGAACATTTTCCATACATTTGGGATTAGATAACGTAAAGAGTGACATGCAGTACTGGTCTTCTTTACCACTCACACAACACACAACTGGTGTTCTGATCGCATACAACCAGCAGAGTAATTATATTGCAGAGTATTTATATCATACTTTCCTTACGCGTTTCAATGCCTAAAGTGCATTCTTAGTTGCTGAGTAAGAAGTTGCTGTGTAGGTATCCTTACATAATGCTTTGTAGTCCTAAAAAGGATATGAAAGTGCTTCAATATTTCTATCTGTTTCCTTGGCCCACTGTGGGTGCATAATAGCAAGCTAAATGGTTGTAGGTTGTTCTGTTGTTGGGTGCCGTGCAGGTAGAAGTAGGTTTTAGTAGAGTTTTGCATAAGGCTTTAGGTGCAGAGGTAGGTTGTGTTTGCATAGAGTGTGAGGAATACTTGAAGATGTGCATGCAGGAAATTATACAAACACATAGCAATCTATCAATCAGGATTGATAGAGGGTGGCTGCATCACCCATGAGGGTGTGAGGCACTGGGAGAGCATGCTGCCTCTTCTGCTATTGGTTGAGCATCCAGGTCTTGAGATCCTTTCTGAGCTGCTGGAGTGATGGTGAGGCTCCGAGGTGCAGGGGGAGGTTGTTCCAGGTCTTAGCTGTCAGGTGGGAGAAGGAACATCCTCCACAATTAGTCCAGTATACATTGATATTGTTATATGTGGGTTGCTATTGCTAATATATTGAGGAAAGAGTAAATGTTGGTCCATCCACAATTATGTAGCAGTATTCCGGCTCCTCAAATACATTTCTGATTCATCCAGTAGCGTGTTGGACTTATCCCACTGGGCAATTTATAACTTGCCATGAAATGCTTAATCACTTTGACATTAAGATGCTACAAGATATTTTAGAGCTAGTATCATGCTTTAGTAAAAACACGTTTCTGTTGCTATTCTGAATTCTATATGGTTGTGTCATGATTCTATTGGGAATGGTGTTCCATATTTTTCTGTTCTGTATTGAGGAGGATCTTCTATCTCTATTCTTTTTTCTGAAAGGAGAAATGATTAGTAGTGTTGCTACTTCAATCACAGACTCCTCCTTTCTCTGTAGAGTTTGTTGGGATGAGAATTTGTTCAATTCTTTGAATTTTCCTGTGGGAGATGCAGAGGGGTTTGAAGAATATTTTTCTTGTGACAGATAAGCAACAGGGCATTGAGGATAGGGGTGATGTGGTGATGCCTACTTAGACTAAAAACTTGTCCGTGGAGTCACTCTGGATATGTTGAAATGTGTTGGTTTAAGAGTCCAGTGTGGAGTCCGCTGATACAGTGTAAGCATGAACGTACTAGAGCTATTCAGGCTTGTCCCATAAGATGTTCATGATAGTGTTCACCTATATTTTGAGTGAGAGTTTGGAGTCTATGACCACATCCAAGGTCTTTTCTTCTGAGTGTGTGGCTGGAGGAGATTCAGTCTCCATCGGCATGATGTAGTTGGATCATATGTTTTACATGTTCCACCAGGTAAGACCCCTTTTAGAGGGATTTGATATTGAGTGATTTTGTAGCATACAGTAGTTGTTTGCCTTTAGGCATTTTTAAGGTTGACAGGACATAGAAATGTCAAATTTTTCTCTCCCATCATACATCCTGTGCTTTAAACAGACATATTTAAAATATACTCTTTACTACTCAGCGAAATAGTCTCTCCATGTGTTGTGGTTTTACTTTGCATATTGACTGTGCATGCATGTAACATTCCTGCTCAATGCTCATTCAAAAGATTTCCTAAAATGCATGTTGCATCAGACACGATTGGGTGGCATAGAGAGAGTTATGAATCCTCCTTAGCTCATCATGAAGAAGGAGGTTTCCTGGACCATGCAGGAACGTGTCTGTGTACCACATATCTTTGTACATGTGGCCTTGTACTTTGGGCCCCTTTCTTATTCTGGTTGCCCGTCACTGTAAACCATTGTCCAAAATTCAACATTAACGACCGGCCCGGTCTTAAGGAGAGTTAACATTGCAAAGACAACAAACAAGCTTATGAGGGCTATTGCAAAAATGGTCGAGAACGGCGGGAGGAGAATTCTGAGCAATGTAAACAAATCCATTGCAAGATATTGTCTTTTTTGATCTCACAAGGAAGGAGTTATGTGCTTTGCCGGCATTCATCTAATCTTCAAGGGCATTTTTCACCTCTGTGGGGTTTCCTTCCGAACTGTGCCCCACTTAAGGAGACCCTTGAAACATTTCAAATAAACTGCTCTGTATGGGGTGGCACTGTGAGTAACGTCGTCCGTTCCTCAGGCAGTCAAGAAGCTGATTCAACAGATCTTCTCAGCGCCCAGTCCTTGACAAAGTCACAGATTCCAACCCAGGCAGGCTTGATTTATGCTTTCCTCCTTTCGAGGTACAGAACATTAGAATCATAGAGGAGGATTAGAAAGGCCATATCATGAATACGCCTAGAGACACATCAGTCAGTAATATGTGGTATGTACAGCCATTTCACTATTATTACATTCAACTATAGAAAGGGGTCAAGAAGAGCACAATCCTTGAGCACCAATAAGCATTAAATGACTTAATAGTCACAATACACAAACACATCAATTTAATTAGATGTCTTGAAATCTTCCTTGTTGGACAGGATAACAGAACCAAAAGTTCATATGATAAATTTTCTTTATTTGAAGTCACGTCATGTAGATTCAAAAAGAACAGGCTGTTCTTTTTGAAGATTTCAAGACATCTAATTGAATTGATGTGTTTGTCTATTGTGACTATTAAGTCATTTAATGCTTATTGGTGCTTAAGGATTGTGCTCTTCTTGACCCCTTTCTATAGGTGTGCATTTGCCAGTCTTTGACGGGCATCAGTCACTCTTGGTAGTGGGTGACAGTGGTCTGTGTAGCACTCAGTATTCAATTTATGATTCCATTTTACACTGTAAACCCAGTACTACTATTCAATCTACGATAGCTAGTGTATGTGCGATTCTTTTCCTCATATTAAGCACCCCTACCAATTGTCTTGTTTTTATTATTACATTCAAAGATAACTATTCTCCTAGACTGTATTGATTTGTTTTTTTCTGCAATCAACGCATGTCGGGCATATTACCAAGGGTACGATAGGCAATTATCGCTGATTTAGCAGCTGTTTTCGGCCGCTAAGCGGCGATAATTCTATCGCCCTATTAGCAAGTTGTTGCTAACTGATGTTAGCGACAGCTTTTAGGTGATAGCGAGCGGTTTGGGGCCTGCTTTGCATGTCAGCGATGTTTATCGCTAATGACATGCAAAGTGGGCGTATCCAACCAGTTAGCGAATGAAAGCAGTCGCTAACGTCGCTATCGCCTATTAGCTAGGGAGGCGTACCGTTGGAAATATTCGCGCTAAGCGTGAATATCTACAAATACTAACACCTGTCCAGACCAGTTCTTAGCCATGTAATCCAATGGGAGGTGGATAACATGGCTAAGAGCATTTTGTCGCTAATGCGTGAATATCACTGTATTCTCAGCGATATTCACGCATTTCGCCGCTATCACTGGATATTTTAGCACAATGAAGAAAAACATTGCTAATAGCATGCTTTCTCCGCTAACATATCCAGCGATAGGCAGAGATAAAAAATCGCCGTTAAGCCTATTTAGCTATAAATATCGCTACTTGTTGGTAATATGCCCCGTCATTCTCTAAAAATCATTGTTAAAATTGCTCTATTCCGACCTCTATCACTGCCTCCCTTAATTCCCACTAAAAATAACTGCTTTGGTCCCGATGTGCTGCAAAAATCTTGACCCAGTTTGAGTCTTTCCTAACCAGATGTATAGTTAGAATCTATTTTTATGTTGAATCCTGTTTTCTGAGTTTTGAGTTCTACGGATCGTTGCCTCTCTAATTGCATATGGGTGGTGATTGAGCCTTCTTAATGTTGATGGCCAAATTTGGACTCACTGCCTTCAACCAAATCAGGGATTGATGGTCCTCTGAAATTCTGCTGTTAAAGCAAAATTCTCCTTCATCCAGTGGGGTTTATTTAAAAGTAGTTTCCTATAATTATGGTAGTTCATATGATACCCCTGTAAATGAAGCATATATATGGGAAAAATTGCAACAGTCATGATCTTTGGTGTGCAATTCTGCATCCTAAGGCTAAAATGGCAGCATATGATTGGGTAGGTCTAATTGTGAACATTTAAATTGGAGCTAGGAAAAAACTAATTAGAGGGCATTAGATTAGAATTCAACTTTGAAAACATTTTCACCCTGTGGATAAAGAGGCTGTGCCAACGAGGGGGAGGTGCTTTCAGACCATAATAGCCTTAGCAGCCACAGTAGAATATTGGAGGGAGCGAGAACTACGGACTGAGCTCTGTTGCTTGAGCAGCCACTCCAATCCTGCCAAAAATGCAATCAAAGGTCGCCTCCTGTGTCCAGAAACGGTTTAAAAATCAGTAATTTATCTGAACTTTATAACACCTTCCTGCCGAAGCTGGAAACCTATTTTGTGTAGGGTTTTTTGGCTTACTGTGTAAATAGTGCAATTATTATGTGACACATTTTGGCACTGTGTGAGGCAGGTGTAACTCATAACAGTAATTTACTTTCTTTGAATTGAGCACTTGCTGTGAGCAGTAGCAGAGGTTCAAGCAAGGCCCCCTGGACATCTGCCAATTAGGGCAAACACTGTGCATGATAGCATAAGATAAATGTTAAATTGAATGTATTTTTTACTTTCTCAAACTTTGTATCTATACGATACTGCCTTGAACTAAGGAAGGTGCTCACACACCTTGCAATGGTCCTAGGATCAGTGGCCCACGTTTTCTGGAAGGTTACCAGGAGGAAGGGATGCCAAGCCATGGGCGAGCATGTGCTAGACTGCCCCACCATAACTCCCTCCACGGGCCTTGGCTGCCATGCAGTCAGTGGTGGGCGGGAGATGAAATGATGTATTCCTCTAGGAGAACCCAGAAGGACTCAACATATGGCACATGCATGCAGGAACAGTGGTTGGAAAATGGAAAATGTACAATGGAAATTCTCATTACGAAGCATGTCTTAAAGAAACTGGTCTACAGCTCACTCTACTGTGCACCCTCTTTCTCCACGGCATATAAATGTGAGCAGATTCACTATTTTTTTTCTTTTTTTTTTTTTTTAATTTTTAAAACCTTTATTAAAAAAGTGCACACAGCTATTCAGCCTGACATCCCGGAGGCAAGGCAGCATCGTGAATCAGAAGAGCAATAGTGCAAGAGCGTTTTTAAACCAGTACTGTGAAGGTTGTTTTTATATTTTATATAATAGAAGGAACATTAGAACAAGGAAAAAGGAAGACGCCAAGGGCGTCGAAGAGTGGCAATGGAGCAGGGAGAGCCTACGAGGTGCCAGAGCGGGGCAGGGAGTAGCGTACACTTGAGCACAAGTATAGAAAAGTAAACAGGATATAGGGGGGGAGAAGGAAAGAACAGGATTCAGCAGTGTATCATAAAACAGTTGGTGTCACAGGTTATGGTGACAAATGTTCATCCAAAGAAACAGGTTCAGGGGGCAAGCAAATATCTCCCCTGTAAGCATTCCAAGCCCCCCACACTTTCGACCACTTCCGTGGTTTTCCCCTGGCAATGTAGACCGTCTTTTCTCTAAACATGCACCAATCCATGTTGGCTTTCCACTGTACCACCAGGGGAGCCGTCGCAGCCCCCCATTTCTGTGCAATGCCGCGTTTAGCCACCATGTTGCCAAGGGTCACCCACTGCGTCTGGGCTACATTATGATCGGATGGCTCCCAGATGTTGAGGAGGCATCTCCTAGCTTCCGCAGTCGCCGCTATCCCAGTCACCTCTTCCATAACCCGATGCACTCGTCTCCAGTAGGAAGCAATGACGGGGCATTCCCAGAGAATGTGCAGAAAAGTAGCAGAGGCGCCGCAGCCACGGCGACAGAGCCCATCGGTAGAGTAGCCCATATGTACAAGCCGGGGGCCAGTCACGTAATCTCTATGTAAAATCTTGAACTGCACCAAACGGAGATGAGAGGAAATGGCAACCTCCTTAGGGGAGGACACAGCACTCTGCCAGTCCTCATTGTCGATCTCCAGGCCATCACGCACCCATTGCTCCCGCACACTGAGGAGGAGGTCAGTACGTACGTTAATCAGCTTCTTATACGACAGTGAGATGGCACTGTCAGGCATATGGCCGTCCAACACTCTGTCCTCCAGCGGGGAGCTCACAGGGATCACTCCCTCTGCCGGCTTAGCAGATAGCAACGCGTGTCGCAGCTGGGCATAACGGAAAAACTCCGTGCCGCCCAGCTGGTATTCAGCCTGTAGCTGGGAGAAGGTCTTAATCTCGCCCTTAGAGATCATATCGTCCACCCTGGAAATTCCTATGAGGTCCCATTTATCAAAGCCCTTGGTGTGCCATAACTTGCCCAGAATGTCAGAATCGTACAAAGGGGTGAATCTAGTCAGCCTGCCCTGCCAACCCTGCGCCTTAGTGATCGTGCGCCAGATGTGGACCGCAGTTCTTGTCGGGCCCGACATCCGCCCGTCCAGAGACCTTGAATACAGCGCCCTGTAGTAGTTGCCGCCACCCAAGAGCCATCTGTCCATGGCGTAGCCGGGGTTGTTTTCCGGGCCGTAGAAACCATGGTTGATAGCCGCCAACTGGGAGGCCCAATAGTATCTGCGCACATCCGGCAGTGCAATACCCCCGTCGTACCACGGGATCGTGAGCTTCGTGATGGCAACGCGGGGACGGCCATCCCAGAGCAAGGCACGGTGAAGGCTCTCAATCTCTCTAAAGTAACGAGCGGGAACCGGATCCTGAGTGTTCTGTAGGGCGTACAAAAACCTGGGCAAAGACATCATCTTAAATAATGCCGCGCGACCGAGTAAGGAGAGTGGAAGCTTGCGCCAACCCTCCACATCACGCCGGAGGCGCTGAAGAGGGGGAAGCAAGTTGTGGTCGTATCTCACCCTCGCATTGCCGGAGATAAAAATCCCAAAATACTTAAAGCCCTGGCTGGCCACCTGGATATTACAGCCTCTAGGGAGGCGCGGTGTGTCCCCCTTCAGCACGTACAGGAAGGACTTGGCCCAGTTGATAATGAGGCCAGAGTACCTGCCAAAAAGTCTGAGTACATCGCATGCCACGATGAGTGACTTGCAAGGGGAGGTGAGGTAGAGCAGAATGTCGTCAGCATAGAGCCAGATTCTGTCCTCGAAGCCAGGAGCCCAGCTTATGCCATGCAGATCCGGGTGAGTGCGCATCATGGCCGCAAGTGGCTCAAGAGCGAGCGCAAACAAGAGAGGCGATAAGGGGCAGCCCTGTCTGGTGCCTCTGTGAAGGGCAAAAGACGCCGAAATGCGGCCATTGACGGCAACGTTAGCCAGCGGGTCAGCATAAAGGAGCTTTACCCAGGCAATGAACACCGGGCCAAAACCGAGCTTCGACAAGACCGCCCAGAGGTAACTCCATTCGAGAGAATCGAAAGCCATTGTGGCGTCCAAGGAGGCAAGGACCGCCGGCTTCTCCAGGGTGTGAGCCCTGGCCATGGCGCTGTGGAGTCTACGCAGGTTAAGGGCAGTGTTGCGATGAGGAATAAAGCCCGACTGGTCCGGGTGAACTAAGTCGCCAATAACTCCAATCAGACGATTGGCGAGTAACTTGACGAGGATCTTCGGCTCGGCGTTGAGGAGAGATATGGGCCGATAGGAGCGACACAAGTCTCTCGGCTTCCCATCCTTATGGATGACCACAATGGTGGCCAATCTCTGGTCCAAGGGCAGCAGGCCGGCGTCCCGCGCTTCCAGAAACATGTTACCTTATATAGCTCAACCGGGATGCCATTAGGGCCCGACGCCTTGCCCGACCGCAATGAGCGAATCGCAAGAGCGATTTCATCAACCGAGATGTCCCTGTCCAATTCGTCTCGCTCCTCATCCGAAAGACAGGGAAGCTCAACTGTCGAGAGAAGCTCTGTCGAGTCTATCTCAGACCGGTCCGAAACAGAAGTGTAAACATCTCGGAAGTAGTCGGCAAAGGACTCGGCAATGGCGCTAGGGTCAGAGACGACAACTCCGTCATCCCCCAAAATCTCGGGTACGACACGGCTAGCCATCTCCCTCCTATCTAGCCAGGCTAGCAACTTCCCAGCCTTATCGCCGACATCGTATATACGACCCTGCTGTTCCCTAGCAATAGTAAGGGCAGCGTTCGTGGCAAGGTCACGGTATTCCGACTGTTTGAGGGAAAGGTCGTGCATGAGAGCGGGATCGGGGTCTGTCTCCAGTTGAGAGTCTAACTCCACGATTTCCTCCTCGATGTGCACCAAGTCGGCATTCCTGGCTCTACGGGCCTCCGCTATAAGAGCGAAAGCCGCACCCCTCAAGACAGTTTTAAACGCCTCCCATAGAGTCGCGGCCGAACGAACCGAACCCTCATTCTCAGAAAAGTAGAGGTCGATGGACTTGGCCAGTAGCTTGCGAGTCTTGGGGTTGCGGAAATACCATGGGTTAACAGCCACCGGCCGATCTGACAAAACAATGTCAAAGTCGAAAGAGACCCACAGCGGGGAATGGTCGGAGATGCCCCTTGCCAAAAACTGGGCTTCAGAGACAGCAGGCGCATACGCAGCCAACGTGAGAACATAGTCTATCCGGGATAGACTGCCATGGGCACCGGAATGGAAGGAGAAATGACGGAGCGTGGGATGTAACAGCCGCCAGCTATCCACCAATCCCATAGTCTCAAGGAAAGAGGGCAGCCGCAGTTGGGAGCCCCGAAGGTCTCTGGGCGGTTGGCGATCCAAAGAGCCGGAGCAAACCGAGTTGAGATCGCCCCCCAATATCAACAAACCTACAGGCAAATTCAAAATGGCGCCACCAAGGTCTTGGAAAGTGCTAGACTGCAGGCCCGGGGGAACGTAAACTGAAAGTAATGTCAGGGCACGCCCCTCCCACCGCCCCGTGACTTCGGCGTAGCGCCCCCTCTCATCTATCAGAGTGACGTCAATCTCAAAAGGAAGGGACGTGCGAACAAGAACTCCCGCCCCTCGAGAGCCCGAGGAGAACCCCGAGTGGGCAACCATTTTGTATCCCTTACGGTTAAGCGCCATACACGTATTACCAACCAGATGCGTCTCCTGAAGGAGTACGACATCAGGCATGTGGCGTTTAATCAATTGAATCACAACCCCCCTCTTGATGCGGTCACCCAACCCGTTAACATTCCAACTGAGTACACGTAGAATCCTACCCCCCATCATCGTGTTGCCAGCCCCACCCAGCCCCAGCAAGCCTCAACAGCAATCGAAACTGAACAGTGTGTACAACCCATTGCCAAAGAAATAGAGAGAGAGAAAAAGAATCAAACAAACGAACTGTCCCAAAACCACCCCCCACCCTGCACCCCTGCAGCAGACTAAAAAGCCCCCCCAACCAGCAGTGTGCCTGTCGCCCCATGAACTAGCCTACAAAAAGTCCCCAAAGGAGTAAGGAATCTCCACAAACCCCTCCCGCCACCCTCCTTGTAAACGACAGGAGAATCATCAACATCGAAATAACGTTGGTATTATCAGTCACAGACTACAGGGACACCAACAGCCTAGTTCTGCACAGTAGAAACAAGTCCTAGAGGTCGGAGCCACCAGTTGCGCCTCCCGAATGCTCGTCCTGTTCTTCCCGGCGTTGAGGCAAAGTGTCCAGCCAGTCGCTTGCATTTTCGGGCACATCAAAGAACAGGGCACGGCTATCATACTCAATCCTAAGTTTGGCAGGGAACAGCATCGAGTACTTAAGGCCCATGTCTCTCAGGCGCCGTTTCACACCTACGAAACTCTGGCTCTGCCTCTGCACGGCCCTGGTGAAATCCGGATAAAAGTGCACCTCGGAGTTCTGGTATTTGAGCGGTCCATGCCGTCTGGACGCCTGAAGGATAACATCCCGGTCCCTAAAGTTAAAGAGCCGGGCAATGATGGGTCTGGGCGCCACGCCCGACTTCGGCGGGCCGCCCGGGACCCGATGGGCCCGCTCCACCGAGAAAAAGTTGCTCAAGCCTGAAGGTGCGAGATGTGCCTGCACCAGGTCCTCTACAAAAAGGTCCACTGCCGCCTCCTCCGCTCCCTCCGGAACACCAATAATACGGACATTCTGCCGCCTGGCACGTCCTTCAAAGTCCTCCAGCCTAATGGAAAATTGGTCGTTGGCCAGTCTCAGGGTCCGGACCTCCGTCTGCAGGTCCGAGACGTCGGTGGTTAGGCTGGAGGTCTTGAGATCGAGGGACTTCACTCGATCGTTAGTTTTCCCCAAGTCTGCCCTGATAAGAGTAAGGTCCACAGCCAGAGTGTCCACCTGGTGAGTCAGGACCTCATGTTGGTTTTGCATTTCTGAGCGAAGTCCCGCAATGGCCCCCAGAACGTCGCTCAGGGTAGGCTCAGAGCCTTCAGGCGAGCCCGCACGATGAAGGTCTTTAGAGGAGGCCACCACAGTGGGTGAGGTCCGTTGCTGAGCATATCTGTCGATCTTATTTAGCTGCGTCTGGGCCGCCCTACGAACACCTCTGTTCGACGACCTGTCGGGGTCCCCTCTGCCAGCCATTTTGGGTCCCAGAGGAACAAAGGGCTACTCCGCCCGAGCAAGGGGCACACGAACAGAGCCGAGGCAATGTCAGTAATCACACCAAGCCGGTAGTAGGCGACTCCGCAGCCAAAGCACTCCGTCAGCAGGGACCTCGAAGAACCGCTTCGCATTCCAATCGTGCGGAGCGTTGGTGAAGGCAGCAACCACCCAGGAGACAATGGCGCATCCCTGGCACGGAGTTCAGCTCGACGTAGTTTCGTCTAGGAACCACCAATTTAGACGCGGAAAGCAGCTCCCGTGTCTGCGACCAACCACCAAGTAGAATTCACTGACGTGGAGCAGGATTTCTAACAGGATATTTGCGGAGGGTCGGAGGGTCCGCGGAGCTCCGAGCTTACGCGGCCATCTTGGTTGCCCGCGAAGCTCCTCCTCCGAGCAGATTCACATTAAAGTGCTTCTCAACTGTTTGCCTTCTGCTTAGTTAGATGCTCTGTTTTCCCCAGCGGTTGCAAAGAATTCTTCACGTCTTTTGCTCCAATTTAATTTGATTCTATCTTTCATTCTGCATTCTTGCCAGTTCCTTTTCTGTGCCACTCTTATTTATCTTTTGTGTTCCTCAGTTTCATAGTCGTTCTATCTGCAACTTCCCTCCATCTGTGGCTGATCTGAGTTTGCCTAAGCATTCTCAAGATACATTCTCCCACTACCTATCACCCATTGTAAGAAATTGAGTTATTGGTTGAGGGGAGGTGGAAGCCCCACTCGGACACAGCCAAAATCTTTGATATGATGAACCATTTTTTATAAATAAAATGATACCAGAATGACAAACATCCAGTCAATAGATCCAAAGATGTTGAATTTCAAAATTATTTTAAATCAAAATTGCTTCTAATAGTTCAAAGTGTGACTCGCGCTAGACCTGGTCAAACTCAAAAGTTTAGGCTCTCCACGATGGAGCATGGGTTGGATACAGGGACCAGATTACTCCTGCTGAAAACGTACCTTCTCAAGTCTAGCTCAAAGAGATCCATTTGCAGTGAGAAGGCCGGGAGAAGCAGGTTGAGGGCCGCCTATGGTCATTGCTGTAGTGCGAAGAGCAGGTTGGGTGTTGCGGACAGTCTTCGCTGTAGTATGAAGAGTCAGTCGGGCATCGTGGATAGGGGTAGCTGTAGTTTAGCTTTGGTCATCACAGGCTGTCACTGCTATAGCATGTAGTGTGGGTCTCTCATTGTTGGTCCATGGACAGTCGTCGGCACAAAGAGTAGGCTTCACTGGAGCTTTGCATTGGAGGTTCCCATGGGCGGCAGACTCTCGCCGTGAACAGGCCCTGTCGCGAGGAGCCCATACTTAAGGCTTTTCACCTTTTCTTCCAAGAGAAGCGCTTCCATTGATGCCAGCCAAGGGTCCAGGACCTATGGACACCTCTTGGGTATCAGGACTCACTCCAGCAGAGGCTAGCAGGTCCAGCAAGTCAGCTGGGCAGTTGCAGGGTGACCTCTGAAACTTGTTGTGTCCCGGTAGCTCACACAGGAGGTTAGCCAATTGGCCCTTAGAATCACTCTGACTAGCCTGGGAACAAGGCAAGCAGGTCCAACCTTACTTCTCAGTCAGCAAGGCAGTCCTCTGGCAGCAGGTCAGTCCTTCTACTGGATCTCCCACAAGTTCAGGAGTGCTCCGATGAGTGGCTCTGGAGGTCCAATATTTGCACCTGGTAACAGCCTTTGTGTGTGTGTGGGAGGAATCCTTACCCTACTCCCACAACTTGGTTTGGAAACGTCTTCCCCTTCCCCTGGTCAAGGCTCCAAACTGTTGGGATGTCAAAAGGCTGGCAGGCCTGGTGTCAGGTTGCATTGCTTGTGTGCTATAGGCAAGGCTTTTGATGTGCATGTGAGGCTGGGTTCAAATCGCCCACAGACTTGTCTGGATGGTCCAGCCTGTCCACAGCTCAGCCCCCTTTGTGTCACTGTTAGGTGGCAATACACAAGCACCAACAGCAGAACACTTTCCAGTCATGTGATCTAGGACACTGGCAGAAGGCACAGTTGGCAGAAACAACAAAATACTGACTATCAGAAAGTGTCATTTTCTGAATTGTGACTTAAAAATATGACTTTCTCAACAAAGAGGATTTAAAATTACAAATCATTTGACTATAAATAGTATGTTTCTATATTGTTCAAATCTAAAGTTAGCTCTTATTAAATGTAGTAAGGTGACCTTAGTGTTAGTCAATGGGAGAGATATGTTTTTTAGCACTCAAAAACAACTTTAGGAGTTTTCCAGTGCCAGGACATGTACAACTTAGGTACTCATGCCCTACATTTTCAATACAATGCACCCTGCCCTTTGGGACCTTAGGGCCTATCTGAGGGTTAACATATAAGTAATGAAAATGCATCACTTCTCCTGGTTTCTTTACCTTCACCACCTTCTACTTAAGATACCCATCTGCTTTTTCCTTGTTTGTATTTTCTCATAATCTTCCTTTTTTCTCTCTTCTCTGCCCCCTTTAAATCTCCCTTGACAAAACAGCTATCTTCAAGTTGTACTGTTATCACTTCTATAAAATATACGCAGAGCGAGGTTTGACTCCACCCAAATAAGTTTCATACTTCCACCCCATGCTGTTGGCTGTTTCATTCCACCTTCCAGAAAGTTCTTCTATTGGAATTTATGAGAGACTACTTTACATTTGAAAAGTGGACAAGGGGGAGATTTAAGAAGATATTGTGTTGTGTTTGCAGCACAAAAGTGACGCAATTTGCAGCAAAATCTTTTGTCCAATTTACTTTCCAACGTTAAACTTGTTTTTGCGCTGGAAATAATTGGAAGGTAATGGAAAGCAGTGCATGGCAGTGCTTTACATTACTTAGCGCCATCGGTGCATACAAAGCGTGGAGCATGGGCGTTCCCATGAATCCACCAGAGGTTTCTTACGCTAAACCCAGTTTACTAAATGAAGTATATTCCCTTTCATAGTAGGTGCAAGGAAGGAATAATGCTGTTATTTCTCCTTCCTTTTCCGACTTTGCAGGCATGCTTCACTGTACAGCACACATACAAAGTGGGAAAAGGCTTCAAATTAGACTAAGCATGGTATTTTGTACTGGAAGGATTCGCTTCGAGTACATTACCTATGCTAGACTCACAGAAACATCCTTGCACCCTGGCACAAAGGTGTCTCCATGGCGCACAGCAGCTGATTTCAGCGCCAACGCAAGGGAGAGGGGAGGAGAGTGCCTTACTTTAGTAAATTGCAAAAGAAACAATTGATGGACGGAATGCTGAACAAGGCACACATTTACCCTCAGTGACAAGGATCTGGGTTTAATTCATCATTCTTTTGTTTACCACACCACCCCAGTTTGGACCCAGCCATACGCAAATCATTCTTGACCATTCTCTTCTCTCCTTTTCATGCATTGCAGTATTTGCGGCTGCACACTCACTGCACAAAACCTACTCCACTGTATTCAGGCTTTGAAGCACACCCGAGGTACACTCAGTACCTTGGGTGAGACCCAATGATGAAGCATGTCACCAACTAGGTTGGTGAGTGAGGGTCTTCTAAAAACACAAATGTTTTTGAAGCATACACTAGGAGCAACAACATTAAAGCTAGTCCTCTTTGATTTATACATTCATACGTGGGGAAGTGAACTGGCTTCAGTATCTTTTCTCTCTCTCCCATTTGATACTTGTGATTACTAGCAGCGCACAGCTGTGAGAGCCCATACACACCCCACCTGCCCATCATGGCGGAGAACCCCGGCCTGACTTTCACTGAAGATGTCAGTGAATTTCTTGCAGACCACCCCCCTTCTGGCTGATGTACATATATCACAAACAATAGCTGTTAGAACTGGCATCTTTGGTGTGGTTTCCCCTGTCTTTTTGCCTATGCCTCCTGTATTTTTGACGCTGTGCTGGATTACGTTTTTGCTGGTTTAGATGCTTTGGGCACTTTGCCACTGCTGATCAGTGTCAAAGGGCAAGTGCTCCCTGTGTAAATTGTTATTGTAATTGGTTATCCATGATTGGCATATTTGTTTCACCAAGACGTCCCTAGTAAAGGGAACTGAGTGTGTCAGGGATGGTGATACAAATGCTACTAGTGGGCCTGCAGGACTGATTGTGCCACCCACGTGAGTAGCCCTAAAATGGTGTCTGAGGCCTGCCACCGCAGTGCCTGTGTGCAGTCTGTGAACTGCCATGTTACCTGGTCAGTATCCCCACGGACCAGGCCTAACCCTTCCCTTTCTGTACACATTGGTAACCCCTATGGAAGGCCCAAGGTACCCCCATGGGCAGGGTGCAGTGTATGTGAAAGGTTGAGGATGTACTAGTATAGGTGACATGCTCTGGTAGTGAATTACAGCCATTTTTGTTTTTCACTTTTGTAAGGCTATCTTGCCCATAGGCTATCATGGGGAATGCTGGCCACAGTGGTTACCTGCATATTTTCCCATAGGAGCAAGATAGGACATAAAAGTCTGATATCCCTGAAATCAGAATTTAATAGCACATCTTTTAGGAATGTGGGGCCTTATTTATGAAGGCCTTGCGCCGCCGGTGCGTCACTTTTAACATGGGAAAAAGTGACGCACCAGTGGCGCAAGGCCTTCATAAATAAGGCCCGTGGTTTTTAAATCATGTGTTTGAGAACAGCACTTTTAGAAAGTTGCTGTTCTCTTGTCTGGTATTTCGGTGTGCCTTGGCCTGTTTGTGAATTGACTGTCTGTGTGGGGAGTGACAGGGGCTGGGTGGCTCCCAGATGCTGACTGGGCCATCCCTGGGCTGAATAGCTCCATCTGCATTTAGAGTGGTGGGAGGCGGTAGCACCTGGGCCTGAATGGGGCTGTGCATGCCTTCCAAAATGCTGGCTCTACCTCCTGTTGGGCGGCTGACGGCCCTGCCCCTCTCTCTGAAAGGAAAACAAAGTGCTCAAGGAACACCCATCACTGGTACAGACCGGGCTCAGAGCCCTCCTGCACAAAGGGAACAAAGACTTTTTAGGGGTATAAGTACAGGACCCCAGACTACAGAAAATTAGATCATCCTGAAATCAAGAAGGAAACTCTGCCAAGGAGAAAGCTGGAAGACTGAAGAAGGAAGACTGTCTTGCTGTTGCTTTGCTGAATTGACCTGCAATTGCTTTGCTGCCAAGGAGAGGGGAAGAACTTTGCTTTGTGCTGTGTACCCTTGCTTGAAGGGCCTGAGGAAGAGCTAGCTCCCTGTTAAGAAGTCCCAGGAACAAAATGACTTCACCCCCAGCTTCCCTGAACTCTGCTGAGAGTATTCTGTCCTTCCTAGAGTGCTTGGGCCTGTTGTGGTGCCACTGGAAGTTGTACCTGTGTTGGGAAGCTGAAAACCAAGATTTTAAAAGAACTTTCTGCAAAGTTTAACGCATCGCTCGCTTACGGAGTGCATCCCCTTCAGTGCGAGGAAATTCCCGCCGCTACGAAGGCGAGATCATCGCAGCGCCTGTTGCCACTGCCAGAGTGGTTGCATCCTTCATTTGCGGAACACACCAGTCCGATGTGGGAAGATTACCATCGCTGCGAGTATCGTTGCAGAGCCTGTCATCACTGGGTGAGATCGTTGCACCGCTTGCTTGCGGACCACATCACGTCGCTAAGAGAGTCGTCGCAGAGCCATGGCATCGAGGGGCCACGAGAGGAGAAGATCACCGCTGAGCTGTGCATCTTTGCCGCACTGGAGATCGCCGCCGCCCGAAGATCGTCGCATCGTACCTTTTGCGAGTCGCTTCCACCGAAACCTGTACTCCGGAATCCACGCAAGGTATCGCATCCCTCCCCATACAGACCGGAGCCACCGCAACACACCCTCTGCGTCCAGCGGGGTTGTCACATCGCCTCCCCAGGGTCTCAGGAGTGACGCATCGCTTTCTTTTCGCCGCTACAGCTTTCACTTGGAACTTTTGTCGCATCTAAAGGTACAGTTGGTTAAAACGTGACGCAACTGTGGATTATTTCAACGCAACCTTAAGAACTCATTTGAAACCATATTCTTGAACTGTGTATATTGGATTTTTTGTCGTTTTGGTCTTGTGTAGTTTAAATTAAAATACCTTTATTTTTCTAAACTATTGTGGAGTCAGTTTGTGGTGTTTTCATTGTGTTACTGTGAGTGTTGGTACAAATACTTAACACATTGCCTTTGAGAAGCCTGACTGCTCGTGCCAGGCTACCAAGGGAGTGAGCAGGGGTTATCTAAAGTGTGTATCCTTCTTACTGTGACTAGAAGCAAGGGTCCCTATTTGGACAGTGGCACCTACCTCTGCCAACTAGAGACCCCCAGTTCTAACAATAATCCAGACCACCGACTAGGATAGGCTTACTGAGAAGAAGCGCAATAGGAGAGGCAGAAATCTACACGTGTGATCCTCACTGAGTATCTCTGTACCAACTCTGCACCTAAAGGCCTATTAGTGACTAATTCTTCCCAAAACTTTCCCTTTAAGATGCTTCTTTCAGGAAGCACTGGGCGCAGATTGCTTGGCACTGCACGAGGGATTGGCTGGTGCTCATCATTAAAACTGCAAAACGACTATCGGATGCCATTATCATTGACATACAGGCAACCGAAAGCCAATTCAAAACCACTATTTCATCATTTAAGACAAATCTGGATGAGTCCAACAAGGAACCAGCTGAATACAAGGAATATCTTACCCAGGCAAAAATCAATACATTTCAAAAGGACCTCAAAACGTTCGTACAATAAGGTTTACCTGTATGCAGGGGACAACTATGTCGCTCCAACTCGACAAGATCCACCATCCGACAGCAGCGGAGATGAAAGCTCACGCTCAAGTGGATCCAGTAACAACAGTTCACATAGACGAAGAGGTAGAACACCTAAATGGTAACAACCATGGAGTACATACCCACACCCAGGCCAAAATTACGGCCCACCCATGTTCAATCACCCACCCCAGAACACCTTCCTTCCAAAATTACGGCCCACCCAGGTACCACCAGGGACAACAGGCCTATTACCAACCCAACCAAAGGCCACCTTTTTTTAGGGAGAGGCTGCCCCATTCGGGGAAAAGACAGAACCAACCGCAGGCACACTGGATGTACGGAGAAAGACCTGTAGGCGCAAACACGAGGAGCAAGACAAAGGAACAACCAGGACACAGCGGAATGAGATGACCAGGAACAATTCCCGAATGCCATCCGTGGTATTTAACCTGTCCAACACCACTCTCTCACCCATTGAGGAAGATGTCCTCAACAAAGGCCTCTCTTTCGTGCCCACAACCCACCTGGATAAGTTCCAGCTGCATGCGGAATTGGCAGAATTTTTCAGCAAATTGAAATTAAAGGCCTTCTTTGAGAAGCAACCACCCATAGAACCAGGACAACAGACTAATGAAACAGGATTGAGACCAAAATTCTACATTTCTCCCACCACCATCCTGTATCCCAGTCGAGATCACCACCTTTGAGCAGGCGGTATTCAACCAAATTGAGGAACTCAATCCACCGAAGACCTGCAACAACCTAACAATTACGAATTGCTTCCCTTTCCTTGGTGGTTAGGTTTTTGAAGGTACACTCGGTACCTTGGGTGGCCCCCAATGATGAAGCATGTCAACAATTAGGTTGATGAGTGAGGGTCTTATAAAAACACAAATGTGTTTCCCCTGTACAAGCATACGCCAGGAGCACCGACATTAAAGCTAGTTCTCCTTGATTTATACAGGCTTAATGATTTGCCAACTGACCCCAGACAAGGGTATGCGCAGGGCAACCTGGATTAGATATGACGGTCAACCATGGGTGAAGATCGGTAGCTGGTGCTGTTATGCAACTGGGGGACAGCAAGTAGTGTGTACAGAGGGGGTTGTCCGTCAGTCTGCAGGCCCTCGTACTAGTCCTCCAGGAGAGTATCCAAGCTATCAGAGATGGGGAATTTGCATAAACCTCTTGTTTCCTCTCTGTATAAGGCTTTACTTTCCGCCTGCGCCAAAGCTACCATTGAGCGAGCCAAGGTGGAAATTGTAGAGGGGTCGCCTACTTCCAGCTACAGGTAATCAGGCAATAACTAGGATAGGGGCCAGCTCTGTGAAATGTGTCATTTCTTTATTTTTCTTGGTACAATAAATATGTCTCAGCAGGCACACTTCTGAAGTGCACAATGTGGAAAGGCCCATACACTGTGTCAAGTGCATTGTGACTCTCAGCCAGGATCAGGTGAGCATCAGACATGCTCAAAACAGGTGTAGAAAATCTCCATCAGGAGCGAGCACCAAGGGCAGGCAGCATCAATGCGGTGAAGGTATTGATTGATTTCATTTGAGGTTAGGTAAGCTCTATGTACTATATAAAATTGTATTAACTTGAAGCGGGCATTGCAGGATACCAGGGTGGGTGAAGCTAAAATGTGCTGTCACTCTTTATCAGTACAAGGATTCATATCTCCCAACTGCAAAACCTCCGTCCTATATCCCTCCTCCCCTTTTGTGGGAAAGTTGTGGAGAAGGTTGTGAACAAGCAACTTATGAAATTTATTGAAGAGAACTCCTGCCTCCATTCAACCCAGTCAGGATTCAGAGCAGGATATTCAACTGAATCCGCGGTCCTCTTTTCCATAGAACGCCTGAGACAACTTGTTGATGGAGGGCAGACAGCAGCGTTGGTGTTATTAGACCTTAGTGCAGCATTTGACACCGTGCTGCACTCAACGCTGCTGTCGCGCCTCTCCGACATGGGAATAGAGGGTCCAGCCCTGGAGTGGATAAAATCTTTTCTGGAAAACAGGAGTTTTCAGGTGCATTGCCCTCCTTATAAATCATCTCCTCGTAAGTTGAGGCATGGGGTTCCACAAGGCTCAAGTTTGAGCCCCACGCTGTTCAATATTTATATGGAGCCTTTGGCACATATCGTGGAATCCTATGGTGTGGATATCGTCACATACGCTGACGATACCCAATTAATAATTCAACTTGCCAACAACCAGCCTGAGGAAGCCATTAACTTTTCCAACTGTATGCGGGCTGTGGCAGGATGGATGAACAGCAACTGCCTTCGCCTAAATGGCGATAAAACCGAGTTGTTGGTGGTCGGTAAGTCCCCCTCCACCTGGTCGCAGGACTGGTGGCCGATGGAATTAGGGCCAATCCCCCGCTCAGCAGAGGTTGTTAGAAATTTGGGAATTATGATCGATGCGGAGCTTTCCTTCAAGCAACAGATTAATAAAGTCACTGGAAAATGCTTTGGAATACTGAAAACTCTCCGCAAAGTTCTCGATCTGCTCCCCTTTGGTGCCAGGAAGAAACTTATCCACGCCCTAGTCACGCCACATCTGGATTATGGCAATGCCCTTCTCCTAGGCCTGAGTAAAAAAGGTATTCAACAACTACAGTGTGTCCAAAATGCCGCTGCCCGCCTGGTACTTAACCTTCCACGCAGGGCATCCGGTAAGACGGCATTGCGTAAACTTCATTGGCTCCCTATTGTGGAGCGCATCAAATTTAAGGCACTATGTATGGCTCATCGTATTGCCCAGGGAAAAGGCCCAAACTATCTGCAAAGACTCCTCACCATCCATCGCCCCACTCGAAATCTCAGATCCGCCGGAGTGATGTTATTCCAACTTCCCCGTGTTCACAAGACCAGAATGGGAGGTAGTTCCTTCCGTTTCTGGGCTAGCAAACACTGGAATAACCTTCCCTTGAACCTTCGGATGGAGCCCTCCGAAACAAGATTCAGACAATATTTAAAAACGTATCTCTTTCCCAAGTAAATAGTATCCTGGTACATTCTGCTTCATCTGGGAGTAGCAGCATTTCAGTGCGGGGACACACCGTCATAGGTGTAACCAGGCGCTTTAAAAATGGTTTTATTATTATTATTATTATTATTCAAGGACAGCCCACATCTGTATCCCAGTGTTGGTGAGGCGTAGCCAGGAGAATCGTTGTGTAAGTATGCAGGGAGCTGGCAATCCAGGTGATGACCCCTTCCCATTAGATGTAGGTACTAGATTGTGTGGTGCATGCGTCATTTCTGCTGCATGTCTCCCCATCGCACCTCTAGTGACTGGATGGGGGAAGCATGCAATAGAAAGTGCCCCATAGGGAACTCGATTCAGAAAAGGGGGTGGTGATGGACAGAGTATCTGAATTAAACAGAACACTCATACCCAGTCAACATTTCAGGGCTTGATCCATCACCGTTTTTTAGCTCACTGCACCATCCCAGCTCAGAACCTGGCTACATGCAAATTAGTCTGTCCCTGGCCCAGTGCATCATGGGAACAGGGCAGACCAAACTACCAAGCCAATTCTTATACTGGGAAGGAAACAAGCTTCCGGGGACCGGTTTCTGGCATTACAGCCGTCTTCGGCCCGGCTTGCTTGAATCCTGATGGTGCAATGAGCAAGGGACTCACATCTGAGTATACCCTTCCACGCTTATGGTGGACAAAACGATTCAGAAAAGGGGGTGGTGATGGACAGAGTATCCGAATTAAACAGAACACTCATACCCAGTCAACAGATCAGGGCTTGATCCATCACAGTTTTTTAGCTCACTGCACCATCCCAGCTCAGAACCTGGCTACATGCAAATTAGTCTGTCCATGGCCCAGTGCATCATGGGAACAGGGCAGACCAAACTACCCAGCCAATTCTTATATTGGGAACGAAACAAGCTTCCGGGGACCGGTTTCTGGCATTACAGCCGTCTTCGGCCCGGGTTACTTGAATCCTGATGGTGCAATAAGCAAGGGACTCACATCTGAGTATACCCTTCCACGCTTATGGTGGACAAAACGATTCAGAAAAGGGGGTGGTGATGGACAGACTATCTGAATTAAACAGAACACTCATACCCAGTCAACAGTTCAGGGATTGATCCATCACCGTTTTTTAGCTCACTGCACCATCCCAGCTCAGAACCTGGCTACATGCAAATTAGTCTGTCCCTGGCCCAGTGCATCATGGGAACAGGGCAGACGAAACTACCAAGCCAATTCTTATACTGGTAAGGAAGGCTTGGAAGGCTTGGAAGGCTGAAATGCCAGAAACCGGTCCCCGGAAGCTTGTCTCCTTTCCAGTAAAGAATTGGCTTGGTAGTTTGGAATAGAATATAATAAGATTTATATTTCTGCGGATGGGATATATTGTGTGGAAGCAGCCAGTTTGCCTGTTGGCAGGTTTTGATGCTTTTTAATAAATGTATGTTGTGTGTAGGTGATTTGCTATAAATATATAGATTTTTTCATAATATAAAATAAAGTTACAGATGTCAAAGTTTAAAGTGGGCAAAAGGTTTGAATACATGTTGGTGACATGTATTTTTCACTTATTTGTATTGCAACAGTGCAGTGTTGTGTAGAAAATCACACGAATGTTACTAGACCTGCAGGTCTAGTGACTTAAATAATCTTCTCGGCCTATTTGTATTGCTCTTGACCCATAAACTGGTTTCAAATAATGTGATTTTGGGAAAATAATTTATATAATTGAACCGCCGTTTTCTTCATTGTCGCATAGGAGGGCACATTCAAATGTGCTAGTTCAACATTTCTACTGTTTCATTTCATTTCATAAGGCTTTATTCGGAACAAAAAGCAATGTCCATAAAAGCACATAAAATAAAAACGATTTAAACAATTTCCAATGTTAAAAACAAGTTATACAGGCAAGGGGTTAAATAAATAATTTTAAAAGCTCATACTTTTCCTTGCATTGATTGCTTTACGAAAAAAGGTAGCCGTGAAAAAACAAACATCGGGATGAAGCAAGTTAAAGAGCAATTTCATGGCGTCGTTAACAGTCCTGACTCCAAACTTCACAAAAATAGGTTTTAAATAAGGAATTCGTAAGTACCTATACAGTTGACACAACAGAAGACAGTGCATGGTGCTTTGTGCTGAGATATTGTCACATGGACATGGACCAACCGGGTGCTTGTTCTGAGAAGGGAAAGCCACCAATTTGTGAGCAATCCCAATCCTTAATCTTGTTAGGACGAACCGATGTGACGCTCGAGTCACTTGGGTCAAATAAGGTTGGTAGCCCACAAATTCATTTAAACCATTATAGGACGCACAGGTGGATAGGTTGCCACTGTTACTAAACCGCCTCTCAGAAAGAAGATTCAAGAAGGACTTCTTCATTTCGGATTTGGATAAATCAGAGGCCCCGTAATTATCTAATTTAATATCGAGGCCATAGATCACTTGGAAGCTATCTAGATTATATTTAATCCATGGGATCTTTAAATGGTTATTCATAGAGAGGCAGTCATTGATGATGGCTCTAGATAGAGATGTTTCATCTTTCAACCAGATCGATCGCCATAACATAAGGGGTCTAAGGAGAATCAAATCGGTAAGATGTTGAATACCGAGTTCTTTGTGTACTAGTTCATTGGAGGCAGATTTGGGTAGACACAAAAGTATTTTTAAAAAGACGTTCTCCTCCACTTGTAAGCTCCCGGCGGGGGCAAAGCCCCAAACCCCGGCACCATACAAAGCGGTAGAGAGACATCTAGACTGGAATATTTTAAGCATGTCTTTAATTCGCCTATCCCCTAATTTCGTGGCTAATGTAAACACTCCATGAGCACTCTTCGCCATCTTGGCCCTCACATTTTTATGCTCGCTAGTCCAGCTGCAATTGTTAGAAAATGTGATACCCAGATATGAAAAGTTTTCGATTGGTTGAACCTTATGTCCATCGATAAAATAAGAAGATGACTTCCTTTTACGCCCCTGCCCACATTCCATGGTATAAGTCTTGGATGTGTTAATCACAAGCTTTCTCCATTTTATAAACTGTGAAAACCCATCCATCAGGTGTTGGAGGCCTATCGAGGTGCGTGGCAATAACACGGCATCGTCTGCATAAAGTAATACCGGGACGTTGGCATCGTTAATTTTAGGGGCATCTGCTGCAATGGTTTTTAGGACGGAATCCACTTTGTTAATAAAAAGGGTAAAGAGCAAGGGGGTGAGAACACACCCTTGTCTAATACCCCGCCCAATCCTAAACTTATTTGTACACTCACCATGGGTACCGTATCGTACACAGGTACGTAATTAAGCATAAAGGCGTGCTAAAAAATAAACGATACCCTCCGGTGCCCCCATTTCAATCAACTTGGCCCAAAGGATTGCGTGGTCCACCAGGTCGAAGGCACTGCTCAGATCTGCAAAGCAGAGATAAATGGTGCCTGGCTTGGCCTGCGTATACTTTCCGATCAACAGTCCAAGATTTAAACACTGTTCGATCGTCCCACGCCCCTTTCTGAACCCAAATTGACATTCTGCCAAAATGCCATTGGCCTCTGCCCATTCTTCCAACCTGACCAGAAGCACCCTACTCATAACTTTTACTGAAGAATCTAACAAGGAGATCGGGCGATAGTTTTTCACATCCCCCCGGTCTCCTTTCTTGTAAATAGGAATTATGATGGATTCTTCCCAAGTAGGGGGCACCCCATTACAAACTGCTGCGTTACAATTTTTAGCTAACATAGGGCCCCATAGCTCCAGAACTAATTTGTAAATATCGATAGGCACCCAGTCCGGGCCCTGTGCCTTCCCCCCTTTGCTGGCCCTGATGCTATCTAAAACTTCAATGACAGTAATTTCCAAAGGGATGATGGGCCAACAGTCCTCTTCATGACCCATAGCTTTGTCTGAATCAAAAATATTAGAAAAATGAGAGATCCAAGTTTCCCTGTTGACCTTGGATGTTAATTCTGGAACCTTCTCATCTCTAAGGAACGGACAGTTCACTGTGGCCCAAAACAAGGTACAATTATTAGTTTCGGCCGCCTGGGCCAAATTATCCCAGGCCTCCTGCCGAAGTTCCAGTTTCCTTTTTAAAGTAACCCTATAGCTAGCTCTAAGTTTAAAAACCAGGCTCTTAACTCTAGGTTTGTCTGCCAGTGCCCTTTCTAGCTCTTATAGCGCAGAAGTACATGCTTGGTCAAACCACCCCCTTAGTAGGTCTGACTTGCGCTTAACTGAGATGGTAAGCTAGCAATCAATGACAAAGTTATTTCGGATAAAATGCCGAATGATTTCGGCAGTGACGTCAACATCTTCAAGAATCTCAGTGATTTCAAATAAGCAGCTATTTATAATAGAATCAGACGTCATTTCTGCTTTATCCCCTTTCCATCTTAGTCTTGTCCCGTTAGGTCTGTAGGGTTCAATATTATCAATAGGCCCCATACTAGATATCCTATTCTCTTTCCAGAGAAAGGCCTCTATAGTTAGACAGTTATGGTCGCTGAGCAAAATGTCAACGACTTTAGGGGCCAAAGTCCAGGGCACAAGGCTGGAGGAAATACAAATAAAATCAATCACAGTGTTGGCCCCCCGATCTGTAAAAGTGGGGATTGTCTCACCTAGATCATTATTCTCGTTGGCCAAAATGTCCATGTCATATGATGCTAGGAGATTATTCAGAGACTCCCCATATGATTGTGTTGGAAATGGAGATCTCCGTCTCCATAGCGATTGACCACCCCGCATGTATTAAGGGTAGAGAGGGGGCAAACAGACGTAATAAAATGCCCTGCCAAAAGCAAATCAAAGACAATATTGGAGCCCATTATGATATGATCCAGGGCGCTTGCTAAAGCATTAACCCTTCTTGACCCTGGTGCTGTCAAAAATATTATTGTAAAAATTAATTAAAAGGATGTTTCTACCATCCTTCTGGGAGAGCCATAAAACTGAGAGTGTGGGGGGGGCGTGGCCAAGATGGCGTCGGAATAGGACGCTCTTGAGAGCCTCTCCGACGCCGACCTTGCAAAGCTGCGAACAGCGGGGTCCAGGACGCTCCTTTCATCGAGTCGGGAGCGGCGGAGGTCACTGGGAGCTTGGGGTGCCGTCCGGTGCCGTCGGAGTGCTGCCCGGAGACCAGTGGCGGAGACTGCGGCGGGGACGAGCTGAGGCCTGCGAAGCACCGGCCTCTGGTGACAGGGGGCCGGCCGCACCTGACGCCGCAGCCGGCGTTCCGAGGGACGTTCGGCGCTTGCTGCCGGGACCTGCCCCCGAGGCTTACTGACCGGCCTTGTGCGTGGGCCGGGGTCCGAGCGGGTGAGGAGCTGACGGGACGCGCCTGGAGCCTCGGTAAGAGACTGGGAGACGGCACGCCGAGCCCGGAGGGGGAGCCCAGCGCCGGAGGGCTCTGAGGCGGTGTGCACACGTGGGGGCGGCCCCGGCTCGTGGAGACCTGCTGGAGTGGGGCGGCTGGAGACACGGCTGGCGTTGCTGCGGACCCGGCACGGGGTGCCTGCTAAGTCACGCACACCCTGTGACAGGCTTGAGGCAGCCCTCTTTTGGTGCAGGCGGAGTGGTCTCTGGACTGCAGGGGGACACGTGGCATGCCTGGGCACATCGCTTTAGCGGGCATCGGCCCTTGGGACTACCTGCTGCCTGGCCTGTAGGGCCCCAATACCGGACCGTCGGCCCTTGGGGGCGGAGACCTGAGCTCCCACGGTGGGTCTCTGGTTTGCTGAGGTCATCGAGGGCAGCCACAACGCCATCTTCTATCTGGGGCCCCTCTATCTGACCGGGACCTGCCTGCCTAGCCTTGCTACTGGCTTATAGTACTGAGGGGCTCGTGTGGCGACGCTGCCTCTGCATTCGGTGTCGGTCCCCGGCACGGAGGACCACCCTGCCCTTTGGCCCACGCTTAATGACTTTTGCATTCCCGCGGTGGCACTGGGTGCTGGCAGAGGCGGGCTGTACCCTAGCACGGGTTGCCTGAGGAGGTGAACTTCACCGCTTGCGGACCCAGCCTATCACCGTAGCAGGGACTTCTGGGCGCGTGGAGGCCCGCCACGCTGCGGCCTGGGGCGGACCCTCAGGATGACCACCTCACTACGCAAGGGAAGAGCGGGGAAGGAGGGAGCCCCCAAGAACTCTCAGCAGCCGGCCTCGCCGGGAGCTAGTGGCTCATCGAGGCAATCTGATGATGAGGCACCTGCCACTAAAGCCTTCATGACAGAGCTCTTTTCCTCCATCAGGGAGGACATCTCGGAACTCAGGTCGCAGCTGGCGTCGGACCTGCGGGAGGTGAGGAGAGATGTGGATGGGATCGGCGAACGGGTGGCGACACTGGAGGATCACGACCTCAGCTTGGCGAACGATGTGCATCAGCTGCAGCAGGACATTATCCGCCTCACGGAACAAAATTTAGATCTGCAAACCCACACTGAGGATTTGGAGAACCGCTCCAGGCGGAATAACATTCGCATCAAGGCTGTGCCATGGCAAGGAGAAGCCGGGGACCTCCGTGAATATGTTCAGGCCTTATTCTTGCAAATCCTGGACGACGAGAGTGTGCAGACAATACAGATGGACAGGGTGCACAGAGTGGGTCTGCCCAGACGGGGAGGGGGCCCTCCTCCTGATATACTCGTCTGTGTCCACGATTTTCAACTGAAGGAGCGTATCCTGCGCCAGGCTAGAACCATCTCATCTCTGCAGTTTCGGGACCACCGTCCACAGCTGTACCAGGATCTGGCTGCCACGACCCTTCGGAAGCGGAGGGAGTTCCGTCCCGTGACCACCTTCCTGAGGGAGAACAACATCTCTTACTCGTGGGGACATCCCTTCCGGATCATCTTCCGCTGGCAGAACCGGCTGGCGCAGATAAACACTTTGCAGGCGGCGGTTGATTTGCTGGGCCTGGAGGATGTGGCGCCGTCCCAGGGGAGCCGTTCTTCACCGTCCAGAAGGCGACGTCGCTCTTCTTCCTGGCATAGAGTCGGCCCCTCTCCGGAGCGGAGACGGCCGGATCGCACGACTAGCGTGCAGGAAAGGGATGCTGCGGTTGCATCGGTGGCCTCCGCCACCTTGGCTGATTCTCAAACGAGCTCTGGAGCTGCGTGACCCCTTCTCCCGCTGATGGCGTCGGAGGGGCTCTGACCCTGTGGCCCGGGAGTACTATTGTACTTTGGGGAAGACACACCGGGCCGTGGTCCAGGGGGCTACCGAGCTGGTGTCCTCTTCCCCAGATCGATCCGGAAGGAGTTCCTCGGATCGTGACCTACTGGACCTGATGACTGTTCGACTCAGGTTCTATGTCTTTAGTCTATTGCTGTTGCCCTTTTTTGCAGGGGGGGGTGCGGGGGGGGGCTCTGGGTCTGGGGAGTTATGGGGGTTTTGGTTGAGGGGGGATGGTTGGGGCTGGGGTTGGGATGGGGGGGGTGTGTGGTGGCGACCATGGCAGGTTACTACTGGGTGTGGTTGATGCTTGTGATAATCTTTGCCGCTTCCTATGTCAGGAGCTGGGCTGGGACCTGTTCGTTCTCTGCTTACCTTGTCAGGTCATGCTGGTTGATCTCTCGGGGGGAGGGGGGTGGGATTTCCCACGGGAAGGGGGGGTCCGGGATACCGAGTCCGAGCCCTTTGTCTTTATGTCCCGAGATTGCTGTTCTTCCTATATCTGCTTGTCCACGGAGCTCTTGGACGCCTGGAGGATGGGTCTGGCGGGCCCGACGGAATGGCCTGGGTAATGAGGGGGGTTGTTTGGCTGTGGCCCTGCTTGGGGGTGTAGCGGATTGGTGTGGGGTGTCGCTTTGGCTCCACGCCCTGATTGTCCCTCATGCAGGTATTGAGCGACTTCCTCTACTGTCCTTATGCCTGTTAGCATAGGTGGCTGGAATGTGAAGGGTCTTAATTCCCCGCAGAAGCGCCAGAAGCTCTGGAAGTACTTGCTGGACCACCATCTAGATATAGTTGCTCTACAGGAGACTCATCTGGCCAGGAAGGACGAAATGAGGCTTCGGCATAGACAGTTTCCTCTTATCTACAGGGCCTCGGCTTCCTCTAAGCATAGGGGGGTGGCCCTTATGTTTAGGGCCTCTCTCCAATTCCAGCCACTGGGAGTGAGCAGCGATAGGGAGGGCCGGTGGCTCATGGTGAAGGGCTTGTTATATGATCGCCTGTGTACGTTTGTAGCAGTGTATGCACCGAATACTGGTCAGAATGGGTTTTTGCAAGGGCTGCTGGACAAAATGGGTGACTTTGTGGAAGGGCACTTGATACTGTTGGGGGACTTCAACATGCTGTGGGACAGGGATTTGGATGGCTCGGGTGCACGCAGGGCAGACACTGGGGTCTTTTCAGGGGCTACACAGCAGCAAATCAGCGACCTGGGCTTAGTGGATAGCTGGCGCTTCATGCACCCACACACACGGGATTACACGTTCTTCTCTCATGTGCATCATACATACTCCCGCATAGATTACATATTTGTCAATCAGGCTCTCAGGGGGGACATCACTCTGGCTGGTATTTTCCCACTGTCGCTATCTGACCATAGTCTAGTGGTGCTTGGGCTACACTGGGCGGTGGGGGGGGACGGCTGGCGGAAGTGGTACTTCCCTGCGGCGTTGGTGCGGGATGATGTCTCCTGCACTGCGTTGCGGCGGGCGCTTGCAGACTTCTTTACTCTTAACCCACCCTCCGACACGTCGATATACACCACGTGGGATGCGTGCAAGGCCTCTATTCGAGGTACGTGTCTCGCTCTCAACGCGAATCTTAATAAACTCAGGCGCACTGAAAGGGAAGCCCTGGAGGCGGAGTTAGCTGCATTGGAGCAGGCGCATAAGTCGAACCCCTCTAGGTTGACTCTTCGACCACTCACGGCGGTGCGGGGGAAACTGAGGGCGCACTATAACAACCGGGCTGAATATACCCTCTTGCGTCTTAGACGGGTTTCTTACTCCCAGGGGAACAAAGTGGGGCGTCACCTAGCCCGGCAACTCCGGGATAAGCGTGAGAAGGATTACATTGGGGGCGTACGCGACAACACGGGAGCTGTCCGGCATAGGGACGCGGACAAGGCGGCCGTTTTTGGCCGCTTCTACGCGAACCTTTACTCAGCGGATGCCTTGGACTCCGCAGCCCAGGAGGCGTACCTGGAGGGCCTTCCTATTCCACAGGTGTCCAAGGAATGGAACGACTTGCTCTCTTCCCCCATTTCCAGGAAGGAGGTGTTGGGGGCCATCAAAGGCCTGAAGCTTCACAAGGCGCCCGGCCCCGACGGTTACACAGCTCAGTTCTATAAAACTTTTGCCTCGGAATTATGCGATTTCTTGGTTTCACTCTTTAACGCGATGGCTTCCGAAGGGCGAACCTCTGAGTCTATGGCGGAGGCCCTGATCACCATTCTCCCCAAACCGGGGAAGGACCTTTCCGAATGTGCTTCCTATCGCCCGATAGCGCTCCTTAACCTAGATGCCAAGTTATATTCCTCTATCCTTGCCGGTCGGCTGAAGGATTTGATGCCGGCCCTGATCCACCCGGACCAGTCTGGGTTTATCAAGGGTCGTCAGACCCATGACAATCTACGCCGCGTGATTCACCTGATTGAAAAGGCGGAGCGTTTTCGCATTCCCGCTGTGCTGATAGGACTCGACGCGGAAAAGGCGTTTGACCGCGTGGACTGGGGCTTCCTACACCGTACATTGGCGGCCTTCGGGTTTACACCTCCCTTTATTAGAATGCTTGAAGCCAATTATCATAGCCCTACCTCGTGGGTGCTGGTCAATGGCTGTAGGTCGGGGCCGTTCTCGCACTCCCGCGGCACGCGCCAGGGTTGCCCGCTGTCGCCGCTTCTTTTCGCCCTCAGCATAGAGCCGCTAGCCTTGGCGATCCGGGAGAATGAACGGATCCTGGGACTTCCCTTTACGGGGGAACAGCACAAGATTTCGCTCTTCGCGGACGATGTGTTGCTCTCTATCCAAGACCCGGTGCTATCGCTCCCACACGTCCACAAGGAACTCGCGGTCTTCGAGGCTGTGGCTGGTTTCAGAGTGAACCTCAACAAATCGTGCATTCTGAACCTGAACCTTCCGCCTCCGGAGGTGCAACGGGTTAGCTTGCTTACCCCACTCCCGTGGGCGACCTCCTCCCTGTTGTATCTGGGGGTGCGACTGACCTCTACCTTGGGCGCGCTGTTCCAGGCGAACTTTCCACCAATGCTGGCTGTGATTCGGGCGGAGCTGGAGAGGTGGAAGCCCAAATTTATCTCGTGGCTGGGTAGGGTTCATGCCATCAAGATGGTCCTTCTTCCCAAACTCTTATATCTCTTTCAGGCACTGCCCATCCCGATAGGGGTGGATTACTTCTGGCGACTCAAGACGCTCATGCTGAAATTCGTCTGGCAAGGTGGTCGGGCACGGCTTTCTTATGAGGTACTTCGACGTCCACGGACGGAGGGGGGAGTGGGGTTTCCAGATATGCACCTATATTATAAGGCAGCCCAATTGAGAGTCCTGGTAGAGTGGTCCCAGCGGCTATCCGAAAAGCATTGGCTCCACATGGAACGAAGTGTAGTGGGGCGGTCCATCTGGGACCTGGCTTGGAAGCCCAAGGCGGACCGACCCAGGAACGCGTACATTTGCACCCCCACTAGCACGGTACTGAAAGTTTGGGACGCTATTAGTGGCGATGACCGTTGGACAACGTTCCCGTCCCCATTTACTCCTATCCACTTCAATCCAGCCTTTCCACCAGCTCTGACGGACGGTCCCTTTGGGCCTTGGAGAGAGGGTGGATGCAGGTCCCTCACCCACTTATTCCATGGCATGACACCTCTTACGTTCCATAACTGTATGAGGGATTACGGTGTCTTACCTACTGAACGCTTTCGACATCTGCAACTTCTTCACTGGGCGACATCGCCTGGGGTGGTGGATGCAGCCACGAGGCCGCTGACGAAGTTTGAAGACTTTATCCTCCACACTTCCACCATGAAGGGGACGATCTCTTTTTTATACAAGTTGCTCCTTGATACCACGGTGTCCCCCCGACCTCGGTATATGGAGCATTGGGAGACTACACTGGGGCGGGACATAACTGACACCGAGTGGAGGACTCTATGGAGGGATGTGACAACACATAACCATTCCACTGATCTTAGGGAGGCACACATGAAGCTCATCTTCGATTGGTATTTATACCCCTCTAAACTGCACAGGATTTTCCCAGCTTCCTCTGATAGATGTTGGCGGGGCTGTGGGGAACTGGGGGACTTTCGCCACATTTGGTGGGATTGCCCATCTATCCGACCGTTCTGGTCTGAGATTCTCTCGCACATCAGGGAAGTGGTGGGCTACCCGGTCCCGGACTCATTGGACTTTGTCCTGCTGGGGCTGAGAGACCCATTGCTCCAATACCAGACGAGGGCGGATAAACGCATTCTATGGCTGTGCCTTGGCGCGGCTAAACTAACCCTGGCGGCTGCCTGGAAGAGTCCGACGACTCCGGCTATCTCCTTATGGCATGCTCGCCTGTGGCGCCTCTTGAGTATGGAGAGGCTCTCTGATATCTTTCGGGGGAACTTTAAAAACTTCATGTTCACCTGGGGGCCTTTGGTCCGGTTTCTGTCCCGTGGTTTGCCATCAGCAGTGTGTCCCTCGGCGCTCCGTGCGCTCCACCTCTTCCAATTTTAGCCACCTGATTATGTTGTGATGATTTGATTGAATGTTGGTCGCCACCACTAGGGTTGAGGGTGGGGGGTGGGGGGGGTGGGTTGTTACGTTGAGAATGTTTATCTCTCTGTTGCGACAGATTTGCATACATGGACACACGATTTGGCCTACCTTTGGTCTGTGACCGAGCCTGAGGCGCTCCTCCCCCTTGACATTTGGAACTCACTGCGGAGCAGTGAACGTACCTCGCCACCGCTGGAGGTTACAACTTGAGTCTTGGGCGCTGTTTAAGTCATCGTTCGCAGTTCTTGAGAACGTGTTCTAAAAGCACCCCCTGTGTGGGGATACATGGCGGGTTGTCGCCTGTTCCTTCTTCTCTCTCTCTTGCTCACTCTTCCTCTGTTTTTCCTCTCTTTCCTCTTCTATGATACAACTTGCAAAATAAAAAATTTTACAAAAAAAAAAAAAACTGAGAGTGTGCCCCAACCAGTACATGTTTTTTAACGATAAAGGGGATTTTGACAGAAATCAAAACCAAGAGCCCACCTTAAGCTCTACCAGAGGTAGATACCGTAGCGGGTAACTGATATGAAACAAATTCATTATATCCTTTAAAATCTCTGCACCATGTTTCCTGGAAACAGATGATATCATAAAGGGCCATAAATTCTGACCATCCCAGGCAATCAGATTTGGACGTTAAACCCGCGATATTCCAGCTAGCAATATGGCAATTGGAAAATCCAGTTGCCATATTGATACAATACTTACCCCGTAAATTGGTTGTGGACGGGTGAGTGATACTTTGACTATCATCTTCCGGCAATTCCTCATTACATCCCCCTAATTCACCCTCTATACTGGCTATCGTGCAATCTGCATGAGGCAGAGTTTCTTTAACTACAGGCCCTGAAGTTGTTACAACGGGTCCTACTCCTGGCAATACAGAATCCTCACAGGATGAGGAGGGGGCCTGACCAAAATCCAGTCAATCGTTAGAGTCTAACTCACTTAAACATTGAAAACGGTTGGAGGTAACCGACTGAAACCCGCTTGGCAAACTAAACATACTGGGACCACTCACTCTGCCCCACCCAGGATCATTATTAGGCTGGCCAGTGTGATGTCTATAAAAATAACCCTGGGGACGGAGTGAGATACCCTAGTCGTTCGGTGGGCGAGAGGTGGCTCTGATCAAAGAGGTCGTGGCAAGATGGGGACTTTTAAAATTGATAATGACACAATCGCCCAAAATATTCTTATGTGAAGTACCTATCCAGTTGGTTCTAGTGGTTACCAAAATCTGGTCTGCCAAAGCAACTGGAAAACCAGATTCTCTGTTAAGCCAGGCCACAGTTTTATTCTTTAACGATTCGTGTGTTTCATGGATACTATGAGGTCCCTCCTCCCTTACTGGAGGGACATTAGTCAAGACTGTCACATATGGTGCACAGTCAGGTGGTAGATCAGGCGATGAATAGCCATAACACTTTGTCTTCACAATATTAGTTCTCGGTGTATTCCCTGTAGTCAAAGTAGTGGGTACATTTGGGGAGACAGGGCTAGTGACCACTACCGTATCAGTGCTTGGGCCCCCATTAAGCGACTTCAGTGGCTCACTGGTGCTGCCCTGGGCCGTATTAGTAGATAACACACAGTTATTAAGGCCAGGATGGGTTTGCACAAGGCCTCCTAGCCGTTTCAGTTCCCCGGAAACAATATCAAGTTTATCAAGTAGGGGTTGTATAATTTTATCGAACTTGGCATCAATGATACCAATCAGCAACTCAAACTGCTCAGGTGCTAATTTGAGATGGGTATTGTTCGAAACAGAGTCAGAGTCATTGATGGTCCCTTTAGGAGTTGGTTCGATGTTTTTTTTACTTTTACGACTACCCCCCTGTTTAGACAAAACAGGCCTACTTGTATGTCTTCCAGACCTTAACACCCTCTGGACTTTTGGGGCCGGTGAACAAGATACCGCAGAATCGTTAAGAATCTCATTCACCACCAATGTGGGCTCTAAATCAAAGGATGCCGGCATAATAAAGGGGTCTGGGGAACTTATAACACCGCTAACATCCACGGGGGGGGTAGATTAGAAAGAGATGCCTGAGTTGGAATAGGGAGGGGGTCTGAAGGGCTCCCTTGTCCTAAAGATAGTTGGCGTTCCTTGTTAATTTTATCTACCACTTTGACAAGGTAGTTGTCAAGAGTGGCTACAACAGGGCGGATATTCCCTCCATTGGTTTTAGACATTTTAAATACGGAAAAATGGCCCTTCCCAAGTAAAAATAGATTACCTAGAATAAAAATAAAAAATATAAAATTCCGAAAAGCACAATTTATGAAATGACAGTTACCATAACAAGTAAGGATAACAGAAGCAATCCTAAAGACTACCATACAATATTAAAAAAAGGGGAAATACTCTAAAACCCCAAATTAATATATAAGAAAGAATTTTGGGAGACTAATCACAGTTACCGAATCCAGTTCACAGTACTACGGATCCTC